>NC_058130.1:156596419-156631434 GCF_016433145.1 Gracilinanus agilis
AGAAGAAGAAGAAGAAGAAGAAGAAGAAGAAGAAGAAGAAGAAGAAGAAGAAGAAGAAAGAGCAGGAGAAGGAGGAGATTTAAGTGCACAGGTTTTTTTCTATCCCACTTAACAGATGATGACATTGAAGTTTAGAAAGATTGAAGGACTTGACTGTGATCCCACAACTAGTTAATATGTGTTAAAGGCAGGATTTGAAACTAGGAAATATCGCCTGACTCCAGATCTGGCATTCCTTGCTCTAAAACTAAGCTGAAAAATGCTAGATATAGCTAAGTGGCCCAGGCCATCCTTATTAGCATTATATTTAGTCTCTCAATTTGCTAGATTTATGCATTAACCCATCAGTGCAGTATTTTTCTTCTCTCCCTAATCTTTCTCTCTCATTCCTTTTTGCTAGTCTTCTTCCAAAATCATATCTAGGTGATAGCCAACACATCTAGCAAAGGCGAAAAGGGAGATTGCTTAATTGTGGTCTACTTCCCAAAGCAATAATTTTTGACTCTCAGGAGATCAATATTTATTTAATTAATTTTTCTAGGATAAACTGGAATTCTTATTCATTTATGTTTAGACTTCTTAAATAGTTTGCTATTCTTTATGTCTCTGAAGCCTTGTACCAATATTTCATCACAGTATAGAAATGATTCTGAATTCTCATAGGCTGTGTCAAGGCAATTGAATGTTCTGCCATGTTCTATCAATTTGGAAAGCTCTGAATACGAAACCAGGATATTTTTTGTTCAAATACCAACCCAATTAATTTTGATGAGGTTAATAGATAAAAAAAAGTTGGCCAATGTATGGCTTATTTTTTGAGAGGTGGGCTCATTAAGTATGCTTCAAGACAACTTAGTTTAGTATAGAAGTATGGTTTCTCTCTGGCCTACGAAATCATATCTTTTTATCATGATAATGTATTTTAATATAAAATACAAATATCTGAAATTTGTACTTGTTTTCACTGATTTTATCTTAACTATTTATACATCAAGCTTTTTGTCTAATATACCACTGATGCCATTTGCAAAGTACTTCTAAAAATATTGAGCATAATCTTTATTTGTCATCAGTTTCAACAGCAAATAACCATTTCTACAAGTGATTGTAACAAAAATTTTAGATCCATGCCTAAAGGAGTTATAGTAGGATGCAAGATGAACAAAGATAGTAAAAGTTATAGCTAAAATTTTATGTGTTCTATTGACTATTTGGGCTAATGTCCAAAAATAAAGAGAAGTTATTAGCAAATTCATAAATTAGTGTCTGTTTGAAGTTCTTTTCTAAAGGATAATTATGTAATTAGCCTATCTAAGACCCTGAACATTTCAGAAAACTATCATTACATTAAAAAATTGAATAACAGAAGCAGAGTGTTTGGATCAGAAATGTGGGGTTCATAAATAAATGTGAAATAAAAATGTGAAATAAAAACTCCCTTTTTCTTAATGATAGGTAGATTGCTCTAGGGAATTGACAATTGAAGTGTAAACATGATAGGTAAATTAATTTATTAATTATTGTTCCCAATTTGCAAGTAGGTCTTTAAAGTAATTTGCATACAAATTACATGGTATACTATGTAAAACACTAATAGGCATTCTGGCAATGAGGGAAAGTTAGATGCCCTAGGATGATGGGAAATCATGTCTGTCAGAGTTAGTCATTATGAGTTACCACTCAATGCTTCAAGGCTATGAAATTTCAACCATAAAATGTACAAAAGACATTGAGATGACTTCCTCTGTGCCTAGGAGACAGAATTATTAAATAAAAGCAGATTGTGATCTGACAGGCACTTTGGTCAGTCAAATGATTGGTGTGGAAGATAGGATGCAGATATAAGGATAAGTATGATTATCTCTTATGGGGCCAAATGATATATATTTTTTTCCAAACAGGAGTTTGGTACTGATTTAGAAGGCTAATGTGAGCCACTAAAAGGCTTTGGGGATCAATGATGTTTTTCACCATTCTTTGGTAGGCTTATGTTTGCCATTTTATCAATATGCAGAAGCAAGTTAATTCTTCTAAAACACTAATTCTACACCTTTGGTAGTTCCTGGCAGGTGACACCTTGAGTAAAGGCTTAGATTCCTTTGACTTGGAGATCTAATACTCATATTATTTAGGGAGGATGGAAATGTACATTTATTAAGTGCCTACTATGTGCTTAACACAGTACTAAGCATTTTCCAAATATTATTTCATTGATCTTCACAACTACTCTGTGAGGTAAATGTTATTATTATCCCTAGATAGATAAAGGTTAAGTAACTTTTTTCCCCAGAATTACATAGCTAGTTAAGTGTCTGAGGCTGGATTTGAACTAAGTTCTTCTTGACTCCAAGTCCAGCATTCTCTCCATTGTACCATCTAGGTGCTATAAATTAGTCAATATTGTCCTTTCTAATTCTATTAAAAATACTCTCTATTTCAATAATAGGAATAATAGACTTATTACTAGTTTTACATTATATTTGCTTAGTAAATCTTAAGAAAAAATACCAGTTAGTGCAAAAGTCAAAGAAATAAAAAACCAAGTTACCAATAGCTTTTCTTTTGAAAATATCAATCCTTGTACCACAGTCTAATTTTGGTCCTCTGGTCAATGGTCCATTACTTCTAACAGCTTTACTGCTTCATGAATAAATGTAGTGGCTGAAAACAATCTAGAGGTCAGAACTTTTGCTGATTAAATGTGATTTTACCTGTTTTTTAAGATACAACTTGATTATTTGGAGAATGAGTTATTTGTTTGCTTATACTTCCCTCTGTATCCAGAGCTTATTGTTCTATTTACCAACTCTTTCCCTATACATTTTTCTATTCCCTTTGGCTAAGTCACTGTACTATCCCTTATTATGGAGTTTTCTATATTTGAGCAATTAACTTAAAATCTTTATTATTATTATTATTGATCTCTTCTTTTCTTACTCAATGCTCATTTCTAAATATATCCCTCCCCTTTTCTCTACTCAGGAAAAGCTAGTTTAATATACAAATGTTTAAAATTACTTCTAAATTCTGCATTATATAAACTGGCTAAAACAAAGATGTGTGACAGAGACTGTTTCTATTTATTTAAAGACTTATTATTTGTTGTTTCTTCTTAAGTATTTAAAGACATCATTTGAACATAGTACAATAACTTTAAACATTTTTACAAAGTAGCTTCCTTTTAAAGAAATTTTTTTGACAAAATGGCTTTCTTAAGGAATACTTGTAATATTTCGGGTAAATGGGTTTATTTTACTTTGACTGCAGCATATAGATGAGATTTTTTTAAACCCTTAACTTCTGTGCATTGGCTCCTAGGTGGAAGAGTGGTAAGGATGGGCAATGGGGGTCAAGTGACTTGCCCAGGGTCACACAGCTGGGAAGTGTCTGAGGCTGGATTTGAACCTAGGACCTCCCGTCTCTAGGCCTGGCTCTCAATCCAATGAGCTACTCAACTGCCCCCTAGATGAGATTTTAAGGAAGAAATTTCCTACAATACACACCAGTTATATACATAAAAATACAAGTAAACTAGAAGATTCCAAAGGAAGTAATGAAGCTAATCTTGAAGTCAAGGTATACTAGAAGCTTTTGTTGATTACACTTTTGTTTTATGAATCCCATTGAAAAACACACCACAGTACAAATTTACTTGGGTATTGGGCAGAATATGCTTGAAGTTTACAGCTAAACCAATGACCTAAATGGAAGAAAATATAGCAGAATTTAAGAGTGACCATTATATTTTTGCCTTACCTTATAGTGTTTAATGAAAAGGGAGCATTGTGAAGGTACTATCAGTCTTCAAAATATCTGTGATGTCACCAATCCACATTCTTATTCTTTCACTTTGAAATCCATCCACACCTACCTATCCAGTAAGACTTCTTTTGTCTATGACCTGAAAAGACTTCAATAGGGTCTCCATCCAAGAGCATTGTTTTGCTTTTGAAAGACTATTTTTTAAAAACCTTACCTTCCTTCTTACAATCATGGTAATTGAGGTTAAATGACTTGCTTAGAGCCACACTGCTATGAAAGGTTAAATATTATTAAAGTGGATTGAAAAGAATTAAATATTTTTCACATAAAAATATTAATTAAAATTATGTTATGGGGTTTCAATAACAAATTCTACTGATTCCTTCCCTACTACCTTAAAACATGGCCAAGTTTTACCCTTCCTTAAAAAACCCTTCACTAAACCATAACATCCCCTCAAAGCAAAAGTCTTATAGCTCTCCTCCTTTTGTCAGCAAAACTCCTTGAAAAAGTTAGCTAGTTCCACTTCCTATCCTCTTACTCATGCCTCAATCCTTACATCCTTATTTCATCAAAATTTTCTCCAATTCAAACAATCATCCCTTTATTATAAAATTTGTTGTCTTTTCTGGAACCTCATTCTTCTTGAACTCTGTCACATTTGATGCTGTTGACCACCTTCCCCTCCAAGATACTCTCATTGTTTGACACTTTACTTTCTCTGGGTCTTTCTCCTACTTGTCTAGCCTGTCCTCCCCTGCATTTGCTAGTCATCGCATCACACACAGTAGTGAATATTCTCCAAAGCTTTACCCCTGGGGGTCCACTTTTTTCCCTCCATACTTTCTCAGAAACCTCTTCATTGCCCATGAGTTTCATTATTATCTCTATGGAATGAATCATAATTATATATTTGGACCCTATCTCTCCCCTGTATTTTAGTTCTGCATCACTGATTTCCTATAAAACATTTCAAACTTGATAGTTCAGAAACATCTCAAATTAAATATGCCCTAAAATAGTACTGTTTATCTTTTACCAAAATTTCTTTGTTCTTGTCAAAGGTGCCACCATTCTTCCAGTCACTTAAGTTCTTAATCTTGGTATCATCCTTGTCTCCTCACACTCTCTAACCCTAAAAATTGCCAAATCTTATTTCTATCTCTGTATAACCTCTTCCAACCAACCTCTTTTTTTCTATGCAAACCAATACCATCTTAGTTCAAGCCACTATCACCTTTTGCCTATGTTATTGCAACAACCTCCTAATTTGTCTCCCTACCCCTTCCTATCCAATCAAACTCAGCCTTACTTACCAAAAGGGCTTTCCTTAAATGTAGATCTGATTATGCCACTCTTGGTATCATAGATTTCAGGACAAAACGTATCTTATTATCAAATCCAACGTCATTATTTTACAGATGAAAAAATTGAGGAAAGAAAGACTAAGTGACTTGACCAAGGTCACGCTGCTAGTAAGTAAATGAGGCAAGATTCAGACTCAGGACTTTCTAATTTTATGCCCAGAGATCTATCCACTTTGCCACCTAGCTGCCAGTCCTCCCCTTAACAATTTTCAATGACTCCTTATTACCTCTAGGTTCAAATTTAAACTTAATTGTTTAGATTTTTAAAATCTTTATAACTGTGCTCAAATCTGTCTTTCCTCCATCAATGTACATTATTCACACTCTGGAGATCCTTTGAAATAAATTTCTCTCTATTGGCTAATATGTTATATTCCATTTTCTGTTTCCATTGCCTTTATATTGGCTACTTTCTATGCCTCAAATTAACTTCTTTCTCATATTCATTTCCTAAAGTTCCTTTTTTCTCTCAAAACAGAGTTCAAGCATTTCCTCCTACATGAAGCCTTTCCTAATTTCCCAAATGCTAGTGCCCTATCTCCCAAGTTACCTTGTATTTATTCTACTTATCTAGGTACTTACTATTTCTTGCATTAGAATAGAAAGTGGTGATTGTTTCCTTCTTTGTATTTTCATCTCCAGAGCCTAACCCAGTGCCTGGGACCTAGTAGGTACTTAATAAATGCTTGTTGATTGATTGCTTAATTCATGACCTAGGAAAAATCTGTTTGCTCCAGGGGAAAACTCTTTTGGAACACATTTCTGTCAGGAAGATTTGGTGACCCATAAACTCTCTTGTTTCAGGTGTAAAAAATCTTTTCAATCTCAGGGCAAAAAAAATGCTTAAAAGTCAATGAGTTCAATAGAAACCTGTCAGAGTCTTCACCTGGGGATTATTGGCTAATGGAGACAGCAGGATTAGTCAAAGTTCCACCACTAACTAGCTACTTGACCCAAGGCCAAGTACTTAACCTTTCTGTTCAATAAATTCAAAGAAAAACAATGGTAATTAGCAGTGTCTAATCCTTGTATAACTCAAAAAATGTTTGGAGGAATTTTAAGTCATGTTTATTCAAAATCTGAGCTTTTTCAAAGTATGTACTGTACTCCTTATAGTAAAAAATTATCATTTTTATAAGACACAAACACATGCACACCCAAACATTAAATTCCAAACCAGTATTACCTGGTGCATTCCTGAAGAAGAACCAAGTTCTCTTCAGGAGAATGGAAGGGTAAAGATTAAAGTCATCTTGAGACAAGAACATGGGCAGATTTCACTAAGTGATTTGGGTGATAATGTCCACATCGACTAAAATTATTTAATTCTATAACAAAAGAATCAAATTTGAACAAAAAAAAGATTTTTTTTTTACTGTATCTATTAGCCTATCAGGGACTAAGTCTCTGGTTTATCTCATTTATCATTTTGTTCATTACTTTCCTCTTTGAAAACATGTAATAGCCTCCTAAGTTCTCATCCAGTGCCATGATAGAATCTATGTAGGTCACTTTTGTAGAAAGGCTGCCCCCCACATATGGCATACATTCAAGCATTGTGAGGAAAAATAGACACTTCTAGCCTATTCTCGTCTGCCTCATCTCCAGAGAGATTTTAGTTTCTTCCAGGAGAGGAAGCAAGAGGTTGAGTCTAGAATCCCAGCCACTCTGCTTGCCTCAGAGAGAGGAGTACCAGGCTAAAATTATACTTATCTACTCCCATAAATCTTACTAGTCTAGAGGGTGTACTTTTCAGATTCAATCTAAATATATTATTTTTAGTGACCCTAAGCTCTAGAGTTAAGGCTTTACTTCTTTTCAACAAATGAACAATGAACACACAGAGAAGACAGGAAAGAAACCCATTTATCTAAGTTGATAACAAAAGAGAAATGAGAGAAAGTGTGCAAAGGATAACATACTAGACAACACAAAGTGAAGGAACTCTCCTATAGGGAGTGATGCAGTTGCTCAAGCATGAGAGAGTTCTAGATCTCACCCACAAGGAAATTTCCTGAAATCTCTTGTGCAACAAGTTGGTGACAGGGACAAGATGGAGACTGATAGCTCTTCTCATGATGACTTCTTCCCAGTCTCATTCTCCTTTTTAGGCAGTCTGAAGAGGGGTCGGTATCATCTATTTTCTCTCATGAAGCTGGAAGTCAACAGTACCCAGAGCAACTGCAGATCCTGAACAGACTTCTAGAGACTGAAAAGACCAAATGCTATCCACATTCAGAGGAAGAACTGTGGGAGGAGAAACACAGAAGAAAAACTACTGCTTGAACACATGGGTCGATGGGGATATGATTGGGGATGTAGACTCTAAAAGATCACCCCAGTGCAACTATCAACAATATGGAAATAGGTCTTGATCAATGATATATGTGAAACCCAGTGGAATTGTGCATGGTCTACAGGGGGTTGGGGGTGAGAGGTTGGGGGAGAGGGAAAGAACATGGATCATGTAACCATGGGAAAATATTCTAAAATATTAAAAAAATTAAATTTTTTAAAATTAATTTTTTTTAATTTTAAAAAAAGAAAAGAAAAGACCAAATGGCTTCTCTCTTCAGCTCTTGCCAACTCCACCTTGTCCCTCACACAGGGTCAGGGAATTCATCTCCAGCAATGAGAAGAGTCCCCTTCCAATGGGACTGGGACTCAAGTTATACTCCAAACAAATAGAATCCTTGCATGGATAGTCTATGCTCAGATGTTAGCTGAAAGTGAGCAATTAAAAAAATAAGGATATGATATAGTAAACCAGCTACTCATCCCCAGCTTTGCCATAGATTCCTTTTACATGGATTTGGCCATTTAATTTCCAAGTGATTTGCTTTTTCATGTAAAACATAGAGTGGTATACCATGCATGTTAATTATGTAAGATATTCAATAAATCTGCTTTGGAACCATTTGATGATAAAACCTACCCTGCACACACACACACACACACACACACACACACATACACACACACACACACACGGATGAATCAGGGTGTCTCTAAGTTCTTTTCTAGATGCTTTATGAATATGGACTTGTATTTACATGCCTCAGGTAAATATAGATTGTTCCTTCCTACATTATTACTACCACCCCCCCATGACTCAAAGGAAACTAGATTTATAGATTCCCTATTGCACAACTCAACCAGGTGGCAGCATGGTGTAGAAATTAAAATGAATATATAATAATAACTTTAAATATTATGTTTTTATAAGATTTATTAATAATCATTAGAAATATGGGAATAAAAAGTATTTATCTAACAAAATAAAGACACATGACCATGGTTAATCTATCTATTCAAACAGCCTGTGTTACCTCCTACAAGTTGCTATAGGAAGGGAAAAAAAAGCTAGCCCTGGAAATCCACTGAATTTATTCCTTGTTTAGATCAGCATGTAATGACAAGAAGTCAGTGGGCTCCTGTGTAATGTAGTTTTAAAAGTACAAAATTTCCAATAACACAATGGTGAGCACTTGATTAGCAGTAAGAAGGTCAAGGTTCTAGTCTAAGATTTGCCACTTAGTAGGCATTTGACAAGTAACTGTCCTCTGGGTCTCATGTGGTCATAAAACTTAAAAATGGAAGGAACCTTAAGGATTCTCTCATGAAATCCTTTTATTTTTATGATGAGGCAACAACTCCATAGAGGTTGTGACTTGCCCAAATAATCTCCTCATTTGGAGAAGAGAGGGTAAGACCATGAAGATGTTCTCTAAGGTCTTTTCTCTGAGGTCATTTGGAAATTAAATGCCCAAATCCATTTAGGAGGAACCTGTGGCAAAGCTGGGTATTAGTAGCTGGTTCTTTATTTCATATACTTTCCATATATCAGATTCTTTTAAGTGAATAAAGACACTTTAGAAAAGCTTATCACCCAAAGTGATCTCCCCAATGACTCTAGAAGGGAGGACCCATTTGCTCCCCAAAGAAGGGAAGTATAAAGGAGTTAAAAGGGGGGGTCCAGGAGTGTGCTAAGAACCAGTGTAGCCCTTCCAGTCCCACTGCTCCCTCCAAATCCTTCGGAAGTCCCTTAAAACCAAGTAACCTTGGGAAGATCACATTATTACTTCACTAGTATTTAGGGTTAACACATAGTAGGTGTTTAAATTAGATTGCCTTCATTTGTTGCCTGCCTTCACTGAGTAAAGGAATGTTACCTCTTTAATGTGAGTATATCCTCCACAACCCACCTATGTCTTCTCATACTTTCTAACTCTTAACCATGGTCCTGCCTTACGCCATCCCTTAGAGGTCCTTCATTGAAGACCTTCCTAATTTTGCATGACCATAGTATTTATTATTCATTACTCTCCTTGAATGACCAGGCCTCCTCCTTTCCAAGTTACATGTCATTGAGGAAATCTTTTTTGACATTTCTTGTTCACCATTCCCCTTTGTTAATAACATGGGAAGGATTATTTAAACCAACAAGTTCAATGCAATGGCAAGAATTCCGTATTTGATAACAGAAGTCTTGAGTTTAAATATTGGCTTTGGCTCTTCCCTACCCTCTCTGAATTCTAGTGATGTGCTTCTGTTAATTATTTCTCACTTGTCCTATATAAAGCTTATTTTAAGTATATATACATATTTGTTTAAAAGTTGTCTTTAGACATTAGACAACAGGCTCCTTGAGGGTGGACACTGTATTTTACTTCTTTTTTTGTATCCCCAGAGCTTAGCACAGTGCCTGGTACACAATAGGTTCTTAATAAATGTTTATCGTTTGCTTACTTGCTAGATTGTATAGTCATGGGTAATTTATTTCACATTTCTGGGCCTTTCCTCATCTGTAAAATGGGGAGTTTGGACTATATCAGAGGTGTCAAATTTAGTGGTCTAAACTAGGCTAAATTGTAATTAGGAAATGTTTAACAAAATATAATAAAACACAGTTAATGTTAATTTATGGTTTTCAAAGTCAATATTTGGCCTACAGGGATCCATGTCTATTTGAATTTAATACCACTGAACTAGATAATCCAGACTTCCTTTCAGCTCTGAATCATAAATCTTTCCATTGCCCTCTGGGAGATCTACTATTTTGATTCTTCATATATTTTACTATTCCAAGATCCATAGCCACATAGCATCACCAGAACAATGATGGTGTTAAAAAATGGATATTTGTTTCATGTAGAAGTTTGGCATTATTAAAATCACTTTACAACTTCTGAAATGCCCCCCTTTCCTCCTAATAAAGTCTGGGTCCAGCTCATTGTCTATTTGCAGTATCCATTCAAGGTCTATGTATGACAGATTGGATCATGGGGTGTCGGTATAAATGTAAGTCAGTATCTAGACATCCATTGTTCTTCCATATGCTTTTCCTATGCAGACTGGTTTAGCTTATTTTTTAAGTGTAAAACGAATATAGGAGGCTCTTCGATTTTTGAAGGATTGATAAAATTAGCACAAGGTCATCAAAAAATAGGAGTATCTGGAAAGTCTTAGATGGAAATCTTTTTGTTTATACTAGGCATCCTTGATAATAGTGGCAAACACCTTTAGTGTGCAAGTAAATCTTTGTTTTATGTCACTTGATATAAATGATGAATCATTGAACAAATTTCTGTTGTTTCATCTATCAGAGAATCATGTATGATCTAAAAATGTGCATGAGAGATAAATTATTGGGGGTGATCTTTTTAAGGTCATATATTACTCCCCCAAATAAAATATATTAAAATAAAAGCAGCCAGACAGTATGATAGGTAGAACACTGGACCCTCTAGGAACTCACAGTCATGCACTGACCATAATTTGTTCAACTCTTCACTTAATAGATGGGCATCCCCTTAGTTTCTAGTTTGAGGTTACTATAAAAAGAGATGCAATAAATGTTTTATAATGTGGGTCTTTTTCTTCTTTCTTTGATCTTTTTGAGGCATGGGCTTAGTAGTTGTGGACTGGATCAAAGGGTATGCTCAGCTTAGTGACTTTGGGTGCATAGTTCTAAATTGTTTTCCAGAATTAACATATTGTTCTCCATTTTTAGTTAGGATTGTTTTGGGCCAGCAAAGTATGTATACCTGGTACTCAGATCCTACTCAAAACCTTTCCAGCAAAAAGGAATGCTTCAGAGCTGGTACCACTACTGGCATAGCTTTTGGGAATCCAGGGTGACCTCTATACTATGATGAGGTATCAGAGTCAGACATTTGTGGAGGTATCATATTAAAAATGCTTTAAATAGCAACTTTGATAAAGGTCGTGGACAGGAATTTCATATCTTAGATATTGAAAAAGCAGAGAAATGGTCCATTTGAAAATACACTGAGACAAGCGAAATTCAGAGCTCTATTTGAAAGATGCCTGAAATTTCTTTGGCCAGGGCTTGAATGACAAAACAAAAAAGTTAATGAATTTGCTTCTGCCAGACAAATAGAGTATTTCTTTGCCTCTTCTTTGTCTGGTCTATTTTTCTGTCTAAATAAGCTGTATTCATCCTTCAAGGCCCATTCCAAATTCCCCTTTCATGAAACCTTCCATGATCATTCATTTGAATTAACTGAGATCTCCTTCCTGCGGCAAGATCATAGATTGTCTGGACCGCTCATTTTATCACTTATTTATACATCCTTGAATCGCTGCTTAACGGTTTCAATCAGGTACTTTTCTCACCTTCCCTGCCACCAGATTGCATTATATGCATTTATGATTTAGAGACCTCTTTGCTGACAACAACCCTGGAGGCAGATGATACAAACACAATTTTCCCATTTTGCCAATAGAATAACTAGGGTTCAGAAGCATTCAATAACTTGCCCCAAATCCCCTAACTAGCAAATATTGAAGATGATGATCAAATTCAAATATAAATTCAGATATTAATCTAAAGTCAATGTCCTTTTTTCTGTATGATACACAATTCAGGAACCATATCCTAGTCCAAGATTAGCACAGTGCCTGGTACAGTAGGCATTTAACAAATATTGATTAATTGACCGATATCCTAGAATGACCACGGCAATGCTACATATCTTGTGAAATAGTATTGAATTTGGTTCAACTGAATAAATTCAATTCAGTTCAGCAAATGTATGTACCTTAGAGGTTATTAAATCTAATCCTCTTATTTACAAATAAGAACTACCTACAATGTAAGACACTAAGATAGGCATCTAGGGTTTTGGCCTCAGATCCTGAATGTGTGAAGACCTCCTCCCCTAATTAAATGAATGGCTGAGAATGATTTGTTCCAATGGCCAAGAAGGCAACTGAAGCAGGCACTGTGGAGTGCACGGAGCTTGGTCAGACATCAAAGACTCCAAGGTCATCCACTGCATCCTGGGCTATAGTGCCAAGACTTTTGTATTGTCACTAAATTTCAGAGATTCTGTAAAAGAAAATGAGGTGAATGACTCGTGCAATTCTGCCTCACTTAAATCTAGTTCACACATAAGTAGGACATCCCATGGTGTCATTGGTCTTCTTCTTAAATAGAGGACAAACAACAACAAAAAGACTCAGTGATAAGGAATGGAGCTACAACAGAAAATGGCACTGTTCAAGAGTGTGCAGGAGCCAGCTTAAACCAACTGGGAAAGCCAGTTGTTAAATTTTTCAGCTTGAGCATTGATACCTCGGAAATCATGAAATATTATAAAGTGGGGTTTGATTTATTATATTGATTGTCTAGACTTAAAGTATTAATAGTGTAGATTAAACTTAAAAGTACGTAGTGAACATATCCCTGCCTCCCCCAGATGGCTGGTCATTAAAATATTTACTATTATATCCCTAAAACTGTCCTTGCCCAAAGTGAGTGTGTGTGTGTGTGTGTGTGTGTGTGTGTGTGTGTGTGTGTGTGTAGTACAAGCAATATACAACATGTACATAGCAATACAAACAAGAGATCTCAAGTGCACTAGGAAAGTTTCAGAAAGGGAAGGATACTTTTAACAGGGGTTAAAACAGAAATTGGCTATCTGAGCATAGATGAAGGTAGAGGGTTGGGGAGAAGTAGCCGGCACCATTGTGAAGAGGCTAGAAATGGAACATCTAGTTCAGAGAAGTACTAGAAGTGCTGTTTAGCTAGAATAAAGAGTCCATAAAGGGCAGTAATGTGAAATAAATCAGGAAACAAAGATTGGAACCAGACTATGGAAGGCTTGAAGTGTCACGCTGAGGAGTTTTCATTTTCTCTTACTAGCAATAAGGAGACACCTAAAATTTCCTTTTTTTTCCCCCTTTGTATATAGGAGTGACAAGGCAAGACCGGTGCCTTAGGGAAATTATTTTGAGAGTAACATGAAAGACAGGTCTGAAAGGGAAGGAACTAGAGCCTGGAGCAACAGTTATCTTAAAGGATTAATTACAATAACCCAAGTAAGGGGTGATGAGGACTTTGGAATTAGAAAAATGGTAATGTGAGATGAGAGAAGTCGATGGGTAAGAGGAATGTTGTTCAGATCGATTCTATAATGCCATGCTATTCGGCCATAAGGAGACAAAGAAACTCACCTACACTGTGAACACTAATAATATCCCACAATCTACTTTTCCAAGAATATCTGGCTCACCAAAATGAATACACCCTCTCCTTCACGAAGATCATTTGTTGACTGATATTTGCTAGTTTTATCTCTTGGAACTCTTTACCACCCCAAACTCTTCCTATATCATTTAGAAATAAGCCTTAAACTATAGCAGTTACAGTAATCACCCACATTCATGGACTCTCTTTTTTTTTTAATCTCCAAGAATGGCCACTGTATGGAGAATAATGTAGCAGAATAGATTCAGCCATAACTAAGTTGGGGAAGACTAGATAACAGGGCTACCCATGGCATAAAACCAAGCATGAATTTGCCAGAAGCCCAGGGCAGGGAATTCTGCAGATGCTTTATTGAATTCAGATGCCTTTCTGTTGTTTGTGTCCCAGCCTATATAGGCTGACTCCTTTCTCCCAACCCCCTAGACCACATCTCTTCACTTTGTACTTTGATTTGCTCCTGGTCTCAACTCCTGCTTCTCATCCAGCCACTATTGTCTTCTGTCTCTGGCCCTTCAGTTCAGCACACTGTATCCCTGGCAACCAACTCTGGCTTTTGCAGACCAATCTGATGCTTCTGGCCTTTCCTGAATGGGAAACTTTCAGCCTTGTCCTTTTTTCATTCCCTGACCTGGGAGACTTCAGTCTATTCCATGGAAAACTCAGTCAACCTATGGCAGGTCCTCTCTGTGTGCTTGCCATATGGCAGCGTTGTTGCTGTTTTCACCTCTCATTTAAGGATTTTCTGTTTGCCTTCAACACCATAACTTATTTTGATGACTAACCTACAAATGATTTGAATCACACAATTCATTTTTTAAAAATTTCTTTTTAAATAGCAGGAACACAAATCTTTGCTCCCTCACTGTCTCCTACCCACTTACCACCCACCTCAACCCTTCCACACACACACATACACACATAAAAAGATCTTTGGACCCATGCTCCATTTGGATATCATCTTTTTAAGCTTTTTATGTTATTTTAAACAATATTTTCTGGAAACAGTCTCCGTTACTTTGATTCTTTCATTATAATGTTGTATAGGATAGGTCATCAGTATAGAAGGGATTACAGATGTTTTAATACAAATAAATACTCATGAATACATGTTAAAGGAAAGTTGTAAGTTTTTACTGCTGTTGTTTTAAATGGTAAGCTAATTCCAGACTAAAAGCAAGCCCTCCCTCCCCCCCAATTATTTTAGTCCAACTTGATATCCTGGTAGTGTGTCTTTTGACTTTCATTCATTCATTCATTTATTTTTTTGTTTGTTTGTTTATTTCCTAATTTAAGGAGATTGCTATACAGATGGGGATTAGATCCTCAAAAACGGTTAATGTGGGTAACACATAGGGAAGTTCTCCCCTCACCCTCTAAAAACAATAACCTACATTTAATGGCAAGAAATCACCAGCAAATTCCATTATGTTTGTGGGCTTGACATGCAGTGCTTATTAAATGTAGGAACAAAGCCACTTTATACATCATAATGTTCGCATTACAAATTCACTGCTCATAATGGTGCTGCAAGTGTGTGTGTGATTTTTCTGAACTTATGAAATATATTTCTGACACCTCAGGTATTGATGTATGCACGCATGATATTGTCCCAGTGCAGTAAGGGAGACTTAACTGATGTCTGCAAGATTTGATTTATTACAAGTAAATATGATTGCCTTCATAATCTGATTTTATTATGTTCGGGGCTCTCGCAGGTAAACTTTTAGTAGAAGGAAGAAGGCCAATTTTATTAAACCAGTCTGTTCCTGCAAACCAAATAGTTGCTTGGGTTGGGGGGTGGAGGAGGGAGGGAGATAGAGGAGAAAGACTGATAGAGCAATGGTTTTGAAAAAAAAATTACTTCTAACAATCCCAGTATCCTGTCTTCTTAATTCCTTGAACTATTCCGAATGTGTTTTTCTGTATTGAACTTGGTTTTCTTTTTTAAAAACTACATTTAAAAGAATATAATTATCCAAAGAGGAGGTTACCACTTGTAACAGTTATAGGGATGATGGAGCATCGAAAATCCAGGCTGATTTACTGTGCTAGAGATGTGGCTCCTAAGAAATGGACGCTTTTATGATTTATCCTAAATAACAGCAGCAACAACAACAACAAAAATCATTTCAGGGATCTGGAAAAGAAAGGGGCCGTCCTTTGTAATTTCTGTAATTTTCATTGATAACAGCCATAGCAAAAAATTGATCATTTGTATCAGAAAAGTCAGGGTCACAGCTTGAAGTCTCATCTTAACAATAAGAGCTTCTAATCAGAGTTAAAGTAGGTCATTCTAGTATCAGAATTGTCCACAGGGATGCGAGATTTGTCCCTCACTCCTCCGCTTTTACCAAGTTCTTGTCCAATGACCCAGAGAGAAGGGAGGATGGGAAAGGATGGCTTAACCAAAAAGCACTAGGAAAGATATGATGATCATTCAAAATTTCTAGCAGTTCCCTTATACAAGTGGCAAGCAAAAAAGTTGCAAAACTAATCCTTTTCTTCTTGATGACTCTCCCCTCTAATTTAAGTTATATGCCTTTTTTTTGCCTTCAAAGCTGCCTTTAATGTTAATTAAAGAAAACAATTTTTAATGATCCTTACTTTCTGTTTTAGAACCAATACTAAATATTGGTTCCAAGGCAGAGCCATCCCTAAATATACCTGGGCACAGAGTAAGCTCTTTTATCTTCTTTTTTTTTTTAAACCCTTCCCTTCTTTCTTAGAATTGCTACTAAGCATCAGTTCTAAGGCAGAATAGTGGTAAGGATTAGGCAATTGGGGTTAAGTGACTTGACCACAGTCAGATAACTAGAAAGTATCTGAGACCAAATTTCAATGGAGCCACCTTGCTGCCCATTAATGCTAGTTTTTAAAATAACAAGCACCAAATCTGGAGTTAGAAGGCTCTTGGCCTGTCTTTGCCAATTAGCAGCTAGGTGACTTTGGGAAAGTTACAATCTCTCACACTTTCAATTTTATCCTACAGTGATTTCCAAAGTGGGCTCCACCGCCCCCTGTGGGTGCTGCAGTGATCCAAAGAAGTGGTGATGGCCACAGGTGCATTTAACTTTCCTATTAATTATTATTAAAATTTTTAAAAATTAATTTCCAGGGGGCTAAGTAATATTTTTTCTGGAAAAGGGGGTGGTAGGCCAAAAAAGTTTGGGAACCACTGCAAGGTAGGAATAGTCATGCTTGAAATACCTACTTCATAAGGTTATCATGAGGAAATTCTCTCATGAACTTGCAAGACTTTAGAAATAAGGAGTATTTGTAGTAATTATTACCCATTTTAATTTGATTTTTAGTTTTTTAGTTTTTGATTTTTAAATTTTTTTATTTTAATTTTTACCAAAATAAATTATACGAAATAAAATTAGACAATAGAACCAGACTGAGGCAGTCAGTAGTCAGTCAACAAGTATTTATAAAAAGCTTACTCCATAGGCATCTAGGTGGCTCAGTGAATAAAGTCCAGGCCTAGAGACAGGAGGCCTTAGGTTCAAATCCGACCTCAGATACTGTAGCTGTGTGACTCTGGGCAAGCCATTTAACTTAAAAAGCCCTTAAAACTCTTCTGCCTTAGAACGGATTCTTAGTATCAATCCTAAAACAGAAGATAAGGGTTTAAAAAAAAAGAGCTCATTCTGAGCCAAGATATACTTAGGGATGGTTCTGCCCTACAGGAGTAATAATAAAGGCATGCCTCACACATACAGTGGTGGCCCGATCATCATCATTTTGAAATAACAACATTAATATGCTATATATTTTATTAATAGGAGTTATTTTCAGGTATCTCAGCTCTTCTCCCCCCGCCCCCCTTCTACACCATCGAAGGCATCATTTGGCAAATAGTTTATATATAAATATATGTAAGATATCTTTTGTATTTCTACTTCTCTCTGGAGGTGAACATTCACAAGTTATTCTTCAAATATGAAATCTATTGCTGTATATAATGTTCTCTCATTTCACTCTTCATTATCTCATGTGGTTCTTTCCAAGTTTTTTTTAAATAATCTGCTCATTGTTTCTTATGCTTCAGTAATATTCCATTATAATCATATGCCACAACTTATTTAGCCATTCCCCAATTGATGGACATTCGTTCATTTTCCAGCTATTTGTCACCACAAATATTAATATTTTGGAACATATAGGTACTTTTTCCTTTTTCCCCAATCTCCTTGAGAAATAGAACCTGCAAAGGTATTCCTGAGTCTAAGGGTATAAATGCTTTCATGGTGGGTAGCAGGGTAGCTCAGTGGATTGCGAGTCAGGCCTAGAGACAGGAGGTGCTAGGTTCAAATCTGGCCTCAGACACTTCCCAGCTGTGTGACCCTGGGCAAGTCACTTGACCCCCATTGCCTATCCTTACCACTCTTCTGCCTTGGAGCCAATACACAGTATTGACTCCAAGACGGAAGGTAAGGGTTTAAAAAAATAAAATAAATAAATGCTTTCATAGCTTTCTGGGTATAATGCCAAATTGCTCTCCAATATGATGGGTTCAGTTTACAGTTCCACCAACAGTGTATTATTGTCCTCTCTTTTTCTATATCCCTTCCAACATTTGTCTTTTTGCCCTTTTGCAATTTTAGCCAATCTAATGGATGTAAAATGATATCTCAAAATAGTTTTGGTTTATAAAATTAATGTTATTACCAACACCCTCCTATAATACCTTTTTTAAAAAGTTTTACTTTGTGTCTGAATTGGTGCCATGTAACTGTTCCAAGGCATAAGAGTGATAAGAGCTAGGCAATGGGAGTTAAGTGACTTGCCCAGGGTCACACAGCTAGGAAGCATCTGAGGCCATATTTGAACTCAGGACCTCCCATCTCAAGGTCTGGTTCTCTATCTATCAAGCAACCATAAATAACATATTAATTATAAATACTGTTGACTCTCTGAGTATGGTTCCTAGGGCAAATCAGATGACCTACTTATACTTCTTATAATTTATTTTAATAAAATCAAGTTAAAGTCTCTAGACTTGGTTCTCACTGAGCCACCTAGCTACACCACCTTGAAATATCTTTAAATTCTCCTGTAATTCTCATCTATTTATAACATGTTTCCTCTGGAACTCACCATGCCATGTAGCATTGCTTTTAATCAATGCACATTTGGTGGAACCACTTAATGAAGTTCTGAGGAGTAGGTAGATTTGCATTTGTTTAGCCTCAGACTGAGCTTATAGCAACCTCTTCTTCTCTTCCTCTTGCTTTCTTAGCATCAAGGATTCTTTTATATTTATAATGAAATATACTATCCTCTGTATCATATTTGAGTATTTATTATAGCAGGAAATATCAATTAGAGACCTATGAGCATCAATATATTAACAATACATAGAACATGGATCAATAGTTTCCTCTGTGTATGTGTTTGTGTGTGTGTGTGTGTGTGTGTGTATTTCCATGCCTCCACACGAAAGGAGTTAAGGAGATAAAGATGGAGAATTCCACCAGGAAGGAGTATATACAAACCATCATGCATTACTTACCCCAAAATGTTAATCTACAAAGTCAGGGTATGGCTCATTACCAACCACTTAAGGACCATAAGGATATGTAAAAAGAGTGACCAGAACTATAGGCTTATCAATTTATAGCAAAAGGCTAAAGTACAAAAGAAAAAATAAAACATTATTTATGGAGTCAGAAAACCTGAGGTCAAAGTCCACCTCTAACATTTATTATCTGTGTGATCTTGGTAAGTACTTTAGGCTGTTGGTAAAATGAGTTTCAATGTCTAAATAGAGCAGAGGTGGGGTAAAGCAGTGTGAGGATTAGAATTGTTTAAACATACCCATTTGGCTCTAGGGCTGCTTCAGTAGAATAGAGGACCCAGTCCTGGAGTCTAGGAAGTCTCATCTTCCTGAGTTCAAATTCTGCCTGAGACACATAGTAGCTGTGTGCTAGTCACTTTACCCCTATTAGCCTCAGTTCCTCATCTGTAAAAGGAGCTGGAGAGGAAAATATCAAACCACTCCAGTATCTTTGCCAAAGAAACTCCAAATGTGGTCATGGAGAGTCAGAAATGACTGGACAACAATTAAATTTATCCCTAATCCTGCTATTGAATCTTTACCCAGGTAGGTTACCCCAAAGTACTGCTTTTCCAGTATTTCTGGGAAATAATACCAGAGGAGCTGTAGTTCTCTTTATTCTTCTTTTACCTCAAAACCTCAAGCCAGAACAGCACTTCCAGATGAATATCTCGCTGTTAAATCTATGTCTTTTTTTTCCTGGTGATATTTTTTTTCTACAGTAGCCTCCTCCCAAAGATACTACTTAAAAGTACACTGGACATTCAAATGCCGGAGGTTAACACTTTAAAAATAAAACAAATATTTAAAATAATGAAAGTAAATAGACTTTTCCCAGACCCAGAAGAAAAGGTTTTTGGTACCTATGAAGATGCCTTAGGGGAGAAAGGAGATGCAGGATTACCATCTTCATGAATTGAGTATAAGGAGATAGAAGTAGCACATCTTCTGTCTCAACAAACCACATGCCCAATAGGTCCAAGCAACTTTAACCCAAGATTCTTGCCCCCTTTCTTTTTACTTTTTTAAAATTCATTAATTTATTTGTTTATTACTTACATTAAAATACTCACTTAACTCTCTCCATCCCCTTACCCCATTAGAGAAGGCGTCATTTGACAATAACATATATGTATTTATTAAATTATGTCTTACTTTTTTCTATTTGTAGGTTCTTTCTCTGGAAGTAGGCATACGCAAGTCATTCTTCAAGCAATATTTCTGTGGCTGTATGCAATGTTCTCTGTGCTTCTGCTGTGCCTGTGTCACCCTATTTCCTACTCATCTGTATTTTGTGAAGGACAGAATCCATGCATCTTCTACTGGCTAGAGTTAGGTTCCAAATTCCATGCATCTTCCCCTGGTTAGATTTGGACTGCTTTTCTAGTCCATCTCTCAGATTTACTCAATGGACTTCTTATGGTCATCTCAAGGACTATTTATTCATCCTTCAGTATTGCTTTCCTTCACATTCATTCAAAGGACTCATTTATTTCCCACAACAAGATCACTTGGCATGTCAGCATTTTTACAGTTAGGTTAAATCCATTCTTATCTAGATAGTTTTCTCTAATTAGGTTTATGATAAATTTTTTCCCTTACATGCAAAATGAGGGGAAATTATAAAAGGGTTTCTGAAATACCTTTCAATTCTATATCTATGTATGATCTTATAGATGGTCTAGTCTAGTGATGGGCAAATTATGGCCTCTGGGCCAGACATGACCCCCTGAAATGTTCTATCTGGACCCTCGACATTATTCCTAATCTGAGGAATACAATGAGTAGGATATAATACAATGAAACTTTAAAAGAGTTGCCTTAGAAACCGACTGACAGATGAGAATTTCCTTTCCTTTGGCCCCCTCTTTAAAAAGTTTTGCCCAGGGGCAGCTGGGTAGCTCAGTGGAGTGAGAGTCAGGCCTAGAGACAGGAGGTCCTAGGTTCAAACCCGGGCTCAGCCACTTCCCAGCTGTGTGACCCTGGGCAAGTCACTTGACCCCCATTGCCCACCCTTACCAATCTTCCACCTATGAGACAATACACCGAAGTACAAGGGTTTAAAAAAAAAAGTTTTGCCCATCACTGGTCTAGTCCAACCTTCTTGATCTGTAAATGAGGAAAATGGATTCTAGAGAAAGGAAATGATTTGCCTTAGGCACCCAGACAGTAAGTGGTAGAACTGGAATTTCTACCCAGGTTCTCTTGTTCTAGATCCAATGTTCTTTCTACTAGACTCATATTGCAGATTTAGATGGTTTTTCTAACCATTCTTCAATGAAAGAAATTGTATGTAGTCAACTTCATTCTATTGTACTAAGAAGGGATGTAACTGTTACTAAAAGGCAAATATAAAAGGCAGAAAATAACCCTCCATATGCTATCATCATTTCTCAAACAGGATTAAAAAGAAGTCCATGCTTCCTTATTAAACTTTGCCTGATGATTTCTTTGTAAATTATAATAATTTATTAGGACAAATTACTGTGCTTCAGAGATGTCTTTTGTCTTTTTATCTTTCAGAGGATGCTAAAAAGTTAACAAACAACCTTGAAAACTGGCTTAGAGCCTCTGAACTGAATTGGCATTTTGGTCTCCAAGTATTTCCAATTAGCGATCATTTTTCAATTCTTTGTCATGGGAACTCAAAAGCAAAGTCAAAATGGGTCCAGGTCCCTAAACCAAAAATCTCCTTTAGTAAAACTCGTCACAGTCTCAAAGCACATTTGCAATAGTTAACAGGTAAAAAGGCAAATTAAAGCTCAACAGCCTAATTAATCCAAGACAATCAACCTTGATTGTCCCAATTTAGGCAATTTACAAATCAAAAGTGGGGAGATTGTGTCCTACACAAAATACAGATGAGTGGGGAGAGGATGGGTATGGTGGCTTCCATATGACATTCCTGGCACACTTTTTACATAATTTGTCTTCTCCTCTTCAAAAACTTGGAGAAACCTCTACTATCAAGAAAGATTCTCTCATGTAACTGATTATGTATTTACTGATTATGTATTTCTGACCATGAGTGTATATGCCCAGGACTATCATTATAAGCAAGCAGAGCTTATATGAGATATCATCTGAGGGGCACTGGGCATCTCTTAATGCAAAATATCTTTACCATCACCACTTATTAAAGCCACTGTACTTCCACTGCTAACAGTTAGGTTCTTGAGTGCTAGACTTTATGTTTCGTCTCATCAGTTTACATCTTGTTTGTATGTAGTTGTTAGGCTAATTGTAGGCATCTCCCCCATTAGGTAGTGAATTCCTTAAGGAAATGGGATGGGGTTTTTTTTTGCCATTTTTGGATCCCCAGGTCTGACTGATCCCTAAACTGTGCATAGAACATGCTTATTGACCAACTGGTAGCTATCTAGATCCTAAAAGCTTTTCTGTTAATAAGAGCTAAACTTTACAATGACTTTTATACATGCTACCTCATTTGGCCCTCACAATACCCCTAAAAAGTGGTACTCAAAGTATTTTTATTCATATTTTATGGATGAAGAAAATGAATTCAGTGGTGTTAAATGATTTGTTTCTGGACAAAGTTCTAATAAATGGGTACAATCATGGACCCATTTTTCTCCTAATTTCAGTAGCTTTTGCAATAGATAAGTTTAATGGGCTTTATATCATGTAACAATACACTAGGGATCTGGACCTAGAGACAAAGGACCTGGATCCAAATCTCATTTCTGATATTTACTCTATATAGAATCTCAGCCAAATCACTTAACCTCCATGGCCCTTGGTTTCTTCCACTATAAAATGAAGGAGTTGAATTAGATGACTTCTGGGGTCCCTTTTGTCATCCAAGAAGTAAATACATGTCCATGTTGCCTCCCCAGATAGAATGTAAGCTCCTTGAGGGAAGGTACTGCTTCAATTTTACTTTGTGTGGCCAGGGTCTAGCATAGAACCTAGCACATAGGAAACATTAAATAAATGCTTTTGATGGATTGCTTCTCTCTCTTCTGCCTAAAATGCAAATACATCTAGTGAGGGGTAATACTTTAATTCTTCACAAAATATCTTGTGGGAATTAGTTAATAATAATAGCAATAATGACTCTTATGTAGTGTTTTAAAATCTACAAAGAAGTTTACAAATATTATTCCATTTGATCCTCATAACAACCCTGGGATATAGGTGCTATTATTATCCCCATTTTACAGATTAGGAATCTAAGGCAAACAGAGCTTAAAATGTTTGCCCAGGGTCTCACAACTAGTAAGTTTCTAAGACTGGATTTGAAATCAGGTCTTCCCAGCCCCAGACCTTGTGCTTTATCTAATGCATCACCTAGAATCACACAATCATAATTTAAGGATTAGAAGGAATCTTAGCAGTTGCTCTAATAGCCTGGATGAATGGAAGCTGAAAGAAATGCCTTGTAGGAATTAGACCTAAGAAATATTCCCAAAGGAGTTAGAAGAACCAAGAAAGAGTAAAGAAAAGTGACCTGAAAACTGAGGTAAGAGGCTGCTGCAGACAAGTTTCACAATTTTTCCTTGAGCCAGCCTTTGTTCTAAAGGATTCATAGAAGACTTAAAAGGCTCATTTTTTAGAGCAACATCACAGTTCTAATCCTAGCTAATTCACCCAGGATTCCCTCTAACTAGAAATCTCTCCCCCTCTTCTCCAAATAAGAGGAGGCATTATTGATTATCCTAAGCCAGAAACTCCTCATGAATCAGCAACCATTGGAAAGAAGAATTGAGCCAGTGTCTTTGAGCGCTGAATCAGGGACAAAACCACTGAATTAAGAAAACTTGGATTTTTATTTTGTTGGGATTTGGGGGGGGAGTGTTTTTTTTTAGTATAAAGAAATAATTTTAAGTGAAAACTGCAGAGACCAAATTAGCACATTATCAATGAATGGCTTATAAAACTACTTACTAAATTAATACGCTGTTAGATCAAGCTAGGAAGGAGTAAAAACCAGCCAGCACTAATTTCTTATATTTCTTCCACAGTATTAATAACTAAGCAGCTATGTAAAACTAAAAGTGTATTTACTCTGCAAACATACTACCCTAACATGGCATAAATATTATACATGATGGAGAGCAATGTAATAGATTTATTATTTTCATTCAAAAAGGGTACCTATATGTGATCCATTCATAATTTAGTTTCCTTTTGCCTGTCTCTCTAATTAGTAAGTATTAAGTATTTGCCCTGGTAATCCTAATAAGTATTGTTATAAATTGATACTACATATCCATGTACTTAGACCATGTATTGTGTGTTATTTGTATACACTCTTTATTACCTAGATTCTGTGTAGTATAGACATCAGCGATACATTAAAATATATATTCAGCCTTACTTTCAGGACATTAAGAAAATTGCTGCAACTAGGTAAGACCATTGGAAATTTGTCCTAGGGCACTGACATCCAAGAGCTCTATTTCTTCCCCATGTATGCTTACTTCTTCTACCAAAACTTTAAGACATTGCTATGATAGCAATTCCTGATCCTCCACCGTCCCTTTCCACAAAGAATGACCCCTGATTCCTCTCCCAACACCCAACACCACGGTCTTTTGCCATGGTCATCTTCCAGGGCAATCTTGCCTCTACAACTCCCCTAAACTGGAACAGACCACAAATTCCCTTTCCTGACTCAAACTGTACCTGTGTTTCACCTGTAGTCAATGTACCATTGCATAGACAGGGACCTCATCTCTGATTAACTATCTTCTTTACCACCACTCCCCCAATCATTTATATCCTCTTCAACCCCAACACTGAAACACCTTCCATCCTTGCCCATCCCTAAATGAAGGAGTATCTTGTTACAACTATTACTGGGCTTCTTTTATACTTATAATATTTTATGTTTGTGGTAAAGAGAGAAATACTTGCAGCAGCCTCTTCCCCCAAGTCTCCTCCCTCAACATACAGAGAGAGGCATTTTTATTGAACAGTGGTTCATTCTGTGGCTTTGAGAACTAAACATTCTGGAAAAGGGACACGGAGTATTTGGGGACATGGAACAAGAAGTGGCATTCTGCAGAGAGGATGGTAAGTATGAGCTTTGCCACAGACTAGGTGCCCTACTTGAGGTAGGTTTATTGACAATTAATTGAGAGTAGGCTAAGGAAAGCAGTCTTCTCACAGTCTCAATAATACAGGATTCCAAACCTGGTTAAGGAACACTGCCAAATTTAGCTTCAACCATCCCATTGTCTAACATCTATGCCCAAAGGTGACTCTTTAGAGGACAGAGA
Source organism: Gracilinanus agilis (assembly GCF_016433145.1). Taxonomy (NCBI): domain Eukaryota; kingdom Metazoa; phylum Chordata; class Mammalia; order Didelphimorphia; family Didelphidae; genus Gracilinanus; species Gracilinanus agilis. Next base: position 156,621,869 of record NC_058130.1, read on the forward strand.
TGGTGATTCACTCCAATGAGCAAAGACAGGCTTTCTCTTACTTCATTGTTTTTTTTTTCTGATACACACAGCCAGTGGAATCGTGGTTGGTCATGCTTCCTCCAAACTAAGAATGCTATACTCCTTAGGATGGTTAATGGGGTGGGGAGGCAAAGGGAGAAATGGAAAATGTTCTTGTTCCATTTAAAATTAGCAAGGTTTTTGGTTAGCCTTTTCCTGTTCTTGAAGGAGAAAATATAAGATTACATATATTCCTGAGTTTATATTAATTTATATGGCCACAGAAGTGTAAATGGATAAACATACCTACTATAAAATGGCAGCAGACTCTGTCAACCAATTTACAGAAGAATTGATTTTATTATTATTTTTTCAGTATCAGGAAATCAGAGAAACTTATAGAGATCAATGAAATAAACAAAACCAAGAAAACAATATTCACAAGAATGACAATAACGGAAAGGCTTCAAAACTCTGATCAATGCAATGATCAACTGTGACCTCAGATGGCAGATGGTAAAATATACCAATGACAAATAATAGCTAATATTTATATGGTGCTTTAAGGACTGTAAAGAACATTATGTGTATTATCTCAGTTGATCCTCACAATAACGGTAATAGGTACGATTATTATACCCATTTTTTTCAAATGAAACTGAGTCTAAAAAAGTAAGTGATTTGTCCAAACAGTAAATATGTATCTGAGTCAAGATTGAACAAGCATCTTCCTAACATCAACTTCAATGTCCTGTCCTCTAGTATCCATAGCTGCCTCTTTAAATGTATTTTATCATACATAGTAAGTGAAATAATTTGTTCTTGCTTAACTGGCCTTCCTCGCTTCAAGAGAAGATATATATTAGGGGAAGAAAGATTACTGGGAAATGAGAGTAACATCAAGATGCATCAATAAAATATATGAATTCTATTTTAAAAAGCAAGCATCTTTAAGTTATAAATACAACAAAAGATTTCTTAGAGTTTTGCCAACATTAGGAAGGTGTGTCTAAGTAGGAAAGCCTACATATGACATATTCTTCCAACCTAGAGGTTAGAAAATTAAATTTGAAGACTTCCACATAATAATAAATAAAGCAGTGTATTTGAGTCACTATTGATGTTCATATACATTCTCATGCTCACACATTCATATTTGTAGGTATTTCTTCTAAGCAAACATCTATAAATATTGATGTCTATGCTGATGGCAGGGTATAATAGGAGTTGCAGCTAAGACCTGTGGAAAAGTTGGTAACAGGATATAATTGTGTTATGTAGCAATCTAACCATCCATTACAGAATCTGAGTCACTTAGGAACAGGTATGGTTTCATTCTTTGTTCTTGTATGTCCTGCATCTCACTGGCACTTTCTCCTAGCTGTAGATTGTGAATTGCTCTACACTAGTGGAGGAGGAAAAAGGCAATGCATCTGTGTAAACTTGTGCGTGTGCTCTATGCCTTCCTTTCCCAGTCTTCTGGCATCTTTTATAGGCAAAAAGAGGAGGGAAAAGCAGACCATAGTAGAAATAAATACTTAGGGAATGGATCAAAAGTGAATCATTTGGTTATTTCCTCTGCCTTTATTGGCACAATCTTGGCACCTAATAAGAGAGAATACAACTCATGGCTATATGTGTTTATTTGGCTCCAGATGAAATTTCACATTTTTCCATACTTGATCCCAGAACGCCTTCCACCAGAGTTAACTTTATAGCAGATTGGTCTAAGAGAGAAAAGTCTCCAGGACAATAATCAAATTCTAACAACTGCCCCAGAGCCACTGAGAGAGAAGAGCCATTTCTAGGGTGTGGGGAGTAATGCTTTCTCCCACCTTTTCTTCTTTCCCCACTAAAGCCAAGTTGGGTAAGTATGGATGAAAATGTCTCTTTTTTTCTTTCAAAGCACTTCACAAAATGATTTCAATTTTTTTCTAAACATAGTGGTCATTACTCTCATCCATGCACTCCAGGTTATAGCCAAATTGTCCTACTTGCATTCAACTATACCAGACATTCCATCTCCTCTCTCTACATCTTTGCCTTAGTCATCCATCATACAAGGAATGCTCTTTCTTCTCACATTTACCTCCTCACTACTCAGGTCAAGTGCTATTCCCTGTATAGATCCTGTCCTAATTCTTCCTCAACTGCTCCTAACTGTCTAGGGCCCTAGGTTACTTTTTATTTATTTTGAATAATGTTTTTTCACATTTTCTTATCTATCTACCTTCTTTTCTCCACCATTGAATGTAAGTTTCTGGAGAGAAAGAATTGTTGTTGTTGTTTTTAATCTTCCCATCCCTTGATCTTAGAACACTCTCTGGTGGATAGTATCTGATAAATGCCCAGTGAAAGAAGGAATGAATAAGTTTCTGGAGGTCTCACTCATCTATGGGTCTTGTCTAGTCCCAAGCACAGATCCTCATGTCTAATAGGAGCTATGTGGATGCTTGCTGAATGGCACTTCACTGAAAAACCAGTTCCAAAACAAGGCTCAGATGAGGCATACCATGTCCATGGTGGAAGTTCCCTTCATAACAGATTGTAAAGGAACCTTCTCTTCAGTTCCCACGTACTTCAATGAGATTAGAGGGGTGGGAGGGAATGGTAAGTATGGACTGAATTGGCACACAGATAATAGGAGTGGATTTCCTCCTGACATTGACATTTAGTCCCAAACTGGGTTAAAAATGAAAAGCCATAACTAATTGCTTGCTTTCCTTAGACCATCCTTTTTCCCCTTTGGCAAAGCTAAAACAACTTTTACTCCATACATTTACTAACCTCAAAAGTTTAGGAAATTTAAAGGAGAACATGATGTTCCTATGTGGTGTGGTGTGAGCTCTGTGGGTGTTATTCTCTGTTTGTGTGTGTGTGTGTGAGAGAGAGAGAGTGGGGGGGAGAGGAGAAGGAGAAGGAGAGGGAAAGAGGAAAAGGAGGAGAGAGAGAGAAAGAGAGAGAGAGAGAGAGAACGGAAAAAGAAGGGCCAGAGCCAGAGAGAGGACAGACAGACAGAGGCAGAGACAGAAAGAAAGAGAGAGAAAGAAGAAACAGAGAGAGAGAAGAGGGATTACTGGGTTAGGTCAGGAGATTTGTAATAATAATAATAATGGTAAAATTTTCCAGTTCTTAAGGAATGGCTAGAATGTTGGACTTTGAGTCAGGAAGACTTGGGTTACCTTAGACATGAAACTATTTAACTCTGAGTAAGCCTCTGATCTCAGTTTCCTCATCTGTAGAACAGACAACAGTACCTACCTTGCAGGATTATTGTGAGGATCAAATGAGATAATGTATGTAAAGCATTTTCCTCACCTTGAAGCACTATGTTAATTTTAACTCTGATTATCATAATACTTGAAAGCTTATAAAGCACTTGCATCATAATCCTATAAGAAGGGTAGGACAAGTATCATTACACCCACTCTAGAGAGGAAGAAACATAAGAACAGAGAACTTAAGTGACTTGCCCATGGTCACACAGCTAGTATTAGTCAGAACATGAACTATAATAATCTTTGAGGTTAGCCCTCTTTTCCTTATACTTCACTGCCTTTTTTACTTAATCTCTTACCTTCTGTCTTAGAATCAATACTGTATATTGGTTCCAATGCAGAAGAGTGGTAATGGCTAGGCAATGGGGGTTAAAGTGACTTGCCCAGGCTTATACAACTAGGAAGTATCTGAGGCCAGATTTGAACCCAGGACTTCCCATTCAGCCCTGGCTCTCAATCAACTGAGCCACCTAGGTACCCCATCCCCAACCCCTACTGCCTTTTAAATAAGGCTTGAAATGAGAAGTTAAGCAGAGAATTTAAGAATCTATTTTCCTCTATTTACTTCATTGAGTTCAATATGTGTGTGTGTGTGTGTGTGTGTGTGTGTGTGTGTGTGTGTGTGTGTGTAGATATATTGTCCATTTTGGGGTGACATTTAAGCTTATAGTTGTATTCAAGGAAATGTAGAAACATCAGATCTATTCTTCTAGCCAACACCAGTGACCTTGAGACTGAGACCAGATATTAGTTTCAGCTCTTGTCTATAACATGACCTTGCTCAATTAGCTTTTATGCTGGGCTTTTTTTTCCTTCTCTTCTTCTGAGCCATGGTCACTCAAGGGACTGACATTGCTTCTTCATAGACTAATGCGGTATTTGGTCCCAGTGAGGCTTCCTTTTTCATTGCTGTGTGCCTGGCATAGAAGAAGAGAATTTTTCTTAAAAGAGGCTTTCCCATTCAACTAAAGAGTTCTTATTTTAGCAGTGAGCTAGAAGTATTTGCAAGACGTATTGTTATCATCTTGGTAGGGTGATGGTGGGTTATACACATAGAAAACTCTGTCATTATTTTTAAATCATCTTCCACTAGAGTCTTTTTCTACTGCCTCAGCAGGACATGCACTTGACTTTGAACTCTAGGCACCTACTCCAGCAGAGTACCAGCTCTGGTGGGTCTTACCAAGTTAAAAAGCCTTAAATGTCCCAATGATGGGTTGTATGTTTTTTTATTCAGAGACCAGCCAAGCTAAGTTCAGAGAGGTTCAAAGCTGGGTTGGCCATAGGATAATGAATTGTTCATCCATAAAAACTTTCAAAGACAATTTACTAAGTTGGGAAGGAGGAATGTATAGGATGAGGAGGATGTTGCAAACTGTATCTGTACACTGACAATTATAGATGCTTGAAATAGAAGTCAAATGCAATCAATAATGAACGTTTGACATTATTGATTAGAGGGCAAAAGCCTAAAATAAAATTTCTTTGACATGAAATATACATGTGTGTATGTGTACATCTATATATAAATTACATACATGTAATATATGTATGCATTTGTATTCACTGAAAAATTATACCAATTATATCTCCATGTAGGTTTTTTGAAGCTAGATTTGAACAGAGAGCAAAAATCATCCAAATTTAAACCAACGCAATATAACCTATTGTCTGTATTATTTTTCAAAAAAACATCTCTGAGAACATATAGACCATATTCGATCTTAGATTCTTTTCACTAATTATTGCTTTGGCTTGTGCTCTGAAAGTTAAGAATTTTATTCATTGGTAACTCTTGCTTGGTATCCCTCAGTTCTCTTATGAATAACAAGCTAGCAAGGCATGGAATATAGAACAAGTTTATTACCCAAGACAAAGAGTATAGAAAAGATTCAAGCCTGATACCAGAAATAATCAAGACAACTTCCTCATTGCTCCAAAGAAATTAAAGCAGGAAACAAAGATACGATTTCTAACAGCACCACTTTGTGGTAGGAAAGAACTAGAAATTATATGGGTGCCCATCAATTGGGTAACCCTTGAAAAAATTAAGGTATATGAATAAAATGGAATATTATTATGTAATAAGAAATTCATAGAAATAAGGGAAAATTTAAGGAACTTGATAGAGATAAACCAAAAGCAGAATATACACAATGACTTTAATGTATATGAAAAGATCGCTAAAAGGAAGTTAACTCTGAATTATGAAAAAATTACTGAAGATGCTGAAGAAGAAAAATGAAACATATTTTCTTCCTCTCAGTCAGAGGCAAGGGAATACTAGATCAGAATATACTATACTTGTCAGACAAGAGGAAAGGAGAGAGGGGTGTTCCACAACTGCATTTCTCTCTTTAACCACTTTCACAGGGGATCTAGAGATAGAGATCACTATCTACCACATAGGAGATGCAAAGTAGTAGACTGAGCAGAAAACAATATCTTTTAACAAATGTAGCACCCCCATTTCCCTTCCCTAGTCATGAGGCAAAGAGAGGACAAATGGACTAATCAGAAATTACTATGTTATATCAAATCTCCAAGTTCTAGCAATACTGGACTCCTACATGTTTGGAATTAAGATATGAAGATCCATCATGGTCCAATAGGACCAGGAAGGGAAACTGGAAATGCTCCATGAAATGAATCTCTCTCTGACTGTAATAAAAAAAACATGAATTGAACAATTTTATTTGAAAATAAACTTTTTATCTTAATCATCACAACCTTCCCTGGAAATCTACACATTTCTTCAGAATTCTAGTGCCAAGATGGGGTCAAGAACCTATCCTGAGAAGAGCCTAAAATTACTAGAGAGTCAAGCAACACCCCCCATCTGTAAGCCTTACTTCCCTCAAAGACTTTTATGCTTACTTCAGACTTAGAGCTTCATATCTCCCCAAGCAAGGTAAAAACTCAAGATAACCAGAGTTAATTCCTTCCTTTACCTTTATAGGTCTACACAGTCCATATGACTTAATATACCAAATAAAGGGCAAGTTCTGAAATTTTCCTTTCCCATTGTGATTCTCGGCCCTATTACTACTCTTTACCGGCTCCCAAGGCTCTTGATTCTTTTCTTGGTCTAGGAACTAACTCTTCCACTCTGTTCAGCAACTCCTGTATCAATTACCACTTCTTTTGTTTGAATTCCTACAGCTATTGGCTTGGGCTAGAAATTCTTCTGCGTGGTCCAAGGACTCCTCAGTTTGATTCATGAATAACTCCATTGTTTTGGTCATTGCTATCCACTTCTCAGTGCTATTGCTGCCATTACTGCATCTACTTCCTCAGGGAAGTGCTATTGCTCTTTCAGAATGAGGCGCCTTAGATGATCATGCCCAAGGACTAGTTGATTCATCTCTGGCTTCTTTGTTAATCAAGCCCATGGTGCTGCCCTGCCCACAAAAATGTTCCTTCAGCAGCTATCATGATTTCCTGACTATCCATCTCTATGAAAGGTCTACAGCTCTTTCTCCTGGCCAAAATAAGACAACTGACTTTAATTCACTTTTTCCCTGCATTATAGTGAAGGTAGGATATATTTCACATTATTACCATCTCCCTCTGAATCTTTTTGAGACTAGGAAAAAACACATTCACCATTTCTCTTTTAACTTTTAAAAAAAATCCTTACCTTCTCTTTTTGCATCAATTAATTCTAAGGCAGAAGAGTGGCAAAGGACCAGTCAATCTGAATTAAGTGACTTGCCCAGGGTTCCACAGCTAGGAACTGTCTGACAGTAGATTTGAACTCAGGTCCTCCTGACTCCAGGCCTGGTGCTCTATCCACTAGGTAACCTAGCTGTGTCCCTTTTAACTTTTTTCTTTTTTTTTTTAAACTTCCATTAACCTCAGGGGAAGGGGCTAAGCCTTTGACCACAGACATATACTAAAATGGAACAGCAGAGGTCCATATCTATTTACATTTACAAAACAGAATCATGTTGTGCAATAGCCATCTTTTTTAAGTAACTATATTTAAAGGAAATTCTTCTTCCTTAATGAACCAAAATAGATCACAAAATAATTGGATGAAATATGGTAATGCATTCCAGGTGCTGGGTACATTTTCAGAGAGGATTCTTTATGATCAGTTGGTAATGAAGGATCTAAAGCAAAGAGACAGTGTCTGTATTGTTTACTCCTATGTAGACTGGAAGCTCAGGCACAAGGAGTTATAACACTTCAGTCTGAATGAAGGAAAGGGCCAACTCACAGGGTAGCCACTTAATTTCTGCACTTCCATAGGCTCAAATCCAAGGAAAGCTTTATAGCAGTTTCTTTCCTACCTGTTGTCATCCCAGGGGCTGTGAGAAACTAGAAAAGTGTTGCAATGAAAATCTCTAGGGTATTAGAGATTCAAAAATGAAGGACTTTGTAGATCAAAAAGAGCCCAGTAGAGCATAACTTCCTTGAGAGCAAGGACTATTTTTAAGTTTTCTTTGTATTGCCAGCTTGACACATAACATAAAGCATTGGTCCTTATTGGGTGCTTCATAAGAGATATTTGAATGAAGATTGATTGATTGATTGATTGATTGATTAAAATGAATCTGAATGTCTTATTTATAAAGAATGCTATATCCCACCTCTACTTTACTTAAAATTTCAGTATTCAGTTCAAAATTGTCATTTTCTTTGTCAGACTTAGTAAAGGGGGCAATTGAATCTCTCTCTTTAAGGTTCATTCCATCTACCTGTACCAATCCATTCATCACCATGTCCACGTTATCTACCAGACTGCTCAGGTCTCTTTCTCTCCTCTTTCAGAGTCCAGTACTTGGTTCAGACTATTCGTCGTGAGCCCTTCCGTAGATGGAGTTTGGGAATTGATTAGCATTTTCATATTTACAGCTCAGAGAGACAAACATTCCCTCTTGTCCACAAAAGCAATTTGGACTATCATGATCTTTGGATCAGAAAATGAATTGGAATCACGACCAGGAATCTTCAAAATGATACATTCTGCAAAATTAAGAAGAAATGGGAACTGTGGAAGTTAAGCAGGAATAGCGGTAGGAAAGATAGAATCTTCAGTCCAGACCAGGATTAAAACGTGAAAACTGAGTCATGGAAGAGAAGAGAGATATCAAGGTGGGTTTGGGGTTCTCTCTATACATGTTGGAACAAATAACTCAGGCTGAAGCTGCCAGTTGTAATTTCTTCAGGAACTTAGGGAAATTCCAGATCAACTCTTTCTTCAACTTGCCCTTCCAATACATGTGCAGGTAACAGATGCTGTGGTTTACTCTTTCCCCTTTTCTTAGCTGAGAAAATAAGTGTTTCCTATATAATGATTTTGCTTCATATGTAAAGAAACACAGCCTTCGGCTCATGTAAGATTGTATATATTCTTAGACTGTGCCATGAAAAATCATAATTGAATCCAAGTATTATCTGGAAATATAAAAAAATTTAAATTAGAACTGAGAGCCAAACCTGTGTTTAAATGTGTTTACATTCCTGGGGGCTCTGAGCTATTGTGATTGAATTAATGATATTTTATATTATATAATATTTTGCATATATATGTAATATAATATTATATAAACTCACTTAACCTCTCTGAGTGGGGGGAGGGAGATGGTTTGAATCTTGTAATTTTGACATTTTTATTTTGGAAATTATTATTACATGTAATTGGGAAAATAAAATGTCTTTGAATTTAAAAAAATATGTAAACTCTTCAAAACAGTGGAGAAAGGGATTGCAGAGACCTGAAGATAATTATATTGACTCTATGTTAAAAGTGAACAAATTATTATAAACAGGATGTGATTGATTAGATCTCCAGAAAAGAAAGGGGCATGGAGGAAAAGGTGACCATGAAAGAAAAGATCACTACCCAGGGAAAAGATAAGAAAAGTCTCTGAAAGATTTAGCTCCATCCCTTTTCAGAAGGGAGAGAAGAGCCCAATGGATCTAATACTAACTGGCTAACTGCTGTCCATTGTGCTGCCCATCAATGTGACAATATTAGAAACAACAAGTAATTTTATTGAAACAAAAACATTCAATAACCTTCTTTCTGTATCTGTGCCTGTCTTTACAGAATTTAAAAGGATGTCACATGGAAGGAAATTGAACTCATTTTGCTTCACCCTAGACAACAGTAACAGGGGCATTACATAGAAGTTGTGTAGAAATTTGTAGTTCTATACAAATTTAAAAAAAAACACCTTTCTAATAATTTGAATTCCCCATTACTAGAGTCCTTCAAGTGGAGACTAGATGACCACTTCTCAGGGCTGTTGTACAAAATGCCAGATGGCCTACCAGCCC
>NC_058130.1:156635619-156668838 GCF_016433145.1 Gracilinanus agilis
TTTGGATTTGCACTCTCTCTCTCTCTCTCTCTCTCTCTCTCTCTCTCTCTCTCTCTCTCTCTCTCTCTCTCTCTCTCTCTCTCTCCTTCTCTCCCTCTCTCCCTCTCTCCCTCTCTCCCTCTCTTTCTCTCTTTCCATTCTTCGCTCCCTCCTTCTTTACTGACTCCATTTCTTCTCCATCTCCTTTCATTCCCTTTCTCTTTCTCCTTCTCCTTACCCTCCTCTCTTTTATCTCTCTCACCCCCCTTTCTTTCTTTCTCTCTCCTTCCTTCTATAGAGCCATTAAGGCCCTTTTTTCTCACACACAAGGTGAACTTGAAATGCTATTGTGAGCATGACTGGGTCCCATAAGCAGTCCTCTGGTGATACAAGCTCCTTTGATTTGTGCAGTCTTCCTACCCTCCCCTTTCCACCCTCCCATTCCAATTAATTCACCCCTTCCTTAACTCTTCAATCGCCGTTTATCCAGCCACTAGGAAAAGAGAACGGGGTACTGAAATGGAAATAGAGCTGATTCCTCTAAACTCTCATTCATTCTTGTTAAAATAATAATAAGGAGGGGAGACTGAACCTGAGAACACTGACTGCTTCTGAACATGTGTGCTATAATTCTCTAGGCGTTGTACGACCTGATCCTTAGCTGACTTTCTATATTAGAAAATTATAATTAGATCTGTTTGCTCTTTGGTGGGCATGTATAGGGGCATTCATAACTTTGGGCCAAATGGTACTAACCGGGTTTAGCAGAGTTTAAAGGAATATCAGACCCCAAGTTTAAAATCAGAGGTAGAGAAAAGCTGCTGAAAATGTCTAAGTGAATCATCCCTCCCTACTACTCCCATCCTCAAAAGAAAAAAAAGCATTCTGAGGCAAAGCTCTAACAATATGAATGGATTTTGTTTGTAAAATGGGCTCCCGTTTGGCTTTTAATAGTAATCCCCAGACTCTCTGCCCTGCCATATTCTTTATGCAGCCACCATCTTCTTTTGTCTAGGATTATTTCTGCACTGTGAGCACGAACATCTGTTTGATGTCCCAGACATCAAATATACTGTACACTCTCTGAGTGGCCAATGAAAGTGGGATTCCATCTTTTGAAAACTCCAGTGGCAAGAATGACAAAAGACAGTCTTACTGGAAGCACAAAAGATGAACGTGAGAGAAAGGGACAGGGCCAGTCAGAGGTGATTACTGTCCTCTCCTTCATAGCAACACACAAAGGGAGAAATAGTCCTCCAGCTCAGCCTGTGGCTACGCTGTGGGCACGCGTGTCCACTGCGAGCTGTCTTTGAGAGAGAGAAGAGAAATAGATACCACTGCAAAACGCTGAACCTTGCTTTGCTAATTAACTCCAAAATGGTGTCTAGCTGGGGAGAGGGGGGACATTCTTCAGAAAACAAGGCCCTTGAAGGCTCTACTTTTGGAGGCAATTTGAGAAGCAAAAAAAAAGGCAACAGATGAAAATGTGCCTATCAGGATGGCACACACAGGTCAGTCAGTGGAGTTTTTAGTTACCAGGCTGATGATCTGCTTTGTGGATTTTCCAGGACCTTTATTTCTCCTCCTCGTCGCTACCGCTCACATTCTGATCATTTTATGAGGCCCCAGAATCTTGGAAGGGTAAGGGAAGAAGGCAGGGAAGGTGAGTAACTGACTAGGAAATGAGAATAAACACAAATTAATCAATTCTTCTGTGTTTCTGAATAATAACAGTAATAGTTACTGACATTAATTTAGCTCCTAAAGTTTACAAAGTAATTTATGTACATTATTACATTCAATTCTCCTAACAAACCCGGGAAGTAGATAGTATGTCTTCTTAGTTAGTTAGTTAGCTAAAGTCCATATCTTTGATTTTATTGGTATAGGGCTTTCCTGGTGAGGAAATCCCCTCCATCACTGCTGACTAGCCACTGATTTGCAGTTTATAGTCTTAGAGAGTTGCCTCAGGCACTAACAAGTTAAATAATTTGCCCCGTATCACCCAGCTAATAAGTTTAAGTGGTAAGACTGGAACTAGAGATGTGCTGGTAAATATTTAACAACCAGTTCTCCAAGGGGAAAAAAATGCCCATGGCACACTTTTAAGTGTAATCTGCATTATTAATATTTTCTCTATCTATTTCTTAAGGCAAGACAATCAGCAAAACAATAAATCTAGCCCTGATTTGCCATGTTGGCAGATTTTCAAGGTATTAATACTCATGCAGAAAAGTTAACAATTGGCTTTCAGGAGTCAGTTGGAAATTGCTTCAGCAAACACCCAACTGGAACCCAAGTTTTATTGGCTCCAAGGCTGATACTCTATCCACTTTGCTCTGCTAATTCTCTCAATAAGCCCAGGTTTTACTGACTATTTCTATTTTATTGAATAAGAAATGGGTCCTAGAAGAAGTTGAGTGACTTAGTCAAAATCTTATAGCTAGAAGCTCCAGTAGGTAAAGAGGCAAATTAAAACTACTGGTGGAAATGAGACGGAGGGAAAAACAGATTCCCATGGAATAATTAAAACTACTTTTATTCTTAAGTCAATGAGCATTGGGAGACTACTATGAGCCTAGTGATAAGGTCTAGAATTACAAATGAATAAAATTTAACTTATAAAGAACTAAATATTGGTTTCATGAGAAAAAAATTGTTTCAGTATTATAAATGTATACTTTATACATTTTCAATATTACAAGTGTATAAGACAGTGTGTTCTTTAGGAGAAAGCACTATATTTCAAATGTAGTAACTTTTGTATGGGCCAAGACTGTATAACATATTTTCTTTGACTTCCCTTGGCACCTAGCACAATGCCTCCCTAGCACGTAGTAAAAATATAACAAGTATTGAACTGAATAGAAACTAGCTTCATTAACCAAAGTACACATGATGTTTAATTCTGGGCAAAGAATGCTGCATTAGGTGCCATACAGAGTAGATTAAACAAGTCTCTCATCTCTGTGCCTTAGAATTTTTGGCTTCCTTCAAAGTTTAGCTTTGGCTCTACCTCCTCCAGGAAGCCTTCCTGATTTCCCTATTTGAGTAGTCTTATAATACCTTGTATTTAATTATCTGTTTACATGCTGTGCTCCCCCTCTTTGTAACTCTCCCCAAAGAATGTAAGTGCTTCAAAAACAGGGTCTGTTGTCAATTTTGTATTTTCATCCCCTGGCTTTGCACAAAGAAGGTTCTTCATGTATTCTTATTGAATTCAGTTAGAAAAGTACTTGCATCTCACCTGCTGCAGTAAGGCTGTTAGAAGAATGAATCATGGTTTAAAAAAAAAGTAGTGTACTGGAATTTATACCAGCACCATCATTATATCTTTCCTCTAAGGGACTGCTAACATTATCTCATTGATTCTAGCTGCTCCTAAAGAAATAATGGCAGAATAACGTAGGAAACAGATGGAATGAAAAGAATACTAAAGTACAAATCAGGAGACGTAGATTCAAGTTCTGGTTTGGCCACTAACTGACTCTGTGACTTTGACAAAATTGTGTAACTTCTCTGAGGCTGAATCCACTTCTCTGTAAGACAAGGGAATTGGGTTGGACAATCGTCTATCTTAGTGATGTGAATGTGGGATCACTTTACTTCTGTGTGCCTTAGTTTCTTTGTCTTGAAAAGGGGGACAATCCCACCTTTACAGGTTCATTTTGATGGAAATGTTATACCAATCTGAGTTATTATCATTATTGTCAAAAGTAACCACTTCTGGTCTAAATAGCTCAGGAAAAGGCATCAGAAGATTTGCATTCAAGGTCCAACTCTACTGCTTACAAAACTGTGATCTTGAGCAAATAGCCTAAGCCTCTTTGAGCCTATTTTATTTCTTAAAAATGAGAACAATTTCTGTATTACCTACCTCATTGGGTTACTAAGACAATCAAATAAGAAAAGGTATACAAAAGCACTTTATAGACTGTAAAGCACTGTACAAATGTAAAGGGTTATTACCATCTAAGATTCTTTCCAGCTCTAAAAATCTCTGATTCTTAGTTTCAGCAATTAAAGAACAAAGAGGTTAAATCTTAGGTTACCTAGTAAAGCCTCTAGGCTTATATATTCCCTGGGCTTTTAATATTAGCAAAGAAATGAGAAGGTCTATAATTTGGTATTTTAGGAGAGATGGGTTAAGAAATGTATTCTAAGCTATGTTGGGTTGGGGAGCCTCTGTGTGTGTGTGTGTGTGTGTGTGTGTGTGTGTGTGTGTGTGTGTGTGTGTTTAAACATTTAAGCCAAAATGCCTATGGAGCAACAGAAGCCAGTAAGAGATCAAAATGATGAGCCTCATTGCATAAATTTTCTCACTACTAATTTCAATGGAACCTGAGGCAAGATTTTAATGGAGAGTAGAGGTTGAGAGGGGAAAGGGTATCTCAGTGCATCTCACAGTTGGAACTTCTTTCCATTTGGAAGGGGACTTCCATCCAAAAGGTTAGTAACCTTGAGAAAAAGACATGGGAATCCTTGGGGGATTTCCTGCTTTGCTTCATTAGCTCTTCCTCTCCCCCAGCATGGCTCCCCCTACACATACTTCTCCATTCCCACTATTCACATGTGTAGAAGAGGGAGCAAACACAGGAGGCAGAAAGCTTTTTTTTTCCTGATCTTTAAAGCCAGATATGTGCAAGAATTTTGTGGCTTCTACATACATAAACAGACCAACCATTATTATTTCAAATAAACTCAATTATCAGCAAAGCAGCCAGATTCTTCCCTCCTGAAATTCACAAATGCTTGAATTAGGCATGTGCTGTGTGTGAGTGGGAGGAATTCCAGTTAGGTCCCTTGAGTGGTGGCACCCGAGAAGGATTTAGATGTGATCTGGATAATATTAATTCTTAGCACTTGTGTCGGGCCTCTCATCTTCAAAGCACTTCACAAACATTATTAACTAATTAGTCTTCACAGCACCTCTTGGAGGTAGATGTGAATTACCTTGAGCTTCAGACAAGGAAACAGAAACAGAAAGGTTGAGTGACTTAACCAAGGGAGGCAGGAAAGAACGGGAAACTTGTTATCTCACACGTGGGTAGATCACAGCTTTAATCCTTTGATCAAACCTTTTACTGAGAGCCTACTATGGGCAAGACATTCTGCTGGATGCTGTGAGGTACAGAGATGAATAAAACTTGGAATTTACAGTCTGACCAGGGAGACACAAATAATTCTAGAACATGTATGGAGTAGTAGAAAAAATATTGGTTTTGGAGTCACAGGATCCAGATTCTTCATTTCTACCTTACCTGGGGCAAATAGGCAAAGATCTGTTGTTGCAAATAGCATGATGATTTGGTTCTAATTATCTAATAATAATCACCAAATCACAACCTTCACTAGTTGTTCATTGTTTACTTTCCTTCTATACAACTCATAGTCTGAGAGAATTGGCTAGAATACTGAGGAATTAAGTGACTTGTGCTGGGACAAAAAGCCAGTATATGTTAAAGGCTGGACTTGAACACAGGTCCAAGGTTATTTCTATACCTACTATGTTTTGCTGTCTCCTTTATCGTTGAGTAAGACAACTAAATTTAGCCATCAACCTATTGCTAAATCCTCAAACAACTTCCCCAGGTGACTGTATTGACTCCACTACAGAGTCTGAATCCAGCAAACTAAAGTGTATGTTAGGAACAATCAGAGTATTTAGGAGACCCCCTATCTCCATGATAAAAATAACAAACTGCATCTATTATTGAAAAAAGCAAAAGCAAAAAAAAACCCTAAAAATTGATTTTTTCCCCTTGCTATTGATTAAACTCCCATGGTCATTTTTCAGTTTGGTGTTGCAATCTTTGGGTAGGAAGAGTAGATTTCTTAGGCATCAATTTGGAAACATAAAAATTATGCCAGGACTACAAGGTTCAATAGAAGGGAACAACAGCTGATTCTCAGATAGGTATCAGCCTTGACCTTATTTCACATGAGGTAGATTCTGTAAATAATAGAAACTGAAAATATTCCCTTTTCCTCTGTTTTCATCACAGAGATATCTTCAATGTGCCTCTGATTCCCTACTCCCACTATTTTCTGATCAGCTAGTTTCAGACCTTTCTTGTTAACTGGTCCTTCCACAGATAAGATCCCTCTCCAAAAGTTCTTTTGCCTATCAGAAGTGAAACTATATTGGGTCAGAAGGGGAATCTGAGTGTGAATCCAGGGAAATATGTACACTGATGGAGTTGGTGAGGAGGAGGTTCCTTGGACAATTTTGCAACAGTGACTATTGTGGGAGTCAGCCAAATGTGAATTATCACTGGTAACCACTGCTAGAGCCTTCATAAAATCCCTCAAACTATCACTTTTCTATGTCATGGGCCCATTTGGCGGTACAGTGAAGCCTATGGACCTCTCCTCAGAATATTATATTTAAATACATAAAAATGATTACAAAGAAATATAGTCATCCAAATATATTCTTTAAAGTTCCCAGACTCCCAGTTATGAATCCCTGCTCTAGTAGAAGATAGTAATAAATTTTAAAAGTTTAGGAAGTTCCTATTGTGTACAGAATGTTAGAAGGAATGCTCAGGGAAATAAAAAATTAAGGTAAAACAGATGCTTTAGTGAGGGGGAAGAATAAGGAAAACTTCACAGAAGGGGCATCTGTGTTGGACTTTAAGGGGTAAACAGAAACTCAACAATTGATGATGGTGAGGGAAAGCATTCCAGAGATAGGGAATATCCCAGGTAAAAGCAAGATAGGGGCAAAATTTACAATGCGTATTTGAAGAATAGCAAGTATTCCAGTTTGGATGGATGATAGAGTATGTGGAATGATGTCATATGAGGTAAAGCTAAGATGGTAGGGTGGTCCCAGATGGTGGAAGTCTATTGATGCAGTGCAAAAGTCTTTGAATTTGATTCATGGGCAATAGGAAGCTACTAAAATTTTTGTTTTTGTTTTTGTTTGTTTTAATTAGAAAAATGATATAACCAGACTCATGCATAATAAAGATTATTAGTCTAGCAGCAGCATGATAGATACCTTGTGTAAAAAAGGGTAAAAATTATGGTTGGACTAAATATTTAATAGGGTGGTCACCAGGAATTTTATTAATTAATTCCAAATTATTTTTTTTAGCAATTTATAAAATAGAGGGAAAGAGTGATAGTAGAAACATGAGAAGAGGGCAGAGTAAGAGATCTAGCTTAATGAGCTAGACTATGTGCTCAAGCCCTGGCTTACTCCAGTAGCCCCAGCCAGAGGACCTAAGGGTCAATTAACAAGGGTTTTAGCCAAGAGGTCTCTTTCAGATGAGGGGCCCCTCTGGAGACTAGTACCTCCAGGGAAAAGCCAAGGAAGGTAGTTAGTCTTTTTCACTCACCCACGTGGTAGTTCTAAGGAGAAATATAAAGCAGTCCAAGGTCCTTAGCCAGAGCTCCTCCAGGGTCCAGTTCAAGGAAAAAAAGACTCTTTTCACAGGAGGTTCTTGCAATTTATAAAGACCATTGCTTTTGTCACTTCCTGTGCTTTCCTCCCACTTTATGTGTACCAATTACAACTAAAGCTTTGCTTAGGATTGCTCAGAGGGCAGTCAATTGATTCTGATTCATCACCCACTATTGCACACATGGGTCACAGACCAAAACCACTTGAAGATAAGTGGGGTGTGTACAGTTTTGGTGATTAAATCTAAAAATGGTCAGGGCAGAGTTAATTCCATCTTCACACTTGGAGGGAATGAGAGAATAGATGAAGAAAGATCACTAATATGTGATTATGATAGACAAGGTAAGTAACAGAGATGGAATGTACAAGGGCATTAGCAGTGGTAATAGAGACAAAATCATATATGCAAGAGATTTCAAAGACAGCATCAATGTAACTTGGTAGCATTGGATATAAGAAATGAAGGAGAAAAAATCCTCAAATATAATTATAAAGTTGGGATATGAGAGACTGGGTGGATGTTGGTACCACTGATAAATAATAAAATATCATATTATTATAAATAATATATAAGATAATAATAAAAAAGGATATAAAAAGAAGGAAAGGTTGGAGGAATTCATGGGGGAAGATAGTATTATGGCCCATTTTAGAAATGTTAAGTTAGAGGTGTTGGTCAAATGTTGGCTGTGTCTTAAATAAAGTCTAGATGTATGTCTGGGGCTTAGCAGAGAGGTCAAAGCTGGAGGGAGAATATGGAGTCATCTGAGTAGAGATATCAGTTGAAATAATGGGAATGAATGAAAGAGCCAAGAGAGGACAAGTAGGTAGAAAAGAAGAACACCAATATGAAGGTCAGGAAGAGAATAAAGAATCATTGAAGGCCACAGAGGAGTGACTAGAGATGTTGGTGAAAAACAAAGAGAAGCCAAGAAGAAGGAGGTGTCTAAAATAGTAAATGCTGCAGATATATGAATAGATAATGAAGATATAATAAAGTGTCATTTAATTTTCCATTTATGAAGTTGTGACCTTTGAAAAAGTTTTGATAGAGGAACTGGGGTACAAGCCAGACAAAGGGAAAAGAAATGAGATAGTGAGGAAAGAGAATCATTGGAGTAGTTAACTTTTTAAAGAAGTTGGGTAGTGAAGAAGAAAAAATTGAGATCATACATGACTGAGGGGAACACTGAAGGGAAGATTTCACCAGGAGTGGGAAAATCTGAATATAAGCAAATTGGAAGGAACCAGTGGAGACATACATAAAAAAGAGACATAGGAAAGAGAATAAGTAAGAGAGTAAGATTACTAGAGCAAGACTCCAGCAGAGGTGGAACATGTAATTAAGGGCACAGATAGAGGGCTTATCTCTATCTAGGAACAGAGAGGCCCCCTCCTCTATTACAAGAATGGGGAGAGAAAGAGATGGTATTCAGTTTTGTGGACTAGAGAAATGTTCTCTCATCAGAAAGTCTCAGTCTTCTTTGGAAAGCATCTGACTAAGATTTCAACTATAAGACTGGAAGTATGAATGGAGTAGGTACTGAAGAAGAGAGTAAATTTGGAAGTCCTGAATTCAAATCCTGCCTCAGTCACTTTCTAGCTGTATGACCTTAGGCAAGTCACTTAGCTGCTATTGCCTACACCAGTGGTTCCCAAACTTTTTTGGCCTACAGCCCCCTTTCCAGAAAAAAATATTACTTAGCACCCCCTGTCACATACTATCACCACCCCCTTACAGTTATTCACGGCCCCCAAATGCACCTGTGGCCATCACTGCCCCCCTGGATCACTGCAGCACCCCCACCAGGGGGCAGTGGTACCCACTTTGGGAATCACTGGCCTAGACCTTATGACTCTTCTGACTTGGAACTAATCCACAATATTGATTCTAAGACCAAAGCTGAGGTTTGAAAAAAGAAGAAAAGAGGAAGTTATTTAGAAAAGTTACTGTGGGGGAAGATAAGAATATAGCAGAAAGATTTCTAATCAGCAGTAATGGCCCAGCTGAATTTCTTCAAGGTGAATTTGTACCAGGTGACATTCAGGTTGAGATGTTCAGCAGAAAGTGCCCAGTGATAAAAGACAAGAATCAGGTGGGGGGGGGGGGGAAATGAGAGAGAGACAGAGAGACAGAGAGACAGAGAGACAGAGAGACAGAGAGACAGAGAGACAGAGAGACAGAGAGACAGAGAGTCAGAGAGAGACAGAGACAGACAGAGAGAATGAAGAATGGGTTACAGTCATACGTAGAGAAAGGAAGAGGGAGAGAGGGATTAAAGGAGAATGGTGATCCAGCAATAAAGGTTGGTCAGACAGATAGGAGAAACTTAAAAAGTAGAGCCATGAAATCCTAAGGAGAAGATACTCTTCAGATAGAAGAGGGTGGTCAACAGTGGCAAATGATGCAGAGAGAAGTTAAGAAGGATGAGAACTGAGAGAAGGCCATTGGATTTAGTAATTGAGACCACTGGAAGCATTTGAGAGTACAATTTCAGTCACAGGCAAGTCAGATGTCAGAATGAAAAAGGTTGAGAAGTGGTTAGGATGTGAAGAAATGGAGGCAGGGGGTACAGATCACTTTTTCTAGGACTTGGGCAGTGAAACACAGGAGAGAGATAGTACAATGGCTTAAGGGAATGGCTGGGTCAAATGAAGGTTGTTTAAGGTTGGGTGAGAGCTGGGCATATTTGTAGACAGCAGGGAAGTAGCCAGTGGATAAAGAGAGATTGAAGATTAGAAAGAGAGAAGGAATGATCAAAGGACTTGAATCTAGATTTTGTTCAGAGCTGTTTCCATTACACTCAGATGCCTCTGAGCATATGAGACCTGCCAATCAAAGGTGAGTGAAAGAGAATTTACCCTTATTTTTGCTCTATGATCTTTAGGTATAAAAGCACAGATAGAAGTAAAAGTATCTTAAAATTAAGAGTTTGATAGGTTGAAAAGGGTCAGTATTTGGGAGAGCAATACAAAGCAATCCCCATAACCATAAAGTAGTGATTTTTTTATTAAATATCTTTATTATGAACCTAACAATCCTTAACAGATGCAAAAACACATTTATTTTTAAAATGTTATTGCTACCTTTTGTTTTTACAGCACTTTCATTTTCCAATATATGCCTGACTTTACTTCTTCCTGAGGACCATCTCTTTCAACTAAGAATAACAACAAAAGAGAAAGAAATAATATAACCACACTAGCCACACAAAACCAAATCTCAAATTAAATAGATGCCCCATACCCATAATTCTCTATCTCTTTCAATGAGAGAGAAGTACATTCTCATATCTCTCCTTTGGAGCCAAGCTTGGTCATTACAATTTCATAGTATTCGGTCTTTTTATTATTGTTTTTGTTGTCTCCATTTACATTATTGTAGTTGTTGCATATGTTGTTTTCTTGGTTCTGATTATTTCACTTTACCTCAGTTCAATCAATCAATGAACATTTTTCAGTTCCTTATATGTCCCAGGCATCCCGCTAAGTTTTGGGGATACAAAAAGAGGCAAAAGATAGTCCTTTCCCTCAAGGAGCCTTTAATCTAGCAAGACAGCGATTTTCCTTTACATTCATGCATCATAATATATTTATCCATTCATCAGTAGATGGGCATCTCCTTCACCTCCAATTCTTTGCTACCACCAAAAAGGAAAGCAGTCACTTTTCTTCATGGGGTCAAGAAAATGAAGAAACTTTAAGGATCATCTTGAACACCATCACCAACAGGGTGATTTTTTTTTACTCATAGAATCTAGAGGTGGAAAGGGTCTTCATTTGTTTAACCTGCATATTTGACAGATAAGAAAATAACCTGAGAGAAGGGAAGTAACATATTTGCATAGATAGACAGCATCAGGATTCAAACCCAGGCTCTCTGCCTCTAAACCTGTATTCTTTCCCCTTGATGGCACCACCACAAACCAAGGGGTTGAGCATCAATAGGGAGAAAAGCATCCTACTTCACCCCTCGTTTTTCTACCATCGCCTCACAATCTTTAATGGTCAAAAGGCAGAATTTTGCCAGATGGCCAGGGATATGAGTTGGGCTCTGCCCTCACCTTGGTACCCACCAAATGCATTGTCTCTCCTTTCTTATGTCGACAATGAAATGAGGGAATCGCAGGAACAAACCAGCCCCACAGTATCAGCCGTCCAACTGGCAGCGAGGCACTATGGATGAGCCAAGCACCGTGTGCATTGCAGACTGTTGATCTGTGATCATGACAGCGCCATATATAACCAGGACCACGTCCTGTACCTGGGGATCAGATGGCAGCTCCCGGGTATTTGTGCATTCCTCTCCAGTTCTGATGAGCCCCAGCATCCTCTCACTAGAGTGTTGGTGAGGTCTGAAAATGTAGTCCTGTAGGGAAACTCCTAATTGCCAGTGAGTCACTTTCCATTCCAAGCAAAGAGGTTTCTGTTGGTGACATTAGAGAGCAGTCGCTTGTCTGTATTGTAACAGCTTAATTATAAGTATGGGTATAATCACACAATCTGTCATTATACCTTTTTTTTTCCCACCCTGAGAATTTGTACTGCAATCACCATAACAGCGTAACAACACGAATAACAGACTGTCTGGTCTCCCCATGATCATTTTCTTTGCCATGCCTAGTAGGGATGAGCAGGCAGCACTGGATAAAACGTATCTTGCAACAAAAACAAAACCTGAATCTCTTGCTGCCATCACAAGGAACAATTGATTTGGATCTCTTTAAAGGGCATTTGAGACCCCCTACATTCCCGGTCAGTCTAACAGCCCCTCGTCCTGCTTCTGTCCGCTTAGTACTAATTTCCAGCCAGACTAAGGGAAGCAGAAACGACCCCGGAAAACCTACCCATGTGTTATCCCTTGGCCCTGCGGTGAAGGAAATTTATTACTTGCTGTGCCTCGCTGCCTGACATCGCCTGAAAGCCTTCGGGGTGAGGATCGGGGTGAGAACACCACTCTGTCTCTCTCCGAGAGGGGGGAACTGCCTGC
Source organism: Gracilinanus agilis (assembly GCF_016433145.1). Taxonomy (NCBI): domain Eukaryota; kingdom Metazoa; phylum Chordata; class Mammalia; order Didelphimorphia; family Didelphidae; genus Gracilinanus; species Gracilinanus agilis. The sequence continues at coordinate 156,648,000 of NC_058130.1, forward strand.
TTGGTGCCACCAGCCTCTGGAACAACGAGGCTGTTTGACACCAGGAGAGAGCCCAGCAGTCTCAGAAGATGGGCTAAGGGGCTTGCTGGGAAAGAGACGGAAACTCCGGCTCTATCAAGTCCCACTCCTTTTCACTGTCTCAACTGCTGAGCGGGTCAAAGTCAGGTGGCATGCATTATGCTGTTCCTGAGAAGCCTGGCCATGGGGGATCTCCCTGTTCTGAGAAAAGTCAGTTAGGAAGAGCCATTGAGTTTGGAGGATCCATTTAAATTCAGCAATTGCTATTATTTGTTGAGCAACATTAATGGGCAGGTAGGTGGCTCAGTGGATAGTGTTTGGCCTGCAGTCAAAAAAACTCATCTTGGGGCAGCTGGGTAGCTCAGTAGATTGAGAGCCAGGCCTAGAGACGGGAGGTCCTAGATTCAAATCTGGCCTCAAACACTTCCCAGCTGTGTGACCCTGGGCAAGTCACTTGACCCCCATTGCCTACCCTTACCACTCTTCTGCCTTGGAGCCAATACACAGTATTGACTTCAAGATGGAAGGTAAGGCCTTGTTTAAAAAAAAAACAACTCATATTCTGGAGTTCAAATCCAGCCTCAGACATTTACTAGCTGTGTGGTCCTGGGTAAGTCACTTAACCCTATTTGCCTTGGTTTCCTCACCTATAAAGTGAGTTGGAGAAGGAAATGGCAAACTACTTCAGTATTTTTGCTCAGAAAATCCCAGATGAGGTCACAAAGAGTCAGATATGACTGAAACAATTCAACAGCAACAAAGCATCAATAATAAGGTGCCCTAAGGCAAAGGAAAAGAAGGGAAGAAAAAAAGTTAAATTCTCCCTTTGAGTCAAACAGGACCTTCTGTGTACTTTGACACTTTTTAGTCAGAGAACTCCTTTAGATAGATACACATCATCTCCTGGTAAAGTGGAAAGAAAGAATAAATGCAAACTTTTACATATTCAAGACACTCCAGCCCCTATGCTAGGTACTGGAACACAACTATAACATGTGATTGTGCCTGCCCACAAGGAGCTTACATTCTAAAAAGGATAATGCACGTATGAAGCAATCAAATAATTTTAATGGTTTTAAGTACCTCCTAGGTGCCAGGGAGTATACCAAGTTTAGTAGCTACAAAGACAAAAATGAAATAATCCTTGACCTAGAGTTTATATTTTCATTGGGAAGATAATCTGTACATATTTAGGCATATGCAAAAAAACACAGGTAAATAAAACAAAATAATTCAAATGATGATGGCAAGAAAAGGAATTTTTGTTCCAAGAGTTATAGGGATTACAAATGGAGTCAATGAAAGAAGGTATTAAGACATGAAGCCTGGCCAGGTACTAGTACACTCATCGGTGGTATGATAGAATTAGATAAATAAGGTAGGTTTGGTGAGTTGTCTTTTACTCACCCACCAATTAGGCAATTTAGTCCCAAAGCAGAGTAGAAAACACTGGATTTGGAATTATATGATCTGGATTTGAATCTAAAGTTTATGCTGTGCAATCTTAGGCTAGTCACTAAGCCTCTCTTGTCCTTAATTTCTTCTTATAAAATGAGGTAAAGAGTGTGGAGAAGCATTGGACAAAATGATCTAGAGATCTTTCAGCTTTAAATGTTATAATCAACCTCTATTTATATTTACGTGTGTATGTAGTTTTTACAATAATTTTAAATCATTTTTTTAATTTATAATTTTAAATGTTTTTTCTTTGCCTTTTTGAAAAATGAAATATATGTAATCAAGGAAGAGGGTGGCCAATTCACATAGCAAGACCAAGGGATGAATAAACAATTGGATGGACAGTCTGAGTTCTGATCTGGTTCTCATGAAGTATTTAAAGGCCTAGGAGAAACCCTCTAACGCACTGGGAGTGTATTCTGTGAGGAATATATGTGAGGGTGTGAGGTCCTGGACAAGAGTAGCACAGGATACAAAATTGTGAATGGATTGTGATTTGTGCTATTGGAAGAAATTCCCATATTGATGAGATCAGGAATACATCCGACTATTTTTGTAGAACTAACAAGAACATTATAATACCTGATATTAGTCTATACTTTACAATTAAAAAGTGATTTCCTAACCAGGGTCTCATGTTTATAGTGAATAGAAATAATTAACCCTATTTTATAGATGAGGAAATTGAGGAAGATGATTTGTCCAAAGTTTCAGAGATTGTATATGACACAAGTGAGCTTAAGTCTAAGTATCCTGGCTCCAGATCAAGACCTCTTTCAACTACACTTCAGCGACTCTCCATGACACCCTTGCACCTGATTTGTGATGGGGAGAAGGTAAGAACTCTCTTCTTTACTTGTGTAGAGTCCTAGCCTCAAATCTTCTGCTCACTAGCTCTATAAGTTTGGAGGTTAGATCATGACCTCTCTGAGGACAAGTACCTTTTTTTGTACCCTTAGCACAGTGCCTGGTATATGGTAGGAATTTAATAAATGTTTTTTAACTCATTGACTGAGGTCTTTCTGGTCCTCAGTGTCCCCATCTGCAAAACAAAGTGATTGAACTAGATAATATAGTAGTCTTCGACAATACTAATTATGAGTTAGTAGTTACTGAAACAAATCCAAACTAGCAACTAGCCCAGAATTAGGGGAACTTTGTTGCGGAACACCAACTTCCAGGAATTGGGAACACATGTCCTCTCCCGGGGGTTCTGCCCCTTCAGCCCAACCCTTCGCCTTACTTCAACAACTTTGGCCACCCTGAGGCTCTTCCCACTCCCCAGATTGCAGCTCACTCTTGTTCCTTTTGTCATAGAACCCATATCACATGGTTATCCTCCTCCCCAACTCCCATAAGGGCTGATGATCAAATCATCATCTCTTCTAGGCTGACTGCACCTGTTCTGTTTTTTTGTTTGTTTGTTTTTTGGGGGGATGAGAGGTTTGCCCATTGATCCCAGTTCAACCTTTATAGGCCAAGCAGAGAAAATCTTTCTCAAGATAACCCTTTAAATCCATGGAGACAGCTCTAGTTCTGACTCTGCTGCTAGTTAGCTGTGTAGCTCTGGACAAATCCCTTTCTATCTTGAGGCCTCAGTTTCCATAATTTGAAAAAATAAGGTAATATGTATTATAGTACAAAAAGCTTATGACTTTAGAGTCAGGATACTTGAATTCAAATATCAGTTCTGTTATATGACCTTGGGTAAGTCATCCACAACATACCTTCTCACAGACCCCCCCAGTGCTTTTGTCCCAGTTCAAAATATTTCTATTTAGTTGTCTGGTAACTTGTCAGAATTTTGCAGCAAGGCAGTGAAACTCTAAAAGTTAAGTCCACTATTCTAAAATCTTTTTTTTACCTTATATACTCATCTGCCTTCCTCATTAATCAGTCATGTCTCAGAAAATGAATTATTGTGTTATTTTTAAGCATACCCTGAATTTTGGTTTTAGGTCCCCTTGAGTTCCCTCAGACAAAAAAAGATGAAATTACAGGTATACTACTTATTCATTAGCCATACCTAATTATTACCACTTAGCAGAATATAATCTCTGAAAATGGAAAGAAAGAAGAAATGAAGGAAGTGGCAAGGAAGAAAGGAAGGAGGGAAACTTAGAAGTCATCTAGTTTAGTCTGGTTATAAATATAATTTCTCTATAGTCACTAAGGTGATAGTGCTAGGATCTGAATTCAAGACTTTTGGCTCCAAATCCAATATGTGTTCCATGAAATATTCTTTTATTGATTTTTCTTTTCTCTTAGTTTAACTAAAAATAGTTTAAACATCTATTAATAAAATAATTTCCCATGATTAATGTATAAATATATAATATAAACAGGTATCATATATAAAATATACATATAAGTATGTATATATGGAGAGAAACACATGCATTACAAAACCTGAATACAAAAGGTGTGCCCAAAGTTTTAGTACAATTTTAATGTGTAATTTTTTTTAATTGCACTAAGATTTTTGGAACACTTTCTGGTATATGGAGAACATGCTGGAAGGTTTTAGGAATTAGGGACCTTGTCAACTTAATATCCAAAGAGAACATGATTTTCTTCAACTATGAAGTCTATACTACCAATGAAAATCATAAAGGCATGAATTCCAGGTTTTTCCTGAAATGGTAGTGGATGTGTTTACTTCTTCTGCATTCTCAGCCTGTTTCTCCTTGTGACCAAAGGTGTATATTTTCAAGATGGTTGCTCATATAGGTTATGGGCAGATAGCCGTGGATACAAGCCCAGCACATGGGCTTATGAGGGAATGGACACTTTGACCTTCATTTCGTCACTCTCACCAAGCTGATAGACTTCATTCTGGGCTTAGGTTACTCTCATTTCTGTACTTGGCATTTCTGAAAACTGAATTAATTATCACTCTAAGGCATATAAAACTTCAGAGTTCAAAGGCACCAAAGAAGGTCATCTTGTCCCCATCTGATGCACGAGTGATGGAATGGAAAGAATTCTGAATTTGAAATCAGGGGAAGGAGATTTGAATCCTACCTCTGCTGCCTTCTACCTGACCTGGGCAAGTCTCTCCTTCTCTCTCTTGGCTTTGGTTTCCTCTTTGGAAAAAGAGGATCCTGAAGAGAATTACTTTTCGTGTCATTTTCAGGTCTAAAAATCTCTAAGCTTTCTTAACAATAAGCCTGTATGGGCTGATATGATGGAAAGTACATACTTCACTTGGAGAAAAAAAATCCTAGAAATAGTTCCTCTGCTGACTGTCAAGTAACCTTATCTGAATCTCAGATTCCTGATGAAAAAATAAGGATAATTACTCCCCACTTCTTAGAACCTCACTACTACAATAGGTATCTCATTTCTAATTATACAGTGTAAGAAATTAAATTTAGGTTTTATATTAAATATGAGAACTCTATAGTAACATTGTTACATCATCAATCTAAAGATATTATAACTTAAGTCAAAAATGGCTTTAGTAGCTTTATTTACAAAGAAGTAGAAAGAGTGAAAATGGAAAAAGGTAGCTAAAGAGATAGGTTTTAACAAGCCTACTAGTACTTCTCTGGTGAAGTAAGGCTCAGCCCAGCAGGGGCTTCCCTGTGTCCAGTGGTGTCTTCAGCTAGAGTTCTACCAATGCAGCCTCCTCCAAAGACAAAGCAGGAATCTCTGGAACCAACTTCTCCAGAAGCCAGGAAAGGAAGGCCTTTTTCACTCACCCATCCAAGATGAACTACAAAGGAGAAGAATGAAGGTCAAGTCCCAAAGTGAAGTCCTCCAGCACCAAAGTCCAAAGGAGAAGATCCAGGAGCAGTCCTCCAAGAAGCATTTAAAGAGCCAAGGTTGAAGGTCAAAGCTCCCATGGACAGGAAGTTCGAGACTTTTTATAGTCCTTTTTCCATGTTACTTTCTGTCCCTTCCTCTACTTTATGGGAACCAATTGCAGTCTTTCAATTTGCCTAGCATTGCCCAGGGGCAGGGCAGTGGCCTCTAGAATTGTCACCCACTTTAGTAAGTGACTTGTGAACTCTCTTACTTAGTGTTAAGTTAGGGGTGCTTAAGTTTTTGACTGATTAATTTAAAAATTGCTGATTGATAGGCAAAGAAAGTTTGATTCACTCTTCACAACAGCTATTAACATTAGAAATTCTTTATTAAATTCCAATATTTGCAGGCTTTGTTGATTTCACCAAGCATAGAGTTAGCTCATCATTGACTTTGTAGATAAGTCCTAGGAAGTTTCCTATGGGACGCAGGAAAATAAAACCTTTATTTAGAGCTGGAAGAGACCTTAGAGGTTACCTAGCCCAAGCCATTCATTTTATATAGATAAGGAAAATGAGGCCCAGGGAGGTTAATTGATCCATTGAGAGTCATCTTGCTAGAGAAGGGATTAAGGATTTCCTTCATTCCTGAACCCAAGCTCAGAATTAACTTCACTAAGGAACACTGCCTCTATTCTTTTACATACCAAGCCAAAAATCTGCCTTCCTTTAACTCCCACCCATTGGTCCTCCTCTTTTCCTGTGGAGTCTTACTTAGTTGTCCCTTCTGAAAAGTGGAAGTATCCCGAGTAGTTTCCTCAAAGACTAAGTTTCACATAATGACAGCAGCTGTTTCTGGCTTGGTTGTTATATAACGATGTTTATTTTTCTCTGAGTTGAGCAAGGTGGATATAGCAACTTCCAAAGGATACTTCTTTTAAAAAAAATAGGAAAAAAGGAACCCTAGTTATGTTGTGGAATCCATCAACCTTTGTGCTCACCGATGATCTGATTTACCTCTGCAAGACATCCCTTGGCATCAGGAATCTAGGGTCTCATTTGTTTGTGCCATCCCTCCAGATTTTTGCTATGCTCTACGTGTTCCCTGCAATAGGCCCTAAGTTGAGGGAAAATAATTAGTAATCTAGGCAGCACAGCTCTGATGAGACACCTGCAGTGTAATCATCCAAATCAAATATTTGGCTCTGCCTTTTCAGATGATCTATCTCTTCCTACAACTGCTGAATGGCAGCTTAGCTGAGCTTGTACTGAAAATGAAGAAGAGATCGAGGGTGGAGGGATTCCTCCTGTTCTGCATTATCACATTCACAAGTGTGTCCTGGTGTACCTATCACCAAGACTAAACTCCCAGAATCTGCCATCCCATCCAATCCCATCAACTAAGAGAAGCAGCTTGGGGGAAAATCAGAAAAGACAATTTAATTTAGTCAAGTGATGCTGGAATAAATAGTCATATTGCCAAGGAAGCATCCACTTGTGTCCTCTGGAAATCATCACTACCCAACTCAGGGGCTGTCAGCTTTCAACAAAACGTGTGGAGAATATTTGAGTGTACAGCTGGACCTTAGAGATCATCAAAGGTCAATGGATTGCTCTGGCTTCTGTTTTTGGTACCTCTGAAGGCTAAATTAATTATACTCTATGCCACATAAAACCGCAGAGTCCAAAGGCATGAGAAAGTGGAAAGAGTGCTAAGCCTAGACTCTGGAGTCCCGAGCTTGAGGTCAGATTAAAGCTATGGAATCATGGACAGTCATTTCAGCTTTTTCTTGCTTAAGTTCCTCATCTATTAAATGGGGAGTAATACTTGAAATGCTTACCTTACAAGATTATTGTGAAGAAATATCTTTTTTAGAATGTTTTTTTCCCTAGCAAGCTAGGTGGGCTCAGTGGATGGTGCTTGACTTAAGTTGGAATCCTATTTCACTCACTTAATAGCTGTGTGACCCTGGGCAAGTTACTTAAACTCTCTCAGCCTCAGTTTCATCACCTGTAAAATGGGGACAATGTTAATATTTGCCTTTTGAAATTGTTTCCTGAGGATCATCAGAGATAGCATAAGGAAATTGCTTTGCTAACCTTAAAGTTATGTGTAAATACTAGCTATTATCATTAAAAAATGGAAGTGCCATGTTAAATGTGAGTTATTAGGCAAATGAGCCCTAGAGAGATTCAACTGTTTCACCCAAAATCACATAGCTAATTAGCAGCACAGTTTTGATAAGATTTTTGGTCTCCTCATTCTCAATCAATCAACAAAACTTAATTAAGTGCTCATTGTGTTCTACACTGAGCTAAGCCCTGGAGATAAGATAAAATAAAAACTATCTCTGCCTTCAAGGGGAATACATTCTAATGGAAGAGACAACATATATATATATACATATATATATAATAGGTATATCTATAAAAATATAGATGATGTATATAATTTATAGTATATAAGTATAGATACATATTTAAAAATTATATTTTTTTCTATTGAAGTTCAGTTATATCCATGGAAGATCCATTACTTTGTGATGTCATTTGAGGTTTTCTTGACAAAGGTACTGAAGTGGTTGGCCATTTCTTTCTCCAGCTCTTTTTACAGATTAAGAAACTGAGGCAAACAGGGTTAAGTGACTTGCTAAGTGTTACACAGCTAGTAAGTGTCTGAGGCCAGATTTGAACTCAGGAAAGCTCATCTTCCTGACTCCTGGCTTTGTAATTCCTCCACTGTGCTACCTAGCAGCTTCTTACCTCACACTGGTCTCTTTTAATATTCAGTTTAGTTATTATCATTTGTGGTTAAAATTTAACGTTCAGTCATTTGGAAAGAGATGACAGTGGCAGTAGACAGGATCATTGGGAAGACTTTTTCCCTAACAACTGCAACTCCTTTCGGTAGTCTATAGGTTTCTAAAAATATGAAGTAAAGTATGAGCCTCCAAGTTGTGGTTGTTGTTTTTTTAATTCTAGAGTCATAAGTGCTTTGTAAATTCATGACTGAAACTTGAAAAGATTATCTGTCTAATCTATCTATCTATCTATCTATCTATCCATTGAAAGGAGGAATTTGAGCAAAAGGTAAAAGACCAGAGTGGAGAGACAGAAATTTCATGGAATGCAAGAAAACAGGATGTGCAGGAGGAAATATTGGAATCCCAGGGAAGGATTCTGAGGTAGTTAACTGTCAACTGGGAGAGAGTGGGAGACTGTGGAGAAGAACACATCTTCTGAACTAAGCTCTCTCCTGAATCCAGTGTGAGATCTATCCTAATCTCCTACTTGAGTTCCTGTTGTTCCTGTATGATCCCAGACAGTGAGCTGACATCTATTGAACATCTAAAAGAAGAATCTACCAGTGAAACTGACCTGGACATCTGAGTTACCTCAGTGGGCTCAGAATACAGACTGTGGTGACTAGGTCACTCCTGGCACCAGCTTCCTGATTAAGCAGCTAGCTCTGACTTTCATCAAAGAATATTTGGATGGGCTCAGACTAGGGCAGGTAGACAGGAAGGTGGGAAATTTAGGCAGAGAGAAAGTTAGTGTAGATCTAACTCTGTTGAATACTGAAGAGGTCCTTGAGGATCATTGGATTCTGGGTCAGGTAGATATTAGGTACGGACACTCTTAGCCCTCCATTCTTACCCAATCCCAGTTATCATCTGTAATATACCTGTTGTTGTTTATAAAAGCTAGCAGTCAGATTGCATTTCCAAGAGTCTCAGGGTTAAGAGTAGCCATCTTGCTCTCTGTGCCTGGGAGGAGTCATCATCACTAATAGACTTGGGTTCATCAACCTCATTTTTACAGGTCCAATTACAATCTTACACTATCTGTCTAGCTAACTAGCTAGCTAGCTATCCCTCCATCTATCTATCTAGCTAGCTAGCTATCTACCTACCTACCTATCATCTATGCACACAAAAATGTTATATCTGTATATATGACTATATGTACTATATATACTATATGTTACACATGTGTGTGCATATGTGTATACACCCACATATAAAACTCTCTCCTCTTTGTTTCAGGTTAATAATTATTAATGTTAAAGTAAACTGGAACTGTGAGTATCCTACCTTTCTGCTTTACACAAGATGAAACTGAGCCTTTAAAATAGAAATCCAGTGGAGAGAAGATTTTGTCCAACAACTAGCTTGGACAAAAAAATTATCCAAATGAATGAAAATTTATCTTCGTATAATTGAGGCTGAGATTAAGTGATCAGTTTCATAATGATCACTAAGCACTTTTCAACTAAGTGCAGGGGATTATGGAAAACTGGCTTTGCTACTTTGGATATACGCATAGAAATGAGGGGATTGTATTAAATGGTCTCAAAGATCCTCTCAGTTCTGTGATCATTAATGTCTCTTACTTCATTAACACACAGCCATAGAAAATTTCAAGGATTAATGTGTCATAGAATTTTAGAGTTGGAAGGGACCTTTAAAGCCCCTTAGTTCAAGCCTCATATTCTATGGATAAGGAAATTTAGATCTAATCCAAAATCACTCAGCTTGTTATTAGAACTGAGATGAGAACCCATGTTTCCTGATGGCTACTTCAGTGTTCTTTTTAGCTGTATAATGGATGAATCAACTATTTGACTAAAACATTTAAAAATATTTTTTCATATTCAGTATAGGTGATAGCATAGTTCATAAATCAAATTGCTATGTTTCTTTGGGAACATTGATAGATGTTAATAATTGATCCAGGCATTTAATAACTATAGTCAAGAATGAACTTGGGTTGTCATTCTCAATCCCAAACCAACTTATTTTGAAGGTTTTCAGAAAGAACAAAAATAACTACTGTATTGATAATATATGAGATATATGAGATAGTAATGATAACACTGGAAGATAGCATTGCACAATGAGTGGAGTAATGCACTTGGAATATATATGTTTGTGTGTCTTCATGTATTTATAATATATACATGCAAACATATATATATATATACATGCACACATATATGTACATATTAATTCTGGCAAATCATTTCATCTAAATATGCCTCAGACAACTTCCTAGGGCTTATCTACAGTGACAGAGATTCATATAGGTGGATCCTTAGAGGATTTGCATAATAATAATATTTATATGACATTTTAGAGCTCACAACAAGCAATTTCCCCTAAATTACTGATTAATAAATGAATATTGGTATAACAAGGAAGAGCCAAGATTGTGGAGTAAGAAGCAGGGAAGCTTGACACCACCATGAGAATCCTCTTCAATCAATCTTAAAATAACGTCACAAAATGAATACCGGAGTAAAAGAATTGACAAGGAGACAGAGTGAAGCAACTTTCAGGCAGAGAACTTGAAGGATAGGCAGAGAACTTCTTGGGTGTTGGGATGAGAGGGGAGCACAGCCATCAGGAGGCTACAGCCAGGAGTAAGAGGCAAGCCAACAGCAAGCCCCCCCTACCTCACCCCACAACTACTGTTCTAGGTTCTGAACCTGGGCCCAAGCCAACATTCAGAACTGATGCCCTGCCTGGGCCAACAGCAGCCCAATTCAGCACATACTCCATAAAGTTCCAAACAAACCTATAGTGTGATGTCCAGAGGTAGGAACTATTATCCCCAATTTACAGGCAAGAAAACTAAGGAAAACGGGTTAAGTGACTTGCCCAAGATCAGATAGCTAATAAGTACCTGAGACTAGATTTGAATTCAAGTCTACCTGACTCAAGACCTAACATTCTCTACATCAAAGCTAACAAATGAACTCCACACTTTCAAATGTTTTATAATCTTATAAATACTAGCTGAGGCCTATGTGAAGCAAGCCTTTCCAAAAAACTATAAATTTTATCTTCAATTATAGCCATTTGGGAACAAGATCTGCCAGAAGCCAATCTGAAGGCTTTTGTCTAGAAAACTGCCTGGAATGGGACACAAACAGATATTTGGAAACAAAGGTTTGACTTAAGGAAGAACTGGGTCTTCCATTGACACTGATCTTCACACTGAACTCAATGGCTAGCCTAGTCCTGCCAAAACAGCCATTTGCTGCCATACAGACACAACCTAAAAGTAATTTTCCAGCCCATGAGTATGGGTACTGACTGTTTGCAGAGGCAGCAGGTGTAGATAACACACACCTGTTTTAATTGCTCCACTGAAACATAGTGAGATTCTTGCCCAAGTCTAGAAATGGAAAGGCCTTTCTTTTTCAATTCAGGATACTGCAGACAGACCAGATGGAATTCTGTCGGCTATATGATTGAGCATATTTTTCATTTGAAAGTAGAAACCACTGAGTACATCATCTGCAGGGTAATCCAGGAGGACATTTTTCTTCATTCTGTCCAATGGACCATGCAGAAACACCTGTTTCACATCTTGAAATAATTTGCAATTGCTATCCAAGAAGTCGGTGCTGAAATTGTATCATTAAACCAAGTTTTTCCATTCATCTCCTTATTTGGGGACAAAAAGGGGAAATTTAAATTTGCCTCACCTTTTCCATAAACATATTAATTTTATCAGGATTTGATCAATTTTGTTTCCCCGTTGTAGGCAGATGAATTGAAACAGCAAGAAACTCAATGAGTTGGCCAGTTATGCAACTTATGGCAAAGTTATGAATAAAGATTTTTTTCTTAATTCTTGACTGTCTCTGCTTAGTTGGGAGAAGATAAGACAGTAGGAATGTGATATGATAAAATCTTCAAATATTTGAAGGGCCATAATGTAGAACAAGTATGCCACAGGTTGGTAGATTGTCTCAATACTAAATGTAGTACTTTTGGGTCACAAATGCTCAGTTTCATCATGAAAATAAACATAGTCCTAATTCAGTTCATAGTCATTGAATAACTTTGGTCAGAATTATTCTTCAGTAAATGTTTTCAGTAGCCCCAAGTGAAAATTATCTCTTCCCTCAAACTTCTCATCACTCATTGGCTGGCTCTTTCCCATATATAATAATTATATGTGTATTTATCCTTCATCCAACTTAATTTCCTCAAGAATAGCATCTGTGTCCTCCTTGATTTTTGTTATCACCACCCCCTACCACAGTGCCTTACACAATGTCAGTGTTTAAAATGTGCTTTTTGAGGTAAACTGATGAGATATTGTTTTTTTAATTTATTTTTCTTTTTTCTTTTTTTCCTTTTTAAATTTAGAATATTTTTCCATGGTTACATGATTCGTGATTCCCCCTCCACCTGCTCTTTCCTCCCCCCTCCCAAAGCCAACAAGAAGTTCTACTAGTGTATTGGGGTGAGTATTGCTGGTAGGGGGGTTGTATCTAGACTCACCCCCTTGTAAGCTTTCAATGGGCCAAATCAGCTGTCACTCACACCCACCCCAGGGAAGACCTATGAGGGAACAAACTCAAAAAGGTTCCCCAAACTGGCCAAGTTATAGTGGGGATGTTGAAGGAAGGTGTTGGGGTTCAGTTGAGACCCTAATGGGTTGGATCCCACTTTCAGAGTCAGCCCTGTTGAGACAAGCCTCCCACACTCCTAACTTCAAGTTAGCTTTTGCCCATCAAGATGGAGTCAGGTAACGGTCTGCCCCTCAGCCCCAAGATCAGTCACTTCCCCACCTCACTGTAACTGCTCTAGACTCTAAGTATAAAACTATCAGGGGTTTATTAAAGGATAAATTAAATTCAGGGTACAGGGGGGAAAAGTATAGGGGAATCAAGGAAGAAGGGAAAGGATGAACTTCAATATCAGCTATGTCTTCTCCCCAAGAGAGCAGCTCTGGACTTCTTCTGTGGCTTGGTCACAGTAGCTAACTCTCTTTTCCCCCTACAGTCTCCTATCAAATATTTCTAACTAATATAAAAGGGAAGTAACAGGATTAATGGATTCAGGCAGGATGAGGGAAGGGACCCCCCCCCATTCAAGCCCGCTCCCCCAGGAGTTCGAGCTCTCTGACAAAATTGGAGAATTGCTGTTCAATGTCATCTCTGTTGGTATTTGTGAAGATAGTAGGAAATGATGTTAGTAGTTGTGATCTCCCAATAATCACTAATAAAAGTACAGAGAAGCCCAATTCACTCAGGATCCACCCCAAAAACAAAACCTCCCAATCAAAGAACCAACCCCCCCAAGGTCCCAGTCCATTCAGGAGGGAAGTGACAATTGAGAAAAACTCCTCCAAACTCCTCTTGCTGCTGGCCCTTCCCAAATGGAATTCTGAATGGGCAACATTCTGCTGGGCTATTTCAGGGTCCCTTCCACTTCCAACTCCAATTACCTGCTCCCCTTTGCATATTTCAATCCACAGTTACACTGGGTTACAAATATATCACTGCTCAAAACCTATTTCCATGTTATTCATTTTTGCAGTAGAATGATTTTTAACAACAAAACCCAAATCATATTCATATTGAACCACATGATTGATCATATGTTTTGCTTCTGCATGTTTACTTCCACAGTTCTTTCTCTGGATGTGGATAGCATTCTTTCTCCTAAATTACTCTGGATTGTCCTGGGTCATTGCATTGCTGCTAGTAAAGAAGTCTGTTACATTCAATTGTGCCACAAGTATCAGTCTCTGTGTACAATGTCCTCCTGGTTCTTCTCCTTTTGCTCTGCATCAATTCCTCAAGGTCTTTCCAGTTCACATGGAATTCCTCCAGTTCTTTATTCCTTTCAGCACAATAATATTCTATAACCATCTAATACCACAATTTATTGAGCTATTCCCCAATCAATGGACATCCCCTCATTTCCCAATTTTTTGCTCCATAAAGACAAAGGCTATAAAAAATTTTATACAAGTCTTTTTCCTTAGTATCTCTTTGAGGTACAAACCCAGCAGTGGTATGGCTGGGTCAAAGGGTAGGCATTTTTTAAAGCTCTTTGTGCATAGTTCTAAATTGCCCTCCAGAATTGTTGGACCAATTCACAACTCCACCAGCAGTGTATTTGTGCCCCAATTTTGCCGCAAGATGGGATATTATTTGCTGAAAGAATAAGTATGAAAAATTTAGAGAAACAGGAGGAGGTTTGTATAAATAGATGTAGAATTAGAAAAATAATGTACAAAATCAAGATGATAAAATAAATGAAAACCATGCTAAAAAGCAGCCAAACTGGAATTAATTATAATGACTAATTTCTGTTCCAGACAATAATTATTAAAACATTTTCTCTTCTCTATAGCATTGTGGGACCCTGGACCTACAGAACATAGATGGTCATTGGTTTTGTTATAAAGAAGGTTTTAACAGGGAGAGTATGAAGAATACATTGGGAAACTAATATGGAAGAAAACAAGACATCAATAAGACTTAAAAAAAGTAAAATTGCATTGAATTTTCCTTTCACCATGATATTTTGGAAACACAATAAAACATCTTTATCCTAGTTTTCTATACAACTATAGTTTTATAACACCTGGCATATTATATACAATTATCATCATTTTACCTTAAAGAAGATGTAAAAGAACTGGAAAAAGTTCAGAGAAGGGAAAATAAAGTACTTAAGGTTATAGGTAGAATGTTTTAGGTGGGGAAATGAAATAAGTATTTCTTCTGGAGAAGCTTTTCCAGTCTGGGAAGATCAAGAAGGGTAATCAATAAGAGTTACAGAAACATAGATAGCATTAGTAAAGGTGAATATGAACCTGTTTAGCAAGTCCTAGATTACTAATATTAGGATTAAAGTTTTTTGGTGACCATATCTTAATTTAGAATTATTTATTAAAGTGCAAATCAGAGAAAAAAGGCACCAGCCACATGTGCATCTTCTCTAGTCAGTTCTTGCCTGAGCTTGTGCTCCTCTAGCCCCTTCTCACTGTGATCTCAGGGCAAAAGATCCAGCTGTACTCACTCTCCCCTAATCACCTCTTCTCTCCTCCATTGTGAGTTAAAGGGACCTGTTTCCTTTTCAGAACCAAACTTATCTTTCAGTGATGACACTTTTCTGAGTCTCTCCGATTTGGTAGACTTGACCTCAGTCTAGATCAGAGTCTTCCAGATGCCAGGGAGCCAGGAGGCTTCTGGCATCCTCCCAGAGTGCATCCCTCTTATACAGATAAGCACTAGGCCTCGTTCTTAATTCAGTCAAAGCAGGATTGAATTGCAACCTCAGAGAAGAGGCTATTTTCAAACTCAATATGAAACTCTCCCTTCAAAACCCCCAAACTGATCTTATGGTACCAAGAAAAGGGACAGGGGTTCAGGATAGTTTTTAAATTCTTCCTCTAGAAGGAAAGTATACATCCTGAAGCTGGAATAAGAAACATTCAGAATCTAAAAGTATTGTTTCACAGAGCAGTCATTAAATTTAAGGAACTTATTAACCTCTTCCCACAAAAAAAAGGATACAAACTGAAATTAGAGCTTCTAAGAAGGCTGAAATTTATAGATGGCAGAAGCATAAGAGAAAACAGGGAATTTTGAGATATATGTACCAAACTTTGAAAGTAATTCCTTATCTTACTATATCCTTAGATATAGCTATTAGAGATGGACCAAGATCTGAGTTTGCTCACCTTTCTTTTCCCAAATATGATCTATTAAGTTAGTTATTTCGCAAGTACAGTTTTATAATATCGTAGACCTAGGTCATCTCCAACTACCTCAAAAAATTCCAAACCTATTATAATTAATTTTAAATATAAAAATAAACATCTACTCTATTACAAATATGAATAATACAAAAAATGGGTTTTGAGTAATAAGTATAAACCAGTGGAGTTGCTTGTCAGCTCTGGGAGTGGGGAGGGAATAGGGAAGGGAGAGAACATGAATCATGTAACCATGGAAAAATATTCTAAAGAATTTAATACAAATTAAAATAAACATCTGCCAGACAACACTTTTTAGGATATATATCATGAAGTATAGTGAAAGGCAATAAAGTGTCATAACACTAAGCAAGTTTGGGAACCACTGTTAAACTATAAGCTAAAGATTCCTCCACATGTCAAAAAAAAGATGTAAAAATAATAGCTCCAATTTATAAGGCTCTTTAAAAATTATAAAGTGTTATAATTATGCTATCTGATTACAGATAATAATGTGAAAGTGTTTTTTTTACTATGTCTACTTTAAAAGGAAACTGAAACTCAGAGGGGTTAGTAGTACCTACCTCACAGGTATGATGAGCTCAAATAGAGTTAACATGGAAAACAAAACTTAGAGATACATTTATTTTCACTATTATTGCCAATTTGTTCTTGGTAGTTTCAGTCATCAGTTCCTGGGTACATTCTGGGTAGAATCAGTAAAATGAGAGAAATGGACTCTACGTAAGATAATCTAAGGCAGATTCTAGGACAGACATTTAATAATCTTGACCTTCAGTTCTTCATCATCAATTTCCTATCAGATTGAAAACTGAATGACTGAAAAAATTAAGCTCAGGAGGTCAAAAAAATTCCTCATTATCTTCTCCTTAAAACCTTTGCTCTTCCAAACTTCCTTATTGCTATCAAAAACACCACCATTCCCAAAGAGATAATAAGGAAAAAAGACTTGTACAAAAATATTTATAGCCACGCTCTTTGTGATGGCAAAAAATTGGAAAACGAGGGAATGTCCTTCGATGACTGAACAAATTGTGGTATCTGTTGGTGATGGAATACTATTGTGCTCAAAGGAATAATGAAGTGGAGGAATTCCATGTGAACTGGAATGACCTCCAGGAATTGATGCAGAGTGAGAAGAACAGAACCAGGAGAACATTGTACACAGAGACTGATACACTGTGGTAAAATCAAATGTAATGGACTTCTGTACTAGCAGCAATGCAATGACCCAGGACAATTCTGAGGGATTTATGGAAAAGAACACTATCCACATTCAGAGGAAGAACTACAGGAGTGGAAACACAGAAGAAAAACAACTGCTTGGACATATGGGCTGATGGGGATATTATTGGGGAGGCAGATGCTAAATGATAACTCTAGTCCAACTATCAATAATATGGAATTGGGTCTTAATCAATGATACATGTAAAAGCCAGTGGAATTATGAGTCAGCTACAGGAGGTGGTGGTGGGGTTTGGGGAGAGGGAAAGAACATGAAATATGTAACTATGGGAAAATATTCAAAATAAAATAAAAATTTTAAATAAAAAAAAAACACCACCATTATTTTTTCCCAGTATTCCAGGTTTGTAACATCATTGGAAAATCTGATGATTAATTTTCATTCACCTAACATATCTTGTCACTTCCCAAATCTTGCTATTTGTCTATCCACAACATCTTTAGTGTTCATCCCGTTTTTTCTAGTCACAAAGTTACCTCCCTAGTTCATTCCCTTATTACCTTATACCTAGATTATTGCTCTCTCTGCCTTAACTCTCTCCCTAATCTAATACATCTTCTTCACTGCTGCCAAAATGATTTACCTAAAGCATAGATCTGTTTGTATCATTCCCCAACTCAGTAAATTTTGGTGGCTCCCTATTTCTTTTATGATAAAATATATACTCTACTGTTTATATTTAAAATCCTTCACAATCTGGCCTCCTCTTATCCTTCCAAACATATTGTGTTTCACTCCCTTTCTAAACTGTCTTTCTGTCCCATAAAATTCCATCTCCTGTGCCTTTGCTATGTTCACCCCCATAACTGGAATGGACTTTCTTCTCATCTCTGCCTTATAGATTCTGTCTCTTCCTCCAAGATATAATTCAACCTCTATCTTCTGCATGAAGACTTTTCTGATTGTCCCCCACCAAGCACTAGAGGTCTCCTACCCAAACTATCTTATATTTAACTACTTGGTTGTATTTATACTTATTATTTTTACAATTATTCATTTATATTTTATGTGCACTTGTCTCCCTTTGGAATATAAGCTCCTTATTAAGAAGGATTGTTTCATTCTTAATCTTTATATTCCTAGTACTTAGCACAATGACTGGCACATGGTAGGTACTTAATAAATGTTAGTTGATTAATGGGTCTTAAGGGACTTTCACAAGCAACGTATAATAAAGCATCCAATGAAAATAGCTCCATGGGTTATGAGCCCTCAGAATTCAGAGAGTAAGCTCACTGTTGATCTAATGTAAGTTACTTCATGCAGGAAATGGGTCTTTAAATGGACTTTAAAATATGGGTAAGATTTGTTTGAATTTAGAGAAAAGGTAGGTTTTTTAACTGAAGAGAAACATGAACAAAAGTAAAGAGTCAGGAAAGGTCAGCTATATCACATTCTATTTCAGGATATTCAGCTGATAAGGGAACCCTCCTCCTGCTGAGTCTTCATGATGCAGTTAACTGAAATCAGGTTATAATCCAGGATAAGGTGGGCTGACCTGGGTAGGAAATAATAGATCTAGCTATGTAGTGAGGCAGATACAGTTCACATGAAGTAAAAGAAGAAATTGGGAGCAGGTTGTCAAGCCAAGGTCACCAACCTTGAAGCCAAGGAAACAGCATGCTTTGAGCCATTAAATAGCTGGATGCACCTGAGCTTCATTCATTTGATGCATTCCAACCATCTGGTTCCCTAAGGGTCCTCAACCAATGATCCATTGTTTGTTGCTATGGTGAATCATTAATTACAACCTACCAGATCTCATTCAAGTAGAGGGCCACCCTTGATCATCTTAAAAACCAAAAGAGTTACATCACTAAAATCAAGTAACCTCTTTAAGGCATAGCTGTGATTATAAATAAGTTTATTTTCCTCCCAGGAATCCTTAGACATTCATCTAACTAACTATCCCATGAATGTATGAGTTTTGGTCAGTTCCTAGCTTATTGCCTTATTCCTCAACTCTTGATACTGGCATCTCCAGGACCTTTTCCTCATCCCTTTTTGAGCTACAACTTTTTGGCCATCTCCACATGATTCTGTCTGTTCTATCTGGCCATAATTCTCACCATCTTCCAAAATTAAAAACTGGCACTGTAGGGGTTCCGGGTTAAGATGGCGCCAGAGTAAGAAGCAGCTCTTAACCTCTCCTGACCAAAACACACAAAACTCCTCAAGGGAACATAAAAACAAGTCCAGGCGAACGGAGGAACTCCACAACAGGGCACAGTGTGGAAGGTACGTGGAATCGGGGCATTTCCATGCTATAAAGGGGTGAAACAGCTCTCACTAAATTGCGGGCTGAGCAACCACCCCACCCCCACCCCCTCCACACACACCACCTATAACGCCAAAGCCAGCTAAAAAGAAATAGAGCAAGTTTGGGGCACCCATCGAGTCATTGGCAGCTCCGGGGCCTGTTCCTGAGAGCAGCAAGATTTAGGACCCCAAAAAGCTAAAGAACGCACACAAACTCTGAGCGTGGGAGCAGGATGCAGAGAACGGTCTCAGGGTGCAGAGAGCGGTTGCAGGGCGCAGAGCACGGGCTCAGGGCGCAGAGCACAGTCTCAGAGCGCAGGTGCGGGCAGAGGCGTGGGTGGAGGCAGACACAGCCACAAGCTAAAGTTCTGAAACCCTGAGTGGGGAACCAGTGCAGATGGGTATACAACTGTGGAAGCAGCGCCCTGAGACTTGTAAAGAAACTTCCAGCAGAGGATCAAGAAAGGGGGTCCACCAGGGGGCTTGACCTTGGAAAAAACCAGAACTCAGACCTCAGGAGCCAAAAGACCGTGGACAGACCCTGAGCGCGAGGATAAACCTGAGAAGCTGCTGGGCTAACGATGGCCACCCAGTCTCAGGAAGTTCAGAAGAGAAAGATTAACAACAAGAAAAAGAAGTCTTTAACACTCAACAACTTTTACACAGAGAAAATCCAGACAACCGAGCAAACAGAGGAGGAGAACAAACAAGCATCTGGACCCTCCTCAAATAAGGAAAACTCCTCACAAGCTATGGAAGAGTTCAAAACTGAGATTTTGAGGAAAATGGAAGAGATCTGGCAAGAAAATAACTGTTTAAAAGGTAGAATCTTGCAATTGGAAAGTGAGGCTCAGAAACCAAATGAACTGATAAGCAAATTGAACACCAGAAATGACCAGATTGAAAAGGAATACCAGAAGATTATAGCCGAAAACCAATCCCTAAAGGCTAGAATTGAGCAATTAGAAGCTAATGATCTCTCAAGACGACAAGAACAAAAAAAACAAAGTCAAAAGACTGAAAAAAATAGAAGGAAACATAAAATATCTCAATGAGAGAGTGACAGACCAAGAAAACCGGTCTAGAAGAGACAATTTGAGAATAATTGGTCTTCCAGAAAAACCAGAAATTAATAGAAACCTGGACTCCATGCTAACAGAAATTATTCAGCAAAATTTCCCAGAAGTCCTACAACAAGAGGGCAATATAGACATTGAAAGGATCCATAGAACACCTGCGACATTTGATCCAGATAAGAAAATGCCCAGAAATATAATTGCCAAATTCAAGAGTTTCCAAGCAAAAGAAAAAATCTTACAAGAAGCCAGAAAGAAACAATTCAAATATCAAGGAGCACCAATCAGGATCACACAGGATCTGGCAGCCTCCATGCTAAAAGATCCCAAGGCTTGGAATACAATATTCAGAAAGGCAAGAGAGCTGGCCTGCAACCACAGATCAACTACCCATTAAAACTGACTATATATTTCCAGGGGAAAGTATGGGCATTCAACAAAATTGAAGAATTCCAGGTATTTGCACAGAAAAGACCAGGGCTAAATGGAAAGTTTGATAT
>NC_058130.1:156673836-156707485 GCF_016433145.1 Gracilinanus agilis
AGGGAGATCAAAAACAGAGAAAGAAAACTATAGACCAATCTCCCTAATGAACATAGATGCAAAAATCTTAAATAGAATACTAGCAAAGAGACTCCAGCAAGTAATTAAGAAGATCATCCACCATGATCAGGTGGGATTTATACCAGGAATGCAAAGTTGGTTCAACATTAGGAAAACCATCCACATAATTGACCATATCAACAGTCTAACAAACAAAAATCACATGATTATCTCAATAGATGCTGAAAAAGCCTTTGACAAAATACAGCATCCATTCCTATTGAAAACACTGAAAAGTATAGGAATAGAAGGACCTTTCCTAAAAATAATAAACAGTATATACCTAAAACCATCAACAAACATCATATGCAATGGGGATAAATTATAAGCTTTCCCAATAAGATCAGGAGTAAAACAAGGATGCCCATTATCACCTCTATTTTTCAACATAGTACTAGAAACACTGGCAGTTGCAATTAGAGAAGAAAAATAAATTGACGGTATCAAAATAGGCAAGGAGGAGACTAAGCTATCACTCTTTGCAGATGATATGATGGTCTTCTTAAGAAATCCTAGAGAATCAACTAAGAAGCTTGTAGAAATAATCGACAACTTTAGCAAAGTTGCTGGATACAAAATAAATGCACATAAATCATCAGCATTTCTATACATTTTTTTTTTTTTTTTTTTTTTTTTTTTTTTTAGAGAAACACCATTTAAAATCACCCTAGACAATATAAAATACTTAGGAATCTATCTACCAAAACAAACACAGCAATTATATGAAAACAACTACAAAACACTTTCCAAACAAATAAAACTGGATCTAAACAATTGGAAAGCCATTGATTGCTCATGGGTAGGACAAGCTAACATAATAAAAATGACAATTCTACCCAAATTAATTTACCTATTTAGCGCCATACCTATCAAATTACCAAAAAACTTCTTTACTGAATTAGAAAAACTATAACAAATTTCATTTGGAATAACAAAAGATCAAGAATTTCAAGGGAAATAATGAAGAAAATGTGAAGGAAAGGGGCCTAGCAGTACCAGATATTAAACTATACTATAAAACAGCAGTCATCAAAACAATATGGTACTGGCTAAGAGATAGAGAGGAGGATCAATGGCATAGACTTGGGGTAAATGACATCAGCAAGACAGTGTATGATAAACCCAAAGAGCCCAACTTTTGGGACATGAATCCACTATTTGACAAAAACTGCTGGGAAATTTGGAAAACAATATGGGAGAGATTAGGTCTAGATCAACATCTCACACCCTACACCAAGATAAATTCAGAATGAGTGAATGACTTGAATATAAAGAGGGAAACTATAAACAAGTTAAGTGAACACAGAATAGTATACTTGTCAGATCTGTGGGAAAGGAAAGACTTTAAAACCAAGCAAGAGTTAGAGAAAATTGCAAAATGTAAATTAAATGGTTTTGATTATATTAAACTAAAAAGCTTTTGTACAAACAAAAACAATGTAGTCAAAATCAGAAGGGAAACAACAAATTGGGAAAAAATCTTTATAACAAAAAACTCTGACAGGGGTCTAATTACTCAAATATACAAGGAGTTAAAGCAATTGTATAAAAAATCAAGCCATTCCCCAATTGATAAATGGGCAAGAACATGAATAGGCAATTTTCAGGTAAAGAAATCAAAAGTATCAATAAGTACATGAGAAAGTGTTCCAAATCTCTAATAAGTAGAGAAATGCAAATGAAAGCAACTCTGAGGTACTACCTCATGCCTAGCAGATTGGGTAAAATGATAGCAGGGGAGAGTAATGAATGCTGGAGGGGATATGGCAAAATCAGGACATTAATGCATTGCTGGTGGAGCTGTGAACTGATCCAACCATTCTGGCTGGCAATTTGGAATCATGCTCAAAGGGCTATAAAAGAATGCCTGCCCCTTGATCCAGCCATACCATTGTTGGGTTTGTACCCCAAAGAGATCATAGATAAACAGACTTGTACAAAAATATTTATAGCTGCTCTTTTTGTGGTGGCAACAAACTGGAAAAGGAGGGTATGTCCTTCAATTGGGGAATGGCTAAACAAACTGTGGTATATGCGGGTGATGGAATACTATTGTGCTAAAAGGAATAATAAACTGGAGGAGTTCCAGGCGAACTGGAGAGACCTCCAGGAACAGATGCTGAGTGAAAGGAGCAGAGCCAGAAGAACATTGTACACAGAGACTGATATACTATGGTAAAATTGAATGTAATGGACCTCTGTACCAGCAGCAATACAATGACCCAGGACAGCTCTGAGGGATTTATGGTAAAGAACGCTGCCCACATTCAGAGGAAGGACTGCAGGAGAGGAAACATATAAGAAAAACAACTGCTTGAACACATGGGTCGGGGTGGACATGATTGAGGGTGTGGACTCGAAACTACCACACCAATGCAACTACCAACAATTTGGAAATAGGTCTTGATCAAGGACACATGACAAAACTAGTGGAAATGTGCATCGGCCATGGGTGGGGGGAGTGCGGGGGGGTGAAGGGGAAAGTAGGAGCCTGAATCATGTAACCATGTTAAAAATGAATATTAATAAATGTTTAAAAAAAACTGGCACTGTATCCCATGGACCCTCTGCTCTGATCAATAAGCTTTTACCATGAATTGTCTAAGACTAGGCCCTCCACATCAGTGTCCAGATATGTAGTCCCCCCAAACCACTTGCCAGATTTATATGCTCCATTTTTCATGGCCTCTTTGTAGGTGGTCTTCCTCCTTTATAATATAAGCTCTTTGAGAGCAGAGAATCTAAAACTGTGTTGAAATTAGGTCATACTGGCTATCAATGAGCAATTGTTAAAATTTTAGTGTATTTCTGCAAATGGTACAAATAATGGCTTGATTTATTTTTTTTCTTGATTGTTTAGACCAGTTGTGTCAAACTCAAATAGAAACGGGATCACTTAACCATATATTAGGATCCCTCATGGTCACATTGGCTTAGAATACCATATATTAACATTATCCATATCCTATTATATTTTCATTTATTTTGTTAAATATTTATCAAATATATTTTAAGTTGGTTCATATGCTCTGGGATGTTATGGGCAGCAATGGAGCCCACAAGCAGAATGTTTGATAGCTCTGGTCTAGACTTAAGAAAGTGATAGAGAAAATGTTAGCAATTCAGATTACATTTAAAAGTGTGTCATCCTCCCCTTTTTCTCAGAGTAGGTTGTTTAACATTTGTCAGTACAGTCCTTGAAGGAATTATCTTGCTTCTCAGCATTTATTTTATACCTAATACTTTTAACAGAGACTGGCACAAAGATAGTGCTTAATAAATGTTTTATCTATCTACTTTAGATCTCCAAATAGGCTGAAGATTGAAGTCCACATAGTAGAGTAGACAAGGTGCTGCAAAGGTAATATTTGGGTTCAAATCTCATAGTTGTATGACTATGGATAAGTTATTTAAGCCTCCTGAGTCTCAGTTCCCTCATTTGTAAGATGGCAATAGTAATAGCAACACTAACTTCCCCCTTGCTCACATTTTTTTAGCATGATGTTTTCAGAGATGTTGTCTCTGAAAATGGCAACAAGGTCAACTATTACACTGGCACTAAATTATTTAATTTGAAAAAGGCTACAAGCCAAGACCAAAGTGAAGGAACAAAACTATGTAGAATGCAAAGCCTGAGACCCTCAGCAAAGCAGATGATTTTGCACTCAGGGAAACCTCTGAGACTGAGATGCAACAAAGCATGGATTGATTCTCAGCCACTTATGCTAATTTTGTCCTGACAACTAACACCAAGAAAACTGAGGTTCTCCACCTGCCAGCACTGTACTATCTACATTAAAATGATTGGTTAAAGCAAATGGGGGAGTTTTTAATCCTGTCTATAAATTCATTTCCCTTGGCACTATACTTTCCAGGGATGTCCACAAAAATGATGAATTTGATGCACACATTACTAAAGCTAGCTCAGTGAGAGAGAGGCTCCAAAGGAACACAAGGGAGAGAAGAGGTATTAGACTGCCTACGAAACCCAAGATCTACAGAGTCATTGTGCTAACCTCATTGTTGTATGCCTGTGAAATCTGAACAGTATACCATTTCCCTGCCAGAAAACTGAATCACCTCCATTTGACTTGTCTCAGGCATGTTGGTGAAGCTGTGAACTGATACAAACATTCTAGGGAGCAATTTGGAACCATGCCCAAAGGGCCATAAAACTGTACATGTCCTTTGACCCAGTAATTCCACCACTGGGTTGATAGCCCAAAGATAGGGGGAAAGAACCTACTTGTACAAAAATATAGTGGTGGTAAAGAACTAGAAATTGAAGGAATGTCCATCAGTTTGGGGAATGGCTGAACAAGTTGTGGCATAAGATTGTAATGGAATACCGTTGTGAGAAATGACAAATAAGACAATCACCAAAAAATGGAAGAACATATTAAATGATGCAAAAAGAAGTGAGAAGAACTAGGAAAATGTTGCCCAACATAACAGTGATAATGTACAAAGATCAACTGTGAATGACAAAATGTCAGACAATAATTATTAAAATTGTGTCTACATGTATTCTGGAAATAAATATAAAAAATAAAATATGCATTATCAAAAATTCTGAAGATCACTTGAGAAGATAAGGTACCAGACAGTGAGGTCCTTTCTTGAGCTGAAATTTAAGCATTTAGACTATTGCAGAGAGCAAATTCTTATGGGCTGCACATTGTTTGAATGTCAAATGTACCTTTGTCTAAGAGACTATTTTAGACAATTCATGCACACAAGGCAAATGCTTACATGGTAGTCAGAAGAAAAGAGACAGACATTCTTCAATGTTTCTCTGAAGAACTTTAGTATTCATTGTGAGACACAAGAGAGACACTGGCAAAGTCTATCCTGCATGGCATGCCCATATCAAAGAAGGCTCTGTGTTCTGTGGTCAAAGCAGAATTACAGTAACTCAAAAGAAACATGAGATGCCCAAATTTTGAAACATCCTCAGTCCATATGTTCATATAGATATTTGTGTATGACCTTTGGTAGAATCTTCCCATCTCATATTGGTCTGGTCAGCCACAGTTAGACACATTGTGTGATCATTGACCTCTACATAGTGATTGTCATTTTTGTCCTCTTTGAATACTAAGGATATCAACTAACCAACCAACTACTTTGCCCTTGGGACTGTTATAGCAAAAGCACAGAAGAAAAGAACAAAAACCTAGAAATGCTACATAAATGTGAACGATTAGCAGAGTTATGTGAGCTTGGTTACCAATTTCTTCCTGGAAAATAAAAAATGTCCCTGAAAGTAAGAAAACAAATGCAAACAAATCTAGGACCCCACATCCAAAATTTTCAATTGCTAGAGATCATTAGCTCCTTTTATGCATTTTCTCCTATTGCCTCTATCTCATAAATGATTGTTCCAGGTCAAAAAAAGCCCTTCTACCATATCCTACAGCCTTCTATTAACCAATCAGGTCTTAAGTACCCTTTAGGCTATGCCATAACCCAAAGCATGGATGGATATTAATAGATTACAGTCTTTCCTCCACTAATTTCAGCCCTTTCAAACTTGGTAAGGTAGATAGATAGATAGATAGATAGATAGATAGATAGATAGATAGATAGATAGATAGATAGATAGATAGATAGACTGATGTCTAGGGGTCTTCTGGATCCCTAGAGGCTCCAAGCAAGAATTTTTTTTCAGCAAAACAGTTCTGAGACATTATCTCACAATTATCAGATTGACTAAAACGATAAAGGGGCAAAATGACAAAAGTTGGAGGGGATGTGGAAAAATGAGGACACATATACTGTTGGTGAAACTGTGAAATGATCCAACTATTTTAGAGAGCAACCTAGAATTATGCCCAGAGAGTTATAAAACTGCATACCCTTAGTCCCAGCCACACTACTATTGATTCTATTCCCCAGAGTGATCAGAGAATAAAAGGAAAAGAAACTATATGTTCTAAAATATTTATAGCAGCTTTCTTTGTGGCAGCAAAGAACTGGATATTGAGCCTATCAATTGGGTAATGACCCAAACAAGTTGTGGCATATGTTTGTGATGGAATTCTCATGTGCCCTAAGAAATGAACAGATTTTTTTTAAAAAAGGAAACATGAAAAGACCAACATGAAATTATGAAAAATTAAAAGAACCAATTAATAAATGTTTAAAAAATAAAAGAAAGAACCAAGAGAACATTATATTCAGCTATATAATTAATATTTGAGAGATAACTTGTGAGTGTCCACCTCCAGAGAAAGAAATGATGAATAGAAACATGAAAGACATCTTATATACAATCACATACACACACATGCATATTTTGTCAAATGATGCCTTCTTTAGAGCAGGGAAGAAAAAAGAGTGGGACAGATATCTGGGAATTTTAATATAACCAAACAAATAAATTTTTCTCAAAATTTTCTCAAAAAAAAGAGGTTGTTTTCCAGGTGTTACCTCTGATCAGATATGTAGTATTAGCTGATCTAGAAATCCTTAAAGCAATCTCAGAGTCCAAGGGACATCCTATAAGATAGGTGTATCACTTGTCCAATATGTTTACCCACCAACTTTTGTTTCTTTGGAGAAGTACACTTCACTAAAGGGAATCATATAGAAAGCCAGTATCCACCAGGGTGGCTAACTAATAAAAATTCACTCATTCTTACTGTGCCGCTATGTGATTTTTTTAGTGTTTCACTAAAACAATTGTTGGGGTTTATATAAACTAGAACACTGTAATGAAGCTTTAATTTCACCATCTTTAAATGAGTTGGGGAATGAGAAAGCAGATGGCAAGTGTTGTATTCTCCAGAAATTAAACTGACTCCAGTAGTGCTGAAGGTTTCTGTGGGCTGGTAAAGGTTCAGTAACTATTTGCAAGTCAGAGCTAATGTCTAGAATATCTGTCATCTAGGTGGTCAAGATTTGGAATCCGGAAGAGCTGAGTTCATATCTTGCCTCTGAAACTTAGCAGCTGTGACCCTGGTCAAGTCACTTAGTCTCTTACTTTCAGTTTCTGCAATTATAAAATGTAAATAAGAATAGCTGCTAGGTAACTCAGTGGATGGACAGAGTACCAAGCTTGGAGCCAGGGAGACTCATCTTCTTGAGTTCAAATCCAGTCTCACACACTTACTAGCTGTTGACCCTAGGCAAATCATTTAACCCTGTTTACTTCGGATTCCTCACCTGCAAAATGAGCTAGAGAAGTAAAGGGCAAGCCACACTAATATCTTTGCCAAGGAAACCCCAAATGGGGTCATGAAAAGTTGGACATGGCTGAAGCATAACACAAGGTCGTTGTAAGGAATATAGAGGAAATGGATAAAAACTGTCTGCTATGGGGTTTGGGGGTAGCATCTCCTCAGAAATAGTGACCCTAGAGGTCAAAGAAAAGGACCTATTGGGGTTTTGTAAAATAAAGGACAGACTGTCTATATTCTATTCTTATTTCATCTCAAAGGGAAGCCACTACTAACTAAGACTTCCAGAATCACCTAAACATTCTGATGAGATTGACTAGAGACCTTCTACCCAACAATAATGTCTGATGAGTTTAAGGACAGGGAAACACCTCCAGGGAAAAAGACCTGATTTTAGGCTACCCCAAGATTAACAAGTTACAAACCCAAGTTTAAGACATTTCCCCTCATCTTCTGATATAAATGATCTCTGTGATTCTGCTTCCCAAATAAGGAAAGTGATTGAGCAGCCTCACCTGATAGGCTACTTTTGCCACCTGAGCTACAATTGTGTCAGACTTTATAAACATGTATCTCCCTGCATTCTGTGGAATTGCTAGCCTCCTGGCAACTGTTGATCAACTTATTATACTTTTTATCTTCTAGTCTTGCCTCTTGATTTATTGATCTCCAATCTAATGGAACAAGGTGTCAGGAATTATTCCCCAAAGTGATCTTAGTACCTCTGGATTGGAGAAGTTCTCCAAAAGGATCAAATGAAGCAACACATTGAAAGTGCTTTGTAAATCTTAAAGTACTGTACAAATGTTAGCTATTATTTTATGCCAAACCTGTTCAAATTAAATTCTTTGACCTAAGTAATAGAGGGAGGGAGTCAAACCCTCTGAGGTATAATTATAACACAGTAATAATCACAATATTAACTTAGAATTGTTAACTTAGAAATTAACTTAGAAAAATGCTTTAAGGAATAATGAATCTAAGGAAGTGAATCAACAGATTGTGTGTCAGCTTTGAGTAAGACTCAGAGGAAGAGAAGACAAAAAGTATTGGTTGGAGACTCCCTGCTAAGAGGTATCAAGGCAGCTATTTGCCAACTCAACCTTTACAATTGAGAGGTCGACTCTCTTCGTGGGGCATGTATAACGGTACATGACAGAGAACCTTCTGAGACATGTCAAATATGACAAACTCTATCTGCTTCTGGTGACCTACAGGGGCACACATGATACTGCTAGAAGTAGCCTCAAGCACTACTAGTGATTTGAAGTTGCAGGCAAAAAACTAAAGACTTTCTTGGCAAAGGTGAAGTTTTTATCATGTCTGATAATTAACAGCAGACAATTTGGTTTCAGGAGAGAGACACCGATTTGAGAAGTGAACAAATGACTGAGTAAATGGTGTCTGATGGTGGGATTTGGATTTCCGAACCACAGCTTAAAAACACAAGAATGACAGACTTTTTACCAGGGATGAAGACTAATAAGCATATATTTTCTTTAACTCCTATAGATATGATCACACTGGCTTTAATCTGGAAATGATTATACAGGAGGGATGAGAGGAAGAAAACTACCTTTGTATATTTACCAAGCTAGAGACCATAGAAAGCAGCTACAACAGAGGGAAAAAAAGCTAGTCCATCAGAAATTTTCATACAAGCACACAATATATGAATAACAAACAAAATATACCTGATATTCTGATGCAAATATGGACATTTGACCTCATAGGTATCATTGAGATTCAGAGGAAGCAAATTTATAACTAGACTAAAACTCTGAAAGGTTATAAATGATACCAACAAAATGGATGATGGATTGTATTATATATTAAAATATAATCAAAATGCTAACAAATCCAGGAACCAAAGATGAATAACATGGTGGAAAGCTAGAACTAATATTGTCATAACCGTATGTGATAGACCACCAAGACAGAAAGAAGAAATAGATGAGGTCAGGAAATAGGCCAGCCTTGTACCTAGACATGATATAGTCATAATGGGGCATTTTAGTAATCCAGACATCTGCTGGAGTTCCCCATTTATTAAAGGTAGAGTTAACAAAATCTTCATTCACCTTAAAAATAACTTAATTTATGCAAAGGTAGAGGAACAAATGAGGGAAAGTACTATTCTGAATTTGATTCTGGCCAGTGAGGAAGAATTGGTTGTCAAGATGAAAATATTGGGAACCTTAAGGAAAGTGATCATTCTATTTCTAATTATGCACTACAGAAAAGGGAGAAAACTAAACACAGTGTCACATTTCCTTGGATTACAGGAGAATATATTTCAAAATTCAGAAAAGAGATAAGTGGGACCTCAGGAATTAAAATTTTAATGATGAGGTCATTCCAAGGGGAAGGAAAGACTCTCTTGAGGAAAAAGTTCTCATAATAAAAACAAAAATTCTGATGAGGAAGAAAGAAGGGAGCCTGCTAAAGAGACAAATGTGTGTGCACAGAGAACTCATGGACCAACTTGGTCTTTTAAAAGCTATACTTAGGAGACAAAAAAGTCGAAAAATGGAAAATATTATAGAAATGTAATATATTCCTATAAAAACAGTAACAAGGGGACTAAAGCTTAAATAAGCTGAAATTGATGAGGAATGTTAAGGATAAAAAAGGGAGGGTGTTTTTTATCTGTATGGGGGGAAAAGGGAAGAGCAGTGAAGTTGTGTGTAACGGATGGCATGTTAGTGGACAAAAAGAAAAGACAAAACTAATCAATTCTTGTTTTGTTTGCTGGTAGAATGTAAGGTCCTCCAGGGCAGCAACTGTTTCATTTTTGTCTTTGTATCTCCAGTGCTTAGAAAAGTGTTAAACCTTTAGCAGATGCTTAATAAATGTTTATTTATTGATTGATTGATTCTATTTATTCTTCCAAGAAATTATTTTTGTGCTGTCCTATCCAATCTATAGATCAAGAATGAAACTAAAGATATGCAAGGAGTTAAGAAAGTACCTGGCTGACCTTAATGAGGTCAAGTCACCAGGCTTTATTATATTATATTTTAATATTTTTATTATTTATTATTTATATTTATAATAATTATATAAGTTATTATATAATAATTACATTCCAGAATATTAAAGAACTGGCAGATATAATTGTTAAGCTCCTGTCATGATTAAAAACGTCATAGAGAATAGGAGAACACCACAGGACTGGAAAAAGCAAAAGTTATCCTGGAGACATTCTAAAAAGGGATTTGAGTGTAATCAGTAAACTATGGACCAATGAGTTTAATTTCAATTTGAAGCCAAATTAGCAGTCATGCCAACAAAGATATGGTTACTGAGTATCTAGAAAACGAAGCACAAAATGCCCACATGGCTTCATCAAGAATAGGTCATGCCAGATTAAGTTCATTTCCATCAATGACAAAATAACTAGACTAGTGTATCAAATAAATCCAATTGTTATGATTTCTATAGAGTTTAGCAAAAGATTTGACAAATTGTGTTATCCTTATAGTCAGGAAGGCTAGGTGGAAATATAATTGGATGAATCTGAAATAATAATAATAATAATTATGATATCTAGCATTTATATTTAACATTGAGATTTGCAAAGTACTTTACAAATGTTAACTCATTTTACCCTCATAGCAATCTTATGAGGTAGGTGTTTTTATTATCCCCATTTAACAGATGATGAAACTGAGGCACAGTTAAGGAATCTGCCTAGGGACAAACAGCTAGTAAGTATCTAAGGCAAGATTTGTACTCATGTCTTTCTGACTTCAAGTCTGGTACTTTATCCACTGTACCACCTAGCTTCCAGGAACCAGAGTAGCCATTAATGGCTCATTTTCAAGTTGAAGAGAAGTCTTCAGTAGCATGTTCTAAAAATGTTATTGATCCTTGTGTTGTTGAACATATATATAAATATATATGTATAGAGGTGTGTATGTATTTTTATAAATGAATCAAAAGAATGCAATCAAATCCAATTGGTATTTATTATGTGAAGGCATAAAAATATAGTCTATCCTCAAGGAACTTACATTTTAATAAAGAAATAGTTGGCATGTTTATCAAACTTATCAAAAAAATATGGTGGGATTTCTAACATATTTAACAATTATAAAGATCAAAAAAGATAAAAAGACTAGTATTGGAAGGAATCTAAATGAAACTCAAAGGGCATAAATGTAAAGTCCTACATTTACATTCCAAAAAATCAGCTTCACAAATGAAAAAGCAGCAGAAAATGTAGCTAGATTCCAGATCTAGGGGGCCTTAGTTGACTTCACGCTCAGTAAGATATGATATGGCAAGCAAAAAAGTGATTAAATCTTAGGCTAAATGATAAGATGAATAGTGTCCAGAAGAGGCAAATGACAGCCCTGCTATACTTTGCCCTGGTCAGAATATATAGAACATTGTCTTCAGTTCTAGGCATCATAGTTATAAAGGGCACTAATGAGTTGAAAAGTATCCCAAATAAGTGACCAGAATGATAAAAGTTCCTCAAGATCAAGACACAGAAGGATAATTGAAGGTACAATACTTGAAATATTTAACCTGGAGAAGAGAATGTCTAGTCAACACATAGTCTTGTTTTCAAATCTATGAGGGTTATCATGCAGAAAACTAAGTCTTTCTCTAAGAGAGATAGATTTGTTCTCAATACAAGGAAAAACTTGATAATAGTTGGAGAAAAACATGTAATCAATCTGTCTGGGTCCACTACAGATTTATGTTACATATCAGCTAGGTCCTCATTAGTTATAGGGAATCCTACTATATTTTTCTGAACTTACCATCCCACTCTCCACAGTAGAATTTCCAAAACATTTTCTTCCCTCCTTAAAACACCAATATAACCTCTTCTCTCCACTCTTTCAGCTGAGAATTTTGCCTCATATTTTATATAAAATACTGATGCTGTTTTGCCATGAACTCCCTTTTGATTCTTCATCTATTGTTCTGGTGCCTTTTGCCACTATCTTCTTCATCAGGTTTCACATGATGAAATTGTCTTATTCCTTACTCAAGATTACCCCTCTTCCTATTCAAGTGCTTCCATTATACCCCATTTCCTTCAACAAATTGCTTTCTCTGTCATCTTTACTCTCTCACCTATTTTCAATCATACTCTTTTTACTGGCTAATTTCTTACTGCCTAAAAACATGACCATGTCTCCCCATCCTAAAAACACCCTCCCTTGATGCTTCTATCTCTGCTTTTATTCTATATCTCTTCAGTTCTTTGTAGCCAAATTCTTCTCAAAGGTCATCCATGGTATATACCTGTTCTTTTTCTCCTCTTCCTCTCTTCTTGATACCGTACAATCTGGCTTCTGATCCTATTGTTCTACCAAAACTGCTCTCTCCAAACTTACTAATGATCTCTTAGTTGCCAAATCCAATAGCCTTTTCTATATCTTCTTTCTCCTTGAACTCTCTGCAGCCTTTGCCACTGTTGATTGTTCTCATCTCCTTAATATTCTCTTCCCTTTTTCTCTCTGGATTTCTGGGACAATACTTTCTCATGGTCTTCCTCTTATCTATCTAACCATTCCTTCTCTGTTTCCTTTGCTAGATTCTCCTCCAGATAACATTATAACTGTCAGTATCCCTCAGGATTCTATCCTGGTCCTTTTCTTCTTCCTTTAAACTACTTAACTTGTCAATAGTAATATACTACTTAACTTGCTTACATAGGTTTAATTCCCATCTTTATACTCATGATTCTGCCCCAATCTCTCTACTGACCCCCAATCTCACATCTCCAACTGCCTTTCAGATATCTCAAACTGGATGTCCAACAGATGTCTTGAGCTCATTAATGCTTCAAACATAACTTATCTTTCCTTATAAACCCTCCCCACCTCCTACGTTCCCTATTACTAGAAAAGACAATACCATCTTCCAGTTTCTCTAGTTCACAATCTAAGAGTCATCCTGAACACTCACCTCAATATGCAATTTGTTTCCAAGGCCTGTAGATTTCTCCATCATAACATAATTCAAATATCTCCCTTCTTTCTTCTGACACTGTCACCACTCTAGTGCAGGCTCTCATCTACTTATGTCTGGATTATTCTAATAAGCTCATTGCATGTCTACCTGCCTCATATCTCTTCCTACTCTAATTTAATTTCCATTCAGTTGCTTAAATAATTTTCCTAAAGTAAAAGTTCAATAACATCACAGTCTGACCTTCCCAATAAACTGCAGTGACATCCCTTTGCATCCAAGATCATATACAAAATGCTTTGTTTGGGAGTCAAAACCTTAATAGCTGAGTCTCCTCCTATTTTTCCCATGATTCTTATACCTTACTCAACATGTATTTTTTAATTCACTGCCCTTTTGGCTATTCCATAAACAAGACATTCCATCTCTCCACCCTGGGCATTTTCTCTGCTCATCACCCATAATTAGTATACTTTCCGTCTTCCACTCTGACAACTGACCTGCCTGGCTTCCTTTAAAGCACAACTAAAATCTCACCTTCTACATGAAGCCTTCCTCCATCCCAATTCCAGTGATTTACCTCTGTTGTTTTCTGTTTATCTGTTATCTAGCTTATTTTGTATATATTTCTTTGCACATCGTCTCCATAATTATATTTTAAGTCCTTTAAGGACAAGGATAACCCTTTTGTCTCTTTTTGAATCCCTAGCACATGATGCATTTTATAAATATTGGCTGATTGAGATGTCTAAAAGTGAAATGGACTACCAGCCACCTCATTGAAGATCTTTAAGGGACCTATTGTACAGAAATGACTTCTAAGATTTCTTCCAACTTTGTAATTCTGTTAGAGCTGCTTTGCAATGCTAATAGAAATACTAATCACTTTGTGATACTAAAAGTAACAAAATTGAAATTGTACTTGGAGGTTTTCAAATGACTTTCATTTCTATTATTTCAAATTCTCCTCCAGAAAACACTGAAGTTGTTAGTAATACAGAAGGGGAAGGGATAAGAGTAGGATTAGGTAGAGCAGAATTGACAAGTGTACAATTGGGTAGCTTTAAGCAAGTCTGTTAACTTCTCTGGCCCTCAATTTCCTTACTATTCAATGCTATATTTGGACTAGGTGAAATTCCATCTCTGAATCTATGATTTTATGTAACATCAGAGATGGACCCAAGAGGTTCCACCCAACCTAACTTAGCATATGAAATTTCCTCTTTTCAAAAACTGTTCTCAAAAATGATTGTTACTCTTCCCATAGGCTACAACAGAAGTAGATGCGTAAATTGAAATTATCTTCATATTGGCCTTTTAGTTTATGCTCATAATAGGCACTGTAGTGTCACTTCATGACCAAGTATCCCATGCAATGATGATTTTTACTGCCTTTGGATACATTATGAAAATCAATTTTCCAACTCTTTTGTTTTCTTCTTCAAGGAGAACCTATAATCTATCCTTCCTTAGACCCACATCATCTTTATACTGTTTGGTTCCTCTTATAGGAATGTCAAGTTTGATATGGTTCAATTTTTTCCAGAGCTTGACAATTCAAGCATTGCACATTGAAGACACTATTTACCATTATAGAAGCTTCAATATGACCTTCAAATAATCCATGAATTTCAAAAACAAGAAGAATAATAATGGAAGAATACAAGGATATTCATTTTGGTTATTACCTTTTCTGCTAAAAGTTTATACAATATAAATCAGTTGCCACAAGAATACCAATGGAATTTCCCTAAAATGCTTTAGCTAACTTAAGGTTTGGTAAAGTATAATATTTAATGGTAAAGTAGAGGTATATGGAAGCATTATTCAGCACCAATTTGGAACACAAACTCATTTTTTAAGTTCCATAGAGGAGTATAACAAAAAGGTATAAGTAGCATTGCCTCATAAAAAAAAAGAAATTTGTCATAAGTATCAACTAAACCGTATCATCCAAAGACCATAAATTATATTATCAGGAAGAGTTGAGGAAAATGTATCAGGGTTTGTATAACAATACATTTTTTTTAAACCCTTGTACTTCAGTGTATTGTCTCATAGGTGGAAGATTGGTAAGGGTGGGCAATGGGGGTCAAGTGACTTGCCCAGGGTCACACAGCTGGGAAGTGGCTGAGGCCGAGTTTGAACCTAGGACCTCCTGTCTCTAGGCCTGACTCTCACTCCACTGAGCTACCCAGCTGCCCCCTAACAATACATTTTTAACAGCAATGGCAATACGACCACTACATTTGGATACTAACACCTCAATAACCACCATGCAGGGTGTCAATGCAGAAATACCACTGAAGATGAAATTCAAAAATCTGTTGGTCTGTACCAAGTATACACAAAGAAAATCTATGGTTAATATGACAAAAAATTGAAAATATTGGAGGATTTTTTCACAATTTACCTAAAGAGAAGTTACAAAGAGGATGGGAAAAAATGTTCATGCTGTTATTGACACTCAATAAAAAGTAATCAAGAATACATCAATAACTACCAAGCCATGTGCCCACTTTTTCATCTTTATATAATCTTTGTGAGAGTGATCTATACTAGAGGTGTCAGACTTAAGGTCTTGGGAACAGGATGTTAAGTGGCTCTCAAAATTCCTGAGTGTGGAAGAAATCAGATTAAAATGTCATTGGGAAATGTCTAACAAAATAAATAAAAGTACAATACAATATAGATTATGTTCAACTTCTGATTTTCTGTCTACATGCTTCCCATGGGGATTCATTTCTCTTTGAGTTTACCAATATTTCTAAACATATATGTAGAGAATTTTCTGAACAGAAACTTCAAAAATCAAACCTACTCTTATTATGGGGGGAAAAAAACACAACTGCCTACAATTCAAAATACAAATCAGTAAAAACAAACAAACAATTATTGTTCAGTTGTTTTAGTCATGTCCAACTCTCTCTCATCCCCTTTGGGCTTTTCTTGGCAAAGACACTAGAGTGGTTTGCCATTTCCTTCTCCAGCTCATTATTTCATCCATAATTATAAGCATTCTCATGGAATACCTTTTGTTAACCCATAGAAGATAGAAGTCTCCAAGGGGTAAATGAGGTTTGTTTGTTTGTTTTTTAATAATCTGATTTTCTACAGGTCCTTATAGTAAAAAGAAAGCAAATAATCATTCTGGTCTCCCAAATGGTCTGCCATTGGTCATGGGATCAGTTTGTTATGTTCCAGGAGAAGTAATGGAGATCTTTTAATCTGTTAATCTGTCACTCTTTTAAATGATTATAAATCCTATTGAGGATTCCATGTTCCAGGGTTTGATGTAATCAACATGTTGTTTATATTCAGAACCACCTGGAAGACCTCAGAATCTTTAAGGAATATCTCTTTGACTTTGACTCTATGCAGTATCTCCCCCATGACAATGGCAAACATCTTGGTCAAGCTGATGCCTTCTACCTTTCTGAATTACTTGATATCAATGATAATATCAACAATGATATCAATCAATGAGAGAGAAACATGGTTATCTTTCAAGGAATCATATAATTTTGACAAGTGCATGAGAGACACTTATGCAAGGAAAAGTTGTTATATGTGCATTTCCCTTTATCAAATCAAAAGCTTTTTTATAGTTAACACCAAGCCCAGTGGAATTTATGGTAGTTAAGATGTGTTCTATTGTGAAATATCACTTATAAAATCCTTCATGTTTTCTTCTAATATCATCTTTAAAATGTCCTATAAGTGGGGGCAGCTGGGTAGCTCAGTGGAGTGAGAGTCAGGCCTAGAGACGGGAGGTCCTAGGTTCAAACCCGGCCTCAGCCACTTCCCAGCTGTGTGACCCTGGGCAAGTCACTTGACCCCCTTTGCCCACCCTTACCACTCTTCCACCTATAAGACAATACACAAAAAAAAATTAAGGGTTAAAAAAAATTTTTTTAAAAATGTCCTATAAGTGGGTGTAAATAATTTCTATAACATTTATTTTTAATAATGGGAAAGGTTGATTGAAAGTAGACCTATGAGCCAATTATTATTGATGTCATTTTGACTGATATTTCTTGGTAATGAGCTTTTAGGTTGCTAGGAGTTTTCCCACACCTTTAGTATCTTCCATTCCTTCAAATTCCTTGATAACAAATCCCTCAGTGTTTTTAAAAATTTGCCACCTCCCAATGTAGATCTTCTCTTTACTTGTTCCGATGTAGCTACTTTCCTTATTTTTGTTTTGTTAAATGTTCTTTCTATTTCCTCTATAAATACACTGAGAATTGTCATAGAGCTAAATTATAGTGGCCTCACTGCACTTTAGAGTGAAGAGTTTGTTCTAATATTATTTGCAAATCTTTTCCATCTTTTTTTCTATTTATCCTTCTTCCTGATTCATCTTTTAAAGCCCTGAAGATAATTTTGCTTATTTGAATCTCTTATCAAATTGTCTTTAAACTGTTCTGCTTTTTTCCTCTTCACTGATTTTTACTATTTTATAAAATGATTCAGTGCATAACCTTCTACTGTTCATAATCTGGTACTGTTCGTAATCTTACTTTGGGGTAAAATTTCATAAATGAGTTTATACTCTAAATCCATGTTCTTTTTAGCTTACATAGCTCTCTGAAAAGTAGATCAAATGCTTGCTGAGTAAGGCCGTATTTAGATGCCTCAGGTCTCCTAGTTTGGCCAATTGATTTACATTAGTTAAACATTTATGAAATTGTTATAATTTGTCAATGTCTTTTTTTTCATTCATTTCTCATTTCTTTGGCATCAATAACTTGTTTAAATAGATCAGGTTGGAAGTAGTTTAATTGCATGCCATATCTTTTTCTCATTTTTATTCTAGCTTTGTATTAATTTTGATCTTTAATGACTTAGAGGTCTTGCTGTACATGGACAGCTAACTCAAGAATGACTCCCAAATCAGTAATGAGTAATTTTCTGTCTGTTAAAATAAAGTCAAATTCTTTTTTTGAGATATTACTTTGTGTCTCTGGATTCTTTTCTTGAAGAAAGTATTTATGATGGATAGGTATTAGACTTCTTGATCATTTATGAGTCTTGAATCTTTCCTAGAATGTACTCTTGGACCACATTTTTCATTTTTTTTTTGCCATTGTCCCATTTTCATTAAAATCACAGGGTATCAAATAATTTGTTTAATTCAAAGATTATTGTTCTGATCTTCTTGAACTCTCTCTACCTCTTTACCTTTTTGTACAGGTGTTGACACATAGGCTACTTTTGTTATTTTAGTGATCTTTATGCAAATGCTTATTGTGAGCACTATAAAATGGCCAAATGGTCTTTAAATTGATTTCTTTTATGACCTTCAGATGTACAAAAAAAAATAAATTCTGTCAATTTTTTAAAAAATTTACCTTTCTAAGGTCAACCTGTAAGGCATCCTTCCATTTAGCTGCAACCTATTTTCTATACTGGTTTTATTTATAACAAGAATTCAAATATTTACAACTATTCAACTCTTTCCTTGAATATTGGATAATGATTTCATATGGTATACCAATGGTTAAGACAATGTTTATATATGTTCAAAATCCATGTTATTCCTAAAGTACTCTGCCTCTTATTCCGATACCACAAGCAAAAGGGTATGGTGTTAGGGGCAGAGACACACAGGACTAAGGGCCATTTTGTACTTTTCTTTGTTTCATGAAATGCTATGTCCAAAGGATTTCTCACTAAAGGCCTTCTATCTTGTTGATGTATTTATGCATCTTTCCACTTAGCTAGGCTAGTCCTTCCAAAGCAGACACAATCTGTTACCAGCTAGGACCAGACTCAAAGCCTTTCTAGCATTAGAATTAGCCAGAAATTATACTCCGTTGTTACAATCTATGATAATTCAGGATAATTTCCATGCCACGATGAGGAATAAGAGTATTTAATTTGAGGAGAATCCAGAAAGGATCAATTTGTCTTCATTTAGAGGGGTGAAAAAAGATAAAATGGAAATTGCTAGTACTCTAGACTATTGACACAGAGCCATATGTTGAAACCATTTCAGCAGAACCTATATATAGTACAGGTAGTGAAGATTGGATGATGTTTTGGGCCCAGAATTCAAGGGAACAAACAAGAAAGCACTAAGCACTAACCCTCAAAAAGCATATATTCTAGGGGGCAGCTGGATGGCTCAGTGGATTGAGAGCCAGGCTTAGAGACGGGAGGTCCTAGGTTCAAATCTGGCCTCAGACACTTCCTAGCTGTGTGACCCTGGGCAAGTCAGTTGACCCCCCCATTGCCTACCCTTATCACTCTTCTGCCTTGAAGCCAATACACAGTTTTGACTCCAAGATGGAAGGTAAGTGTTATTTAAAAAAAGAAAAAGCTTATATTTAGT
Source organism: Gracilinanus agilis (assembly GCF_016433145.1). NCBI lineage: Eukaryota > Metazoa > Chordata > Mammalia > Didelphimorphia > Didelphidae > Gracilinanus > Gracilinanus agilis. Next base: position 156,693,349 of record NC_058130.1, read on the forward strand.
AGAAAGGTCAATATCTACAAATGAAGGTATATGCAAAACATTAGAGAGAAAGTCACCAGGAACAGAAATGATTTCAAAGAAGGTAGAGTAATTTGTGTTTGAGATAATGCATAATGGTTATTCTTTTTTTTTTTAGCATCAGTGTTCTCTTAGTGATATGTACCAATAGAATCTGAAATGCCATAATCTCACAGTATAACAACAATAGCAGCAATCAATCAATAAATCAACATTTATTAAGCACCTACTATGTGTCAACCATTGTGCTAAGCACGGGGAATACAAAAACAAAAGACAGTTCCTGTCCTCAAAAAACTCACAGTCTAATTGAAGAATAACATGCAAACAAGTATATGCAAAGCAAACTATATAGAGGATAACGTAGGATATAATCAACAGAGGGAAAGCACTGGAATTAAGAGGAGTTTGAGGAAGACTTCCTGAAGAAGGTGGGGTTTTAGTTGGAACGTAAAAGAAATCAAGGAGGCCAGTAATCAGAATGATGGAGGAGAGTATTACAGGTATGGAACAGCCAAAGAAAATGCTTGGGGAGAGGGTTTGGAGCACTGTGTTCCTGGAACAACCAGGAGGTCAGTCTCCCTGGATGGAAGAGTGCATATCAGAAGATAAAGTATAAGAAGCTAGGAAAGTAGGAAGGGGGAAACCCATTATGACTTCCCCCTTCCTACTTTTTAAGCTTCTTATACTTATACCATTCAGCCACTAATGTGAGTTTCCTATGTCACAGATCCAATTGTATCATCATCCTCCTCAGTAAATTCCAGTGGTTTCCTATTTACTCCAATGGGAGCATCTAGTCAGGAGATGTGATCTAGAGAACAATCCAGTAAAAAAGACAAAGAGCAGATAAGTAGAAGGAAAACCAGGAGGGAGTAGCATCCTGAAAACTTAGAGAAAAGGGAGTATAAAAGAGGAGAGAGTGATCAACAGTATCAAACAATCACAAGAGTAGCAGTAAACAGCATTGATATAGCCCTTTTAAGTTTGCCACACATTTTTTATATAGTAACTCATTCAATTGTGGAGAGAGATCTATCAGGAACACTAAAGGACATCAAGGACCACCTTTTCATTTTACAGATGAATAAACTGGGCTTTGGAAAAGTTAAATGACTTGTCCAGGGTCACACGCCAGTAAGTATTTCAGGCAGGTTTTCAACCCACTCCAAGTCCTCTTTATACCAAGCTGCCTCTCAAAGAATGTTATTTATCTCTCTATTCTCCTAGGCCTCTAAATTAGAGCCGACAAACCGACTTATAAAGGGCAAAGAAATCCTAAAGGGTCAGTTTCCAAGTAGGAGAAATCACCATTCTGTAACTTAGCCCAAAATGTTGATCTAATACATACAGAGACCCCTCAAAGAAATCAATATTATGGGTAACCTAAAGTTCAGTCGAGAGATCTGGTGGATAGCAAAAGGCAGAGGCATTTTTCCAATGATGAGTTGTGCATAAGAAGTGCCCTAAAACGGGGCAGCTGGGTAGCTCAGTGGATTGAGAGTCAGGCCTAGAGATGGGAGGTCCTACATTCAAATCCGGCCTCAGACACTTCCCAGCTGTGTGACCCTGGGCAAGTCACTTGACCCCCATTGCCCACCCTTACCACTCTTCTGCCTTGGAGCCAATACACAGAAGTTAAGGGTTTAAAAATGTTTAAAAAGAAAGAAGAAGAAGAAGAAGAAGAAGAAGAAGAAGAAGAAGAAGAAGAAGAAGAAGAAGAAGAAGAAGAAGAAGAAGAAGAAGAAGAAGAAGAAGAAAGTGCCCTAAAACAAGTGGAATCAGAAAATGACGTAGGTCAGGCATGAACTAAACAAAAAAAAAAAAAAAGGGATAGCCTGAGGACTAAGACGGTACAACAAAATGTAAAAGGTCTGTCTAGGGCAATTCTCTCAGGAAGACCTAGGAATAGAAATCATAGAGAATGAGAAGGTGTGAAGAAAGTATATTCTGTAATGATGGAGGGAGTGTCCACATTAATGAGATTAAGAGTGAATAGAAATATTGCAATTAAAAAAAAGATATATTGCAATAAGCAATTCTCCCAGTGGTTTTTAAGAATTCGAATAGTGGCCTGAGATTAAGGAGTGAATTTTCCCCCCTAAAACCCTTACCTTCTGTCTTAGTAGCCATTCTAAGAGAGAATAGCGGTTAAGACTAGGTAACTGGGGTTAAGTCAGGCTAGACAATTGGCATTAAGAGACTTGCCCAGGATCACTAGGAAGTGTCTGAGGTCAGATATCTGGCTTAATCCTGAAAGAGGCATTCAGATAAATGAGGTTCTGGGTCCTAGCTAGTGGTTCATTTGGAAATGCTTTCCTTAACAAAGATGATGTATGCACTAATAAAATTTGAGTAACATATGCTGCAAGAGAAGCAATTCAGGATCTGGTGTTCAAGTTCTTCCATATTGAAAAGAGTTCAAGTGTAAGGAGGATCTGTAGTTCAATGACCTGAGCAAGGACAGCTATGTGGCTCAGTAGATAGACCTGGAAACAGGAGGTCCTGGGTTCTTAGACATTTCCTAGCTGTGTGACCCTGGACAAGTCCTTAATTCCCAGTTGTCTAGCCCTTACTGCTCTTCTGCCTTGGAACTAATACTTGGTATTGATTCTAAGATGGAAGATAAAAGTATAAAAAAACTAAATTAAAATAAAGTGAGCAGAAGATGAGATTAAGGGAAAAGATATCATCAAGATCGCATAAGTCTGCAGGAAATAGTTCATGTATGAGGCTTATCCACCAGCTATCGCATAAGCCATAGCCAAGGGCAGCCCACAACCACATTCCACATTCCAACTTCATTAACAAGAACATTCTCTGCTTCAGCTCTATAAGCTTTGCCTGGCAGACTAGTCTTTATGCTGTGGATCAACAGGGAGAGATTTTTATTGGATTTTTTTTGGTTTGTTTCTGAAGGAATATGAAATAATGAGTTGATCTCTGTTTCAGTAATTATGGTGAAGTCTAACACGGAGGCTGTTCTCAATGAAACTGTTTTTCTCAGGCCTTTGATGGGGAAAAAAAGTACATCTGGCTTCCATTTGAAGGATGGGGGCCACCACTGAGCACCATTTTTTCTTTTGTTTGTTCTATGTGTTTGGGGATATGTGTGTGTATGTGTGTTTCTTTCAGCTGTTCCAACAGTTATTTGTTTCTATAATTGTTCATCAAAGGCCTTAGGCAAGAAAGCTGTTATAATTGTACTACCCACCACACAGCAGAATCCCAGGCACAGTCCCCAGGAATCTCCATATCCTTTTGACAGAACTTCCCAACCTGGCTCTGGGCACTTCCGTGACTCTCCTGGGGCACAACTCCCCGCTCCCCACCACCATGTTTGATGGGAATTGAGAGGCAAATAAGACTCCAGAAACAGCTGCAGGTCAGAACCCTCAGCCCATCAGTGTCCACCCAAACACATATCCGGTGGTCTACCTATATCACTGTTTCTGTTCATATTTATGTAGTACTTTCTATGTGCCAAACACTGTGCCAAACGTTTTCTGATTATTGTCTCATTTCATCCTCACAACAACTCAGGGATATAGGTGTTATTATGCTCATTTTTAAAGTTGAGGAACTTTGAGGCAAAATAAGATTAAATGAGTTGCCCAAATTTGCACACCTAGGAAGTGTCAGAGCCCAGATATAATCTCAGGTCCAGCGCTCTATCCACTGGGCAACCCAGCTGCTCTTGTTTCATGGGTAGTTTTTCAGGACTGACCTTAGGCAGCTAGTGATAAAGTGGATGGAGTTCTGGGCCCTGAGTGAGGAAGGCTTGAGATGAAATCTGGCTTCAGACACTTACTAGCTATTCAACCTTGGGCAAATCATTTAACAATGCCTCAGATTCTCATCTGTAAAATGAGCTAAACAAGGAGATGGCAAATCACTCCAGTATCTCTGCCAAGAAAACCCCAAACGGGATCACAAAGAGTTGGATACACTTATTGACTGAACAACAACAGCAAGGTTGACCATTAGTGTACACCATGCCACATTCAATGAGGAGGGGGAGGTCTGGTCTACCAACAATAAAAGCTTAATTCAGTATTTAAGTTTTAATGAGTACATGTCATATTTTAGCAATTGAAAAAGTCAGGATCTAGATTTGGGGCTAAAAGAGGTCTTTTCCCTCTCTTCCAATCCCTTCATTCACAGATAAAGAAATAGGTTAGGGAGGAGACATGGCTTGATTAAGGTGACATAGTAATAAAGTAGCAGAACTAGGATTCAAACCAAGTTGCTAAGACTCCATATCTTAAACTTTTTTCCCATGACGCCACCTCTACTTGATGTTCTCCTCCTTTGTACCCCAAGATTTCCCTGAAAAGTCCTCATCTCTGAAAAGGTTCTCTGTGTACAGTCATAGAGCCATGTATTGGAGACCATAGTCACCTCCAAAATAGCCAGTCAAAGAGAAGAGAATTTCTTCTCTGAATCAGCTTTGCATTAAGGATCCCTGGCAAGATAGAACTCTAGAATTCCTTCCCTTCACCACATCCTGAAAAAGCAAAGGAAACTTAATGAATGTGCTTAAAATCACAAAACTGAAATCTTAAGAGCTGGTAAAATGTGGCCTTGGATTATAGCTCTGTGGAGGCTGTCTGGGAATGCCATCCAGATTTCTGAAGCCAAGACTTCTAAGGGCTCTTCAGAGAATAGTCAGGGTGATAGGGAGGGAGTGATGATACATGGAGGGCTTGCTGTGACACTTTTGTTAGAAGCATTTGTCATGAACCTAAGTCTCACATCTACTTTAGTGCTGTGCAAATTGGGCAATCTGAACTACGGAAGAGCCTTATTATTCTACCTCCTCTTTCTAAAGTCTGCCAATTTGGCAGTGCTTGTGGGCAGGCAGATTTTAGCTTAATTCAAGAGTCAATGGTGAATTTCTAAGCAGTGACCAAAATTAGGGCAGCTGGAAAATTATGAGCTGGAAAACAAGGGAACTGGCACAATGGGTGATAACAATGAGCATTCTAAACAATAGTCTTGAATTTGGAAACCAGTGGAATGGCAAACCATGGGCACTTACTGCAATGTGGTGAGACTTACAGTCTGCCACTGGTCAGTAGTGGAAGACATTAGAAAGAAGAAGTAGAATAGCAGGCTTTTTTTTCAGGACAGATTATTCAATTTGCATAGTATTAAAGTAGATGTGAGACTTAGTTCCATGCCAAATGCTTCCAACAAAAGTGTCAACCTCATCTTATATAGAAACCCTACTTCTTTGGGCTTCCCAGAAAAGGATAATTTTGAGCCATTTGTCTGAGTATTGTCAAACTTTTTTCCTAATATGGGGGTAATTGGTTTCCTTCTTCACATTTGAGTTTATTCTAATTGACTCACATCTTACCCAAAAGGCACTGGCCATGTTAAAGTTGTACCAACTGGACTCTGGATGATATCACAAAGCCACCATCTTGACTCCAAATAAGGCTTTTAATTCTCAACTTCCCTAAGTAATAGCTTCCAAACCCAGAGTATCTAAGGAAGATGACATGACCATTACCCATTTCCTAAGATGGCTCTAACTAGGTATGAAAAGACCCAAGGTATACATACTAAGAGTCTAATAAGAAAACTTCACATACCAGTTCCTATGTTTATGAGCTGCTGGCTCAAAGCCATGCTAACAGTCCTTCATTTCCATAAGTATCAAATTTGTTACCATAATTACCATTATCATTATTTATTGAGCATTGACAGTGTTCACACAGAAAATGTTTTCTAAAATAATTAACACTGTACAAAATGCAATTACTAAAATTTATTTTTTGAAGCAGGTCCAGAACAAGGGGAAATTATTACTACTAACAGAAAGAGTAAGCTATATTCAGGCTACATGAGGTCATGCAGACACAAAAATTAATATTTTATTGCTTTTTTTCTAGAATTAAGCTTCTAGCACATAAGCTCAATGGAGCATATGTAGAAGGCAGTTCCGCAGTATCAAAACACTTTGTGATTCTGATATAATTATGCAATAGTCAATAGCCTTCTCTGAATCCAAATCCAGAAAATGTGTGTTCTCAGCTCCACTACTTACATAGGTAGAGGGAATTAGCCGATAGACCACGAGGCCTGGAGTCAGGAAAACGTGAGTTAAACCTAGCCCTCAGACACTTCCTAGTTCAGTGACCTTGGGTAAGTTACTTAACCTCTGTTGGTTGGACCCAACTAAACACAATCTAGGCAATCCATTTAATTTTTCTGGACTTCAGTTTTTTTCCTTTATAAAATGAAGGGGATGGACAAGATGACATCTAATATCCCTTATAACTCCAATACTATGGTTCTATAAATCTATGGTCTCATTAAATTGGATAGAGTTCAGGATTATGCTATCTTAACAATAAATCAATCTTTTTGTTTCTTAGGACCAATCAGGAAATACAGAATTATATTTAGACATTAAGTTCAATATCCTAAATACAAGTTACCTCTCCTACTGTTTCCTTTTCCTGTACTCCAAGGTGATTAGGATAGCCAGGGACCTATTTGTGTATTAGATAATTTTTCTTTTATGTATGCAGATGATACTACTGACAGATTCTATAACTTATTTTCCAACAATGGAAATGGTATTGCTCTCAATCATACACACCATTTTGCTCTATTCCCTTTGAGAACAACATTGTTTGCAAGATGTTGGACTAGGCTTTTTGTGGTGGCAAAGAATTGGAAATTGAGGGTATGTCCATCAATTGAGGAATAGATGAGCAAATTATGGTATATTATGGTGATAGAATGCTATTATGCTGTAAGAAATAATGAACAGGGTGACTTGAGAAAGAGCTTGAAAGACCTACATGAACTGATACAGATTGAAATAAGTAAACAGTAATAGCAATATTGTGGAATGATCAACTGTGATAGACAGCTCCTCTCAGCAATACAATGATCCAGTACAATTCTGAAGGATTTATAACAAAGAATGCTACTCACCTCCATAGAAAGAACTGTTGGAGTTGGAATGCAGATCAAAACATATGATCTTTACTTTAGTTTGGGAGGGTTTTGGTTTGGGGGGTTTGATTTTATGAGTATTCTCTTATAACAGTGAACAATATGGAAATAGATTTTGCATGATAATAATTGTAGAACACAGATCAAATTGCTTACCATCTCCAGGAAGGGGAAGGAAACAAAGAGAGTGAGACAATTTGGAGCTTATAACTTCAGAAAACTTATGTGAAAAGTTGTTATTCTATGTAATAGTTAAAGTAAAATTTATTAAAGAAAGATATTGAGCTAGGATTAAGGGTGCATCAAGCTGATGTTAAGGGTGAAGTGCCTTTCTATGGATTCCAGTAAACCTAAATAATCTTAGCCATCACTTTCATTTGATCTGAACCACACTTTAACCAACTGAACTCATTTGACACAAAGCTCCAAAATGTACCTGAGTCCAACCCCACTACTGCCACCAACTCATCTCCACCCCCCAAAAAAAGTAATCTTTATATTTCTGGAAAAATGTAAATCTCTTGATAAATTGGTACCTTTGGTAATTTTTTTTGCCAAAGAGTATCAAATCTTACCCTAGTGACTGCCCTTAAATTTTGATATCCTTAGGGCTCTGGGAAGTTAAGATTTCTTATTTCACATTAATCTTACAATCCTAATAAGAAGAATAAGAGCAAGTTTTTTATTTCCCCTTTTACAAATGAATCAACTGAAGAATAGAGAAGTCTCATGTAACTATTCTATAGTTAAGCAAAGAACAAAGAGAAGAACCAAAAACAGAGAGTTAGTACCTTTTAACTACTCTCAGTCTATTTGCCCTTCCAAATGAATACTCAAATGGGAGAATTGAGAACTGCCTTTAGGTGACATTCCAGAACATTATAGTCTGGGGACAAGTTAATGACTTTATGACATTATTCAGAGTACAGTTGAAACTTTTTTTCAATAAATATATCAATGGAGCAACTAGGTGGCTCAGTGAATAAAGAGTGAGGTCTGGAGTCAGGAAGTCTAGCTGTGTGACAGGGCAAGTAACTTAATACCAGTTGGCTAATGCCTTCCCTAACCCTAACCTAGTACTGATTCTGAGGTAGAGGGTAAAAAGTTCTATTTTATATGTATGTACACACACACACACACACACACACACACACACACACATACACACACATATATAGTGAGCAGGAGAACAGAAAAATGAAGTAAAATGGTGACACCGACAGAGAATTTATGAAAGGGAAGGGAATTCACAACTCTTAGAAATCTTGATAACAAGTTACAGAAGATCCAACACTTCAAAAAGTTGAGTTACTCTTCTCCTTCTTGCACCTCCATCTTTTTATACTCCATGCTCCCAAATACAATCCAACCCAATAAGCAATTATGGAGCACCCACCACGAGGAAGGCAGTATACTAGATATTGAGGGTTCAAAAACAAAATATAAAACAGTCCTCATATTGGAAGTCAGAGAAAGAAATAGGCTGGGACCATGACAGATTTAGGGAGAATCAGAAGAAAAGCTGGAGAAACTGCTTTGCCTTAGCCAGTCCAGGTTCCATCTTCTCATCCCAACCTTGGGAGATGGCTATGACATCTTGATCTATGGCAACCTAACTGAATATACACTGGCAGAGGGCATAGACAGCACTTAAAAGGAGTCATTCGATCTCATTTCCTGACTGACAGCTTCAAAACCAGATGGGCTGCATTTCCTACCATCCCCCAAAGCTACATAAATCTTTATAGAGTAGGGCTGTAAAGGAGCCAAATATTGGAAAGCTGAAAAACCTAATATCCCCATCGATTGCCCCTGTGTAGCTCAATGGCATTTCTCTGAGCTCTTCAGGATCATCTTGGTTTTGCTATAATAGCTCTCTTCTTTGGACCCTGAAAGGCAGAGGGCAATGAAATGTTTGCACCAGGTCTCTCCACCTCCCTTACTGATGTCAGGAACACAAAATAAATGTTCAGGAGAACCGCATTCTTTTTTGTATGCTCCAGTGCTCAGGATCAAATATTTTCCACTTGCCTCCTTCAATATAGCCCCAGATTTAATACATCTAACAATACATTCAAGGAGGAATTGGAAGCACGGGGGAGGTTGGGGGGTGGGGAGAAGGGCAAGTGCTAAAGGAAGAAATGCTACATTGGTTTCAGCATCATAAATATCTTGGTCTTTGTATAAAAGAGAAGAATGTAAACCTTTAAGGAAGAAAAAAAAATACACTTAAAAGAGTGCTAGTGTTGTCTCTTTCTTCTGGTCTGTGCATAAAATTCAAAGTGTTTGCCTTTTCTTTCCTTGACTGGTCACAGATGAAAAAAGAAGAGATATGTATTTTTTTAAAATCTCAGAGAACAGAAACAGTCACTGGTCACAGTCAGTGACTCCTAGCTCTGGCATTTTCAGCCAAAGACTGAGTCACAAGGTCCCTACCAAGGGTAAGCTGCTGGAGCAATGACAGGCAAGGTAGGGGCTGAATCTAGAATGCCCATCTCTCCAACAGGGTGAAAGGAAGTCCTCCCTCTTATGTGATGTATTGAATTGGTCTTCCTCCTCCTCACTGTCTCTTTTTTGTTCCATCTCTCTCTGATCATGAATAGATGAAACAGAAACCCACTTTTGAAGTATGTCTGGATAGCTCCACACTTTGCTGTCTCTGGTTCCTTTGACTTTTGGACTCTAGAGAGAAATCATTTTAAAAGGATGACTGAGGCAAGCTGAGATTCAGCACAGCCAAGGTCCTCATCCCAGTCTTCTTGATGATCAATAGTGATCTTAGCAGCTGCAAATATCCTGTGGTGATCACCATTGATTACTGAAGGAACTGAAATGAATGAATTGTCAGAGCCACAATCCAATCATGTGACAAATTCCTCCCCAATGGAATCACTCCTACATCTCCCTTTTTTCTCCATTAAAAAAATCACCTCCCCATTTATCCTCTGTCTCTCTCTCTCACTCTTTCTCTCTCTCTCTCTCTCTCTCTCTCTCTCTCTCTCTCTCTCTCTCTCTCTCTCTCTCTCTCTCTTTCTCTCTCTCTCTCTCCATCCCTCTCCCCTAAGCTGAACCTTAATTATTTTATTGCAAATAACTCCCATCAAGGAGCTTCTACTAATACAAAACAACAGCTTCTCTGCAATTTAGACTGAGGCCTAGGAAAGGTCAAGCGCACTGCCTAGGGGCCCACAAGCAATGATTTTGGGGGTCAGAACTTGAACCCAAATTTTCTTGGTTCCAATGCTGGTTCTCTATCCACCACACCAGGCCGCCTCTCTACAACTAGCCTCAGGGATTAAAAACTTTAGTGACTTCCAGGAAAACTGCAAGTGGAAATTCCCATTGGTTCAATGATGTACTATCCCTCTCTTGTTTTCAAGTTGGCTCTTCATTACCATTGCCTGTCTAGCAGGCATTTTCGAGGTCCCAGGGAGGAGTAAACCTATGGGTAGGACAAAAAAAATAATGAGCAAGTTGCCTCTATTTTATGTACAGATAGAGGGAATAGTGCTGGGCTCTGGACATAAAGTAATCATATTTATATCAGGTAACATGTTTTCTCATCTCCAGAATGGCACAAAGGAAGTCAGTTTGAATGCAAGGATGAGAGAGCTCTCTGAAACTCATGTTAAGAAAAAATGGCAACAAAGCTAGACTTCTAGTCCAAACCTTAAATTTTCTCATCTTCAAGAAAAATCATCCTTCCTCTGAGGTGGCCAAAGACTTCATCAGATTGCCAAAGGGTCTCAGGACACACACAAAAAAAGTTTAAGAACTACTTCTCCATATTATCACAAGAGAAAATGTACCTTATCAGCTTCTAGAAATTCATTTCTCATCTCTACATAGATTACTCTCAAATGTATACATTTAACCCTACTATCTTTCCTGAGTTCCGGTCCTACACCACTAATTGCTTTTTGGTTATCTTGAACTAGATGTCCCACAGGCATTTCAAATTAAATATGTATAAATTCTTTGTATTATCTATCTCCCACACACACTCTCTTCCTTGCAACTTTCCTGTTACTGCTGAGGGCACCACCATCTTCATAGTCATCAAGTTTTACAACCTAAGTAACATCCTCAATTCTTCACTTGAATTCATCCTTTATATATCCAATGAACTGTCATATCTTGGCATTTCTACTTCATATTTATCCATTTCTCTGCACTCATATCACTACCATTCTAGTTAAGGCCCTCATCAAATCTCACTCAGATTATGGCAATAGTCTTCAAATTATTCTTCTTGGAGTCTCTCCCTGTACTGATCCATTAGCTACTAAAATGATTTTCCTAAAGTGTAGGTTTCACTATGCCATCCCTCCCCTACTCAGTAAATTCCAGTGGCTCCTGAATTATCTCCAAGATCAAATGCAAAATCCTTTGTTTAGAATTTATTTTTTTTTAATTTTTAATTTTTAGAAAAATTTTCCATAGTTACATAATTCGTGTTTTTACTTTACCCTTCACTCCCTCAAACCCCCCACCCCCGCAGCTAACTTGCATTTCCATTGTTTTTAACATGTGTGGTCAGTCAAGACTTATTTACATATTATTGATAGTTACATTGGTGTGGTCTTTTCGGGTCTGCATCCCCAGTCATGGCCTCATCAACCCATGTGTTCAAGCAGTTGTTTTTCTTGTTTCCACTCCTGCAGTTCTTCCTCTGAATGTGGGTAGCGTTCTTTTCCATAAATCCCTCAGAATTGTCCTGGGTCATTGCATTGCTGCTAGTATAGACGTCCATTACATTCAATTTTACCACAGTGTATCAGTCTCTGTGTACAATGTTCTTCTGGCTCTGCTCCTTTCACTCTGCATCAATTGCTGGAGGTCTTTCCAGTTCACATGGAATTCCTCCAGTAGAATTTAAAGAGCTTTACAACGTGGCCCTTTGTTATATTTCCAATATTCTTCCACTTGACTTCTCATCACACCCTATAATTCAGCTATACAAGACATGTCCTTTCCTGACTCCATGCCTTTCGCTGTCTGTCCCCAAAGCCTGAAATGCCCTCCAATCTTACCTCTTCCTCTTAGCTTCCCTAGCTTCCTTTAAGACTCAGCTGAAATTCTGCCTTGTAAAGGAGCCCCTTCTTTTTCCCTGACCTTCATCCCTCATCTCCTTCCCCTCTGGTGCCTTCCCTCTGAAATTACCTTCCATCAGGGCTGAATGTATTGTGAATGCATATAGTTATAGACATATTGCCTTCTCCAGTATGATATAAGGTCCTTGGGAGTAGAGATAAAATTTTCTCCTTTCTTTGAATCCTGTTAGCATAGCGCAGTGCCAATCATATAGTAAGCTTTTAATAAAGACTTCTTGATTGAATGACTGATTAGTTACCCATAAAGTAACATTCAAAGTTGATGTATGTTGGAAATTTGCTCTTTTTTTCCTTTTGAAAACTAGGTTCTAGGATTATATCATCTAAGCCATGAGAAATCCCAGTCCTCTCTACAGATGGATAGAATTCAGATACCAGTATTTTTAATTCCTCCATAGTCTGAATGCAAATAGGTTTCCTAAAGCTATGCATGTCTGCCATAAGATACTATCTACCCTTTCCTCCTTACACTTTGCTAGAAATACTAGGAAGTCCTCAAGAGTAGAGAGCTTTTTCTTCCCTTTGTTTAAAATTTATTTATTATTTATTTGTTTTTATTGTTTTTCTTTTTAAATTTTGAATTCTAGACTTTCTCCCTATCCCTTTCCCACCTACGGAGAAGGCAAACAATATGATAGAAATCATATATGTGAAACATATGAAACATATTTCCATATTAGCCATATTTAAAAAAAGAAAAATAAAGTGAGAGAATTATACTGTATTTCAATTTGCACTGAGTTCATCAGTTCTTTCTCTAGAGGTGGAAGTATTTTTTCATTATGAGTCCTTTGGAATAGACTCATATCAGTCTATTGATCAGAGTAGCCACGTCTTACACAGTTGGTCATCATTACAATATTGCTGTTACTGTGCACAGTGATCCTGTTTTCAATACACTTTGTATCACTTCATATAGGTCTTACTATGCTTTTTTCTTTTTTCTGGAATGGCATCCTCATAATTTCTTATAGCATAATAGTAAACTATCGCAATCATATGCTGCAGCTTATTCAGTCATTTCCCAATTGATGAGCATCTCTCATTTTCCAATTCTTTGCCACCACAAAAATAACTGTTATACATATTGTGTACTCATAAGACATTTTAAATTTTTTTTTCTGGAATAAAGATCTAATAGAGATATTGCTAGATATGTACAGTATTTTATCCTTTTGGGCATGATTCCAGATTGTTATTCAGAATAGTTGTACCAGTTAGCTATTCCACAAATAGTTCATTAATGTTCCTACTTTTCCTCATTCTTTCCAGCACTTGTCATTTCTGATAGTTGTGAAGTGGAACCTCAGGGTCGTTTTAATTCACCTTTCTCTAATCAATAGAGATTTAGAGCATTTTTAATATGATTATAAATAGCTTTGATTTCTTCTCCAAAAAACTTCCTGTTGAAATTTTTTGAGGACTTCCAGTTAAGATGGCGGCAGAGTAAGGAGCAGCTGCTCGATCTCTCCTGACCGAACCACACAGGACCCCTCAAGGGGAAATAAAAACGAGTCCAGAGGAACGAAGGAACCCCACAACAGGGCGCAGCATTGAAGGTACGCAGAATCAGGGCATTTCCACACTTTAAAGGGGTGAAACAGTTCACACTAAAACACAAGAGGAAGAAGCCCCTCCCCCACCCCCCACACCGCACAAGCTGGTAAACAGGACTGGGGCAACCAGAAAATCACTGGCAGCCCCTGAGCCCGTACCTGTGCGCTGCAAGACGAGGGACCCCAGGTGGCTGGGACTCTCCCTGAGCGCCCACGTGGGTGAAGGCACCCCCTCCAGCAGGGACAAAGGCCCCTAAAACGGCCTTTCCCAAGCACTGAAGGCATCGCCTCAGGGGCGAATAAAGATCTCCAGCCCACGGACTTTCACTACCTTCTGTGGGGGTGAAAGCAGGGCCCGAAGAGCAGCAGCGCAGGCAAAGGCAGTGCCCTAGGCTTGAATAACGATCTCCAGCCCAGGCTTGGACCTCCAGAGAGGACCCGGTGCAGACCTGAGCATGGCTGTGGAAGCAGCCC
>NC_058130.1:156712485-156752786 GCF_016433145.1 Gracilinanus agilis
CGGGTGATGGAATACTATTGTGCTAAAAGGAATAATAAACTGGAGGAGTTCCAGGCGAACTGGAGAGACCTCCGGGATCTGATGCAGAGCGAAAGGAGCAGAGCCAAAAGAACACTGTACACAGAGACTGATATACTGTGGTAAAATTGAATGTAATGGGCTTCTGTACCAGCAGCAATGCAATGACCCAGGACAATTCTGAGGGATTTATGGTAAAGAATGCTACCCACATTCAGAGGAAGGACTGCAGGAGAGGAAACATATAAGAAAAGCAACTGCTTGAACGCATGGGTTGGGGCGGACATGATTGAGGGTGTGGACTTAAAACTACCACACCAATGCAACCACCAACAATTGGGAAATTGGTCTTGATCAAGGACACATGACAAAACCAGTGGAAAAGTGCGTCAGCCATGGGTGGGGGGAGTGCGGGGGTGAAGGGGAAAATAGGAGCATGAAACATGTAATCATGTTAAAAATGATTATTAATAAATGCTAAAAAATAAAAAAAAAAATAAAAAAAAACTTCCTGTTCATATCCTCTAACAATTTCTCAATTGGAGAATGGTTCTTATTTTTATGTTTGATTCAGTTCCCTATATAGTTAGAAAATGAGAACTTTATCATAGAAATCTGCCATAAATTTTTTTATATTACTTCATTGCCTATGGTACCTTTTAGCAAGATGTCATCTCCTTGATTGTCTCTTTTAAGTAGGGTTATTTTTGATTTTGCTTTGTCTAAGATCATGATTGCCAATCCAGTCCTTTTCACTTCAACTAACGCTTATTAGATTCTGGTGTAGTCCTTCATTTCAACTCTCTGTGTGTGTCTTTCTGTCCCAAGTGCGTCTCTTGCACACATCACAATGTTGGGTTATGGTTTCAATTCATTCTTAGATCTGCTTCCATTTTATAAGTTACCTAATCCCATTCATTTTCACAATTATGATCACTAACTATGCATTTTTCACTCCACCTCTCTTAATTTTTCTCTTTCTCTTTTTAATCTGTTTTTCCTCAAATGTCTCTCTTGCTTCTAATCACTACCTCCACCAATCTACCTTCTCACTTATTATTCCCCATATGTCTTATCCTTTCCCCTTTCTATCTTGTAAGATAAGTTTCTTTTTTTTTGGTAATACAAGTCTTATTTTAAGATATTTTTCCAGGTTACAATTTGAATAATTAAATTCTGGCATCTAGCAATCCATGTTTTCTACCTCCCTTCTATTCCTCCCCTCCTTCCACAGAAGGCAGATAGTGTTATATAAGTTGTACATGTGCTATCATACAATACATAATTCTATATTCATCATGTGAAATAAAATATGTATTGCTTTTAGTAGAGAAAAATTGGTGGAGGAAATAAAGTGATGAATAGCATCCTTCAGTCTGCATTCAGATTCCTTCTATCAGTTTCTTTTGTGGTAGGGGATAGTCTTTTTCATCATGAGTCCCTTGGAGTTGTCCTAGAACCTTCAATTGTTAATAACAATTAAGCCTTTCAAAGTTGATCATCATACACTATTGTTGTTCACTGTGTAGACCATTCTCCTGTTTCTGCTCACTTTGCTTTACATCACTTTGTATAAGTCTTTCCAGGGTTTTTTTGTATGTGATCATATTTGTCAATTCTTATGGAACAATATGGCACAAACATTATAATCATACACCATAATTTGTTCAACCATTCCCCAATTGATGAGCATCCCTTCAATTTCCAGTTCTTTGCCACCACAAAAAGAGGTGCTATAAATATTCTGACACAAGTAGGCCCTTTTCACATACCTATGATTTCTTTGAGATCCAGACCTTGTGGTGGTATTTCTGGATCAAAGGTATGCACATTTTTATGGCTCTTTGGGAATGGTTTCAATTTGCTCTCCAGAATGCTTGTATCAGTTCCAGCTCCACCAGCAAGATGGATTTCTATACCCAATTAAATGCATACTTTCCTTTTTAAACCAGTTCTGGTGAGAATCCTACCATTTTCCCTTCCACTGTAAAAGTTTTTCCTTGTATGTTTCTTTTATATGGAAAAAATTTTCCCATTCTACTTTGCCTTTCCCCTTTCTCCTAGTGCATCTCTCTTTCTCAACCCTAGATTCTATTTTGTAAAGCTTTACTAAGACAGAAGAGTGGTAAGGGCTAGGTAATGGGGGTCAAGTGACTTGCCCAGGTCACACAGCTAGGAAGTGTCTGAGGCCAGATTTGAACCCAGGACCTCCCATCTCTTGACCTGATTTTCAATCCACTAAGCTACCCAGCTGCCCTCACCCCTACCTTCTTCTTGAGGAGATCATCCCAACTTACTTGACTTATATCCATGCCCTTTGGCTATGTAGTTTCCTTCTAATTGTCCTAAAAAAGATAAAGTTCTTAGGAACTATATCTTCCCATATAGGAAGGTAAATAGTTTATCAATTTTAAGATCTTTATGATTACTCTTTCATGTTTACCTTTTCATACTTTGCTTGAGTCTCTTTTGAATGCCAAATTTTCTTTCAGCTCTGGTGTTTTTATAAGTAATGCTTGGAAATTCTTTCTTTCATAAATATCCATTTTTATCCCATAAGGATTATATTCAATTTAGTTGAATAAGTCACTCTTAGTTGTAATTCTAGTCCCTTGCCTCTCAGGATATCATATTTCAAATTCTCTGATCGTTTCATGTGGAAGTTGCTGAAATTTCTGTCATCTTGATGGTTGTGCCATAATTTTTGGATTGTTTCTAGTTGCTTACAATATTTTCTACTTGGCTGGGAGTTCTGGAATTTAACTATAATATATTCCTCAGAGTTTTCATTTGGGGACCTCTTTCAGGAAGTGATCAGTGAAATCATCCAATTTCTATAAGATCCCTCTGAATCTAAGGTAGCAAGACATTTTTCCTTTATAAATTTCTTGACATATCATGTCCTAAAGACTCTTCTTTTGATTATGGATTTTTGCTAGTCTGAAAATTCTTAAATTATCTCTCCTTGATGTATTTTCCTGGTCATTTTGTTTTTCCAATGAGACATTTCACATTTTCTTCTATTTTTTCATTATTTTAAATTTTTCATTGTATCTTGAAGTCTCATGAGTCAGTAGTTTCCAGTTGCTGAATTCTAATTTTTAAGAAATTATTTTCTTCAGTGATAAACTTCTTTTGATATTTGATTAATTCTTCAGTAAATGTTTGTGCTTCTTTTCCCATTAGTTTAATTCTTTTTTTTAAGTGAGTTTTCTGTTTGCCTCTTTTACCAAGCTATCAATTGTCTTTTCATAATTTTCTTCCATCACTCTATTTTCTTTTCCTTTTTTCCTCTACCACTCTTTCTTTAACTCAGGAATTCTTGTGGTCCTTGTATCCAATTGGTATTTTTCTTTGAGGCTTTGCTTATAATTATTTTCATATTGTTGTCTTCTCTAAGATTATGTATTGGTCTTCCCTGCTACCATAATAGCTTTCTCTCGTCAAGTTCTTTTTTTTCTGGATGTTTGCTCACTTTCCTGTTCTATCTCTTTACCTTGAACTTTATGCTAAAGTTGCACTCTGTTCACCTTGGTGTTGGGAGGCAATGTGCCAAGTTTCAGACTCTTTTTGTGCTACTGTTTTCATAGTTAGTTCTGGAGGTGTGTGAGTTTTCAATACTCCCAGTGTGTTGTTATCTTGGAAGAGGTATGGTCAGTGCTCTCCTGGTCTGCCCTCTAGTGGTTATTCAGGAAGGGTCCCTGCTTATTTATGTTTGATCACAAGTACTCCTCTCCATCCTGGAACAAAGACCCAGAACTGCTTATATGCAACAGAGCTGCTTATCAGTGCCAGGAACACTCAGTACCCCATAATCTCAGTACCCTGTAATCTCTTTCTGACCAGTTATCTAATCTTCTTACTGTTTCTGAACTGAGAGCTGGTGCTGATGTTGCAACTACTTGCAAGGTCCACTGCTTCTGCCATGCTTTGGTCCTGCAAAAGTGTTATAGACATGTCCTATGGACCTCCTAAGTGTCTTAGTCCAAACCAAATGTTGTGAGAGTTCATCTATACTCTATCATTTTGACAGTAGAGAACTTTTCAGAGAATTCAGGACCTTCTCCAGAGCTGGTCACCAACTTTATAAAAGGGCCAGGTTATTGATGATTTTTTTTCATAGTCCCAAAAGACATAGCTGATCCTCAAGCAACCAATCACCAGAAATCTCCAGTGTCCCAACCATTGGTCTTTATCCAATGGTTGATATCTTAGAATGTTACCAGATATTTTAGGAAACTCCATCATTCTTGGGTGTCAGACATTTTAAAGGAAAACTCTTCAATTTGATAAAGGACAGCCACATCCTTTACACATATTTCCAAATGAATCACAAATCAAATATTGCAGGAGGAAACTGAATTCCCATTTTAAACCAAATACAACCTGTAAGTGTGCATCTCTGTTGCACTTCTGGGTGAGAGCTGTCTCCTGAGATTCAGCTCAGTAGAGATGATTGCCTAATGCACTTGGAGCATCTTTGATACCTCTTTGATCCACTAACACAGAGCTTTCTCAGAGCTGCTGGGATAAAGTACGTAGATATAAAGTGGAAAAGAGTGCAGAAGACAAAGAAAGAGGCAATAGCCATAGCCCTTAAAGTTAATGGCTGCCATTGGAGCCATCACTAGCAATTCTGATTTGTAGGGAAGCAACCACAAAAGGTATCTCGGGCAAGTGGTGTGAGAGGTACTTCAAAATAATTTTTAAGGCAAATTCAGTTGAGTAGCTGTTTAGGATGAGAGAGACCTCAGACCTTAGGACACAAGCCACATGTATGTAGAGAAAGATATTCCTTAACTCTAATGATGGAAACTATGCTAGGGATGAGAATGGGGAGGGGCTGGGAAAAGAAGGAGCTCCCTTGAGGTATGGCCCCAGAAGGGTTGGGGCAGCAATCATACCATCTGCTATTATACTATTTGATAATACCATCTTTTCATAATATTTCTTAATGATTAATATAATAATAATAAATTATAACAATTAATAATTACTCATTAAATTGTAAGCTCCTGGAGGGAAAGAGATCTCTGGTCTCTTTTTATATCCCTGGTGCTTAACATAGTGCCACTTAACAAATGTTTATTGGTTGATTGGTGGATTGATTAATAAGCGGATAGAAAGTTCAGCTATTCTTACTCAAAGAGGTACATGTGTTGTCAGCACCTTCTAAACACTGACTCCCTACCGTAATTATAGTCCTAGCTGCTATAAGTAAAAGATCATTTAACATTAGTCAAGTTGAAGACAAAATTGGGAAGTCGGTGACATTTATCTTTGTTACAATCGCCCATACTTTTTTCTTCTCTTAATGGCACATTTCCTCCCATGAACTTCCTGAGGTTGAAATATATAGTGTATCCATCCTCTTCCCATCAAAATCTGCTCAATGATAAATTCTTGATAAAATCATTAAAAACCTTACAATAGTATAAATGACTGATAGCCCATATGTGTATATGTATACATGTACATATACAACATAACACAATAACTCATATACATATACATATGTATATATGCAATATACAATGTAACATAGGGTTGGTGAGTTCCTGCTAAAATTGTTTTGAATTTTCACCATTGAGCATTATAGTAATTTCTACTGCAGTGTTTTTGCCCTGAATAGTTTTGTATCAACAAATAGACTTTCATAGGAAGCTTTATTGCCCTTGACCACTTATTGAGATCTTTTCTGGTGATAATTCTATTGAAGAGTAAAAGCCATAGACAGTGTAATGCCATTCTCGGGTACATAACATGAATATGGTTGCTATCCTGAACTCTGCATTTAAATTAAAAGCAGAATGAAGAGTCTGAGATTCCTGAGACAATTTCTTGGTCAGTCAATCAACAAGCATTGGTTAAACATCTCCTTTAGTCTATGCAAAGCAGTGTTAAGCATTTGAGATACCAAGACAAAAGTGAAACAATCCTTGCCCTCAAGGAAACTATATTCCATAGAAAGAGACAATATTTACACAAATGAATATAAACTTCTGGTTTATGCTTAGTAACATAAGAGTTCTGGATTTCTTTGTTTTTTCAATGGAAGGGGGAAAGTTTAGTAATTGAAAAAAGATAAAATGTAAATAAAATAAAATATGTTAATGTTAATTTGGGGGGGAATGGGGACATTAGTAGCAGGAGGATTTTCTATTCTGAAATAAAATAAGGTATTTAACAGCCTCAATCTGTGCTTCTAACAATCTGTTTTACCCAAGCATATGCCATATTAAAATTCCTAAACTCCTCTACTTTATCTAAGACTAAAATATTTGATAAACTTGTAAGATTATTGAAAATATACAATCCATTAGCACTGTCAGTCAATCATTTGCAAAAAAAGTCAATAGGCTATTAAGGAAATCATGGCAGAAGGGCATTGTGGGGCTGTATCTTCTGTCTCACCAATAAAACTTTGCAGATTTCTTAAAGAACAATGGCTTGTGTCTATACAATTCTTTACATACATTTTCTCATCTTGTCTTATGACAACCAAATGGGGCAGATAGCATAAATGTCCCCATTTTGCAGATCAGGAACTGAGGTCCCATCTTTAAATGATATCCAACATCATTAAGACCTGAGACAAAGTCACAGAAGTCAAGTGGCAAAGCTAAGATTTGAACAAAGGTCAAATGTCTATAAATTCTAGGTTCTTTGCAGTATAACAGCTCTAGTTGTTTGTTTTTTTTTATTTCATTTTGTCCTCTATTTCCTCTGGATATTGATTGAGATCTCTCCTTGCTCAGGGTGAACTCCTATCTCATTTCCACCTCCACCTTTTTTAATTCTTCTTTAACTTCAGATGCTGACCCATATACCACTGTCTCCATGAAGTCTTCCTTGGTTGTCCCAGATAAAAATACTGTAGTATTCCTCAAAATTTTCTAGAACATTTTCTCCTTTGCCCTGACTATTCTACCTCACTTTGTACTCATTTGAGGATTTATTGTATTTTTCCTTATAGGTTATTAGGGATTGAAGGCAAGGAGTAGAGAAAGACAGATGAATAGAGATATTTTCTCATCTGTAGCCATCTATCACAATGCCTTCCTTTCATATTTGAAAGAACTTTTAAAAAGTAGATCTTTTTAGGGGAAGGACCTTTATGTGCAAATATTTAAAACAGCACTTTTAGGGTGGTAAAGATTTGGAAAGTGAGGAGATAGCTATCAACTGAAGAATAGCCGAGTAAGTAATAGGATATGATTATAATGCAATACTATTGTGCTACAAGAAATGACAAGCAGGAAGAGCTTGGAAAAGCCAGGAAAGGCTTTTACCAACTGAAGCAGAGTGAAATAAGCAGAACCAGAAGAATATTGTGCAGTGACAGGAATACTTTACAATGAACTGTGAATAACACCTCTTTCTCAAAAATACAATGATCCAAAACTATCCCAAAGGACTCGTGATAAGGAAAAAAAAATGTCATCTATTTCCAGAAAAAAAGAACTGACTCTGAATCCAGTCCAAAGCAAAATTTTTTCACTTTCTTAATTTTTATTCTACTTGAGTTTCCTTCAGCAAAAAGATTAATATGGAAAAAAAGTTTACATGACTACACATATAAAATCTATATAAAACTGATTACCATCTCAAGGGGGTTGAAGAGTTGGGTAAGAGGGAGGGAGGTAGAGAATTCAAGACTGGATTTTTTAAATTTTGGAAACTTTTTACATGTAATTGGGGAAAAATAAAATAAAATTTAATATCCTAAAAACAAAATATATCATTTTTGTTGAATTTGTACTAATGCATTATAATTGGCAGAAAGCTCTGCTCCTTGCCTTAGAGTTTTAGAACTGTGCTCAACCACAAAATATCATATGGCACTGAGCCACCAGTCACTTACTATTAAAAATATATACAGAGAACTATTATAGTCGTTCAGTCATTTCAGTCATGTCCAATTCTTTATGATCCAATTTGAGATTTTTTTGTCAAAGATACTAGAGTGGTTTACCATTTCCCTCTTCAACCCATTTTATAAATGAGGACATGAGGAAATTGAGACAGTTAAATCACTTACATGAGATTAAACAGCTATTAAGTATCTTGAGCTCAATTTCAAACACAGAAAGATAAGTCTTTATCTGCCTTTTGATCCAACCATACCATGCTGGGTTTATACCCCAAAAAGATAATAAGGAAAAATATTTGTACAAAAATATTTATAGCTGCACTTTCTGGTGGCAAAAAATTGGAAAACGAGGGGATGCCCTTCGATTGGGGAATGGCTGAACAGATTGTGGTATAGGTTGGTGATGAAATACTATTGTGCTCAAAAGAATAATGAACTGGAGGAATTCCATGTGAACTGGAACAACTTCCAGTAACTGATGCAGAGTAAAAGGAGCAGATCCAGGAGAACATTATACACAGAGAGTGATATGTTGTGGCACAATCGAATATAATGGATTTCTCTACTAGCAGCAATGCAAGGATCCAGGACAATTCTGAGGGTCTTATGAAAAAGAATGCTATTCGTATCCAGAGAAAGAACTGTGGGAGTAAAAACACAGAAGAAAAACAACTGCTTGATCACATGGGTCAATGGGGACATTAGTGGGGATGTAGACTCTAAACAATCACTCTAGTGCTAATAATAATAATAGTATGGAAACAGGTCTTGATCAATGACATATGTAAAATCCAGTGGAATTGCTCGTTGGCTACGGGAGGGGGGTAGGAGGAAGGGAGGGAAAGAACATGAATCATGGAACCCTGGAAAAGTATTCTAAATTAATTAATTATATGTAATTTTTCAGATAACAAAAGATAAGTCTTCCTGACTCCAGGCCCGGTACTCTATCCACTGTGCCATCTAGTTCTCCTCTTTGGAACAGAACCAAGCACAAAGGGATAAACCTCTCTTCTTGCAAAAAGATATTAAGGAGGGGGCAGCTGGATGGCTCAGTGGATTGAGAGCCAACCCTAGAGACAGGAGGTCCTAGGTTCAAATCTGGCCTCAGATACTTCCTAGCTGTGTGACCCTGGGCAAGTCACTTAACCCCCATTGCCTAGCCCTGTAACAAATAAAATTAATATAGAAGGATATATATAAAAGATATTAGGGTTTAAAAAAAGATATTAAGGAGATCCACAGCCATCTCTTAATAGTCATGTTTTTAGAGCTTGTACTAATCATTGCACTCTGGTGCCCTGGGAGACTACAACTCATTTCATTGATGAAAGAATGAGTACAAACTAGTCCGCCCACATATCCTACTAGATCTAGCTGGTCCCAGGACATGCTTCACATCCCATTCAGCTTTCTGCTCCTAGTTTTTGTCTTGCTATGACTCCTCCTGCCATGCAAATAATGCATCCCCTTCCCCCAATATCACTTGTCAAACAAAGAGCATGTTCTTAGAACCATAATCAAACATAACCACCAGTGCTTTTGGGAACAGTATACTGAGTATTTCTCCTATGGTTCTATTTAACATCTTCATGACTTCTGCGACACAAAACATTTCTCTCTGGCCCCAACTCCAGGGCTACCCCCCCCCCACTATTATAATATAAGCTCCTTGAGGGTAGAGATTATCTTCTCTTTGTATCTGCACCAGTGATGCCCAGTGTGATGCCCAGAAAAGAGTCTGGAGTTAGGTTTTGAAGTAGTCTAAATTCTTTACAAGAACCTGTATTTGATCCTAGAGGCAACAAGACACCATTGGAGTTCCACATTAGACACTGATTAACGATGGCAATAAATGGCTTTTTCACTTGCTCCCCTGACAATAGATCCCATTCCACAGACCTCCACATCACCCTTTGCTTTTAGAATGTCACTTAAAGGACTTCAGCAAACCTGGTTGATTCTAAAGCCAGCAATTTAAGGCTGATAATTCAAAATCCTCTAAACCCATCATCTTTTGCAATCTTCTCACTCCACCACAATAAATGAAAAAAAACTTTTTTTGATAGGCCAATAGGCAGGTAAGTTTCATTCCACAGAGATATGATTTTAAAATATTAGTCATGATGTTAGAACCTTAAACACTGAGCTCTAGATGTGCACCTGTCAAAACCTATGTAACCTTAAACAAATCATGAAAGTGTTGGTAAACAAGACTCTGACAGGATTTCATAGCATCCTAGGATAAGATGTATAGTATTGTCCTGTGTCTAGAACTAGAAAAGAGCTGGGAGATTAACTATTTCAATTCCTTCATTTTATTGATGAGGAAACTGAGCCTCAGAGAAGTTATGTAGCTCGAACTAGAAAGTCCCTTGGAGGTCACCTAGTCTAATCTAATCATTCTAAGTCCCAAAGAGGTCAAATGACTTTGTCCAAGTTACACACAGGGTAAATGTCAGACAAGATTAAACTCAGATCCTCACTAAATGCTGTTTTCACTATACTATGCAAATCATCATCCCAAAGCATTCATTGATGAAGCATTTTTCTGGCTATGGCTAGTCTATAGGCACTGTATTTTTTTAATTGTGGACACACTGCAAGAACTAGGGCAGCCATGTCAGGCAGTGGATTGAATATCAGGCCTAGAGTAAGAAAGACTATGGTTCAAATCTTGCCTTGGATACTGTGACCTTGGGCTAGTCTCTTAACCTTTTCCCCAGTTTCCTCATCTATAAATGGAAATAATAATAAGCACCTACTTCCCAAGTTTGCTGAAAGCATCATGTAAGATAATATTTGTAAAGCACTTAGTACAGTGCTTGGCACATAGTAAAGCATATATAAATGTTAGCTAGCATATTATTATTATTAGACTTACTTCCTGACCTGATTTATAATCTAATTCTACTAGTCTTTCTAGTCTTTTCTTACATTCATAAGAAAAGCACAAAACACTTTGGGGTTTTAGTCCTACTATCTCAGTGACCATGACATAGAAGGTATGGTAGAGCTGGGCAGCAATCAGCACTGGGCACCAGAGACTTAGAGAGGTGGTTCCTGCCTAAAAGGGTCCTTGAAAGAATTGAAGGCAAATGGGGCACCTAAGTGGCACAGTGGATAAAGATGTGGAGTCAGGAGGACCTGTGTTCAAATATGGTCTCAGATACTTCCTAGCTATGTGACCCTGGGCAAGTCACTTAATCCAATATGCCTAGCCCTTACCCTTTTGTCTTTTAGACTGGTTCCTAAGACAGAAAGAAGGGTTTAAAAAAAAGAATCTAATGCAAAACTGAGGAATGTGCCTAGAAAACCTCCTATAAGATCTTTATGGCAATATTTAGGCAAGTAGGAGCTTCTTTCTCTCTGTCTCTCTCTGTCTCTGTCTCTGTATCTGTATGTCTGGTCTCTGTCTCTTTGTCTGTCTGTCTGTCTGTCTGTCTGTCTGTCTGTCTGTCTCTCTCTCTCTCTCTCTCTCTCTCTCTCTCCATTTGGCCTCAGGCTTCTCTTATTCCCCTCTATAAGTCATTGGAAGGAATGGAAAGAGAAATGCCTTCAGGCTGAGGGAAGAAAGCTGATTATTAGGCAGCAGGGCATTGATTTGGTTTTGCTGTTTTTGTAGCTGGCTTCATTCACAGAGGTATTGGGTTTAGAGGATTCTTAAAGGTATTTAGGGAGAGGTAGTATGCCATAGTGGAGAAGGCTAGCTTCAAAGTCAAGAAAAGGTTTGGCATGTGGTGGGTAAGTCATTTAACTGCTTTACTCCCAAGAAATTCTCAAAAATTCTAAATTGGAAAGAAAGTGCTAATGAAATCACAGCTATAATTATCTGTATCTTCAAAGGTAAAGTGAATAATTATCTTATTAATTTGTTCAATATAGAGAATCCAGATAAGATCGAGACCCATGATTTTGTTAATATAGGGATTTCCCGAATGAGGAAATTCCCTCTACCAATGTAAAGCAACACCTTCTCTGAAGATTTAAATCTCAGAGAGTTCTAGTCCATTGAGAGGTCAAGCAGCTCACCAAAATCATAGTCATTATGTCAGAGAAAGGCCTTGAACCTAGATCTTCCTGGACCAGAAGCCAGCTTTCTATCCACTATATAATGCTTTTTCTCAAATCAATCTGGATAACATCAACTCATAAATTAAAGGGCGTTTGTTTCGTTCTATGTACCCAGTGCTTGGCTGAGTGCTGCTGGGTTTTCAGAAGTTTAAGCCATGGTTCCTGCCCTCAGGGAGTTTACCATGTCTCAGGGAAGGAAGGCAAGACAAGATAAGAATCCAGGCTTCTGAATCCCCTTTTCCATCAATAGCAGAGGAGGGGGAAAGGAGAAGCTTGGTCTGAATTATTCAGCTAGCTGCCTCCAATTTTCCTCTTCACTTCACTTCTGTGGAGATAGTCTGCATTTTACAACATTCCCTTGCATGGGGAAAAAGGCACACTCCACTGATAGGTATTTCTTTTCTAAATGCATGCAGCATCCTTTCTCTACTGAAGTTCCCACTCGGCTTAGGCAAGGGCAGTTCCTGAATTGTCTCTGTCAGGGTTAGGAATGGTGAAACAGGGACTCTGAGGGGAAGATCGAAATTCCAGACTTTTCACAGCCTAAAGTCCAATATACGCATCACTGGGTTTGCTGTAACGCTGATTTCCCCTCACTCCACCCTCCATCTCATTTTCAAGCCAGTAGCCTCCATTTGTGTCCACAAATATAAATCATTCTGAGTGAACCCCCGAGTGCCCTTCGTTCGTGGCCATCCATCACAGTGGGGCCCGGCCTGCTGTGCAGCTGACGTACTTGCCGCTGACCTAAAGAAACCACATTTCTAGAAAGTCAGAGGTGAATGAGCCTTCATGTTGGCTAATTCCTCTTCCCCCTTCTTTCAGTAATGTCAGTCTTTTCCCCTGAAGATGATTCATCCAACTCAGGACATGGACTTTGGACATTCAGGATGGCTCCTATTAAAGTCTGCATCATTAGGACTATCCTCTGTTGGAGCTCGAGGCCTTTATTACTGACCTGATAGATGTTAGGTAACAAGGGGATTGAGAACTAAATATGGAGTCAGGAAATCCTGATTTTAAATCTGTCCTCAAGTACTTACTTGCTGTTTCACCTTGGGCAAGTCATTCAATTTCTGTCTGCCTCAATTTCTTCATCTGTAAAACGGGAATAATAATATTACAAATATTATAAGTAATAATATTTGTAAAGTATTTTTCAAAGCTTAAAGTCTTTTTATTAATTATTACATAGAAGATTAGAAAAATTAACTGAACAGGAGAAATATCAAGGACAAATTATTTAACTGAATAAAATTATTTTCTTAGAACCTCAAGATGTTCGATGTAGATTATGGATTACTTCTGGGAAATTTCAAAGCTCCCATAGTGAAATGAAGGTCTTTTGGGGAGGCCTTCAAGTTGTAGATGCTATAATCACTGAAAAATTCAAATTGAGAATCATTCATAAAGCAATGGAGGGGGGTGCATGTAGATATGGTCAGGTTGAAATCTATCACAAATAAGGATATCATTGAAGAAAAATATGACCTTCACAGGAGATGGGTTAGCCATGTGTCAAGTGATGGAGGGTCAACTGTCATCCTCACAATATCAAGAGAAATTAAGGAATGCTCTCAACATATTGAGTGGGCCTTTATGGCAAACTTCTAGAAAGAAGTGAAAAAGAGCCACCCAAGATAGGCAGACATGGATGGGTTACAATATGCATCACTGAAGGAAAGTCAGATCAGTGAAATTATAGACCCATTTGATGATCTGAGTACGACTGATAAATGCCGCAAAGGAACAAACCTAGAAGGTGAAAGTGCCCTGCTGTTCTAACTCACTACCCACATCTAACTTGTAATCTCATTTGTTCCTTCCATTTACATTGAAAATTGAAAGGAGTCAGATTGATTAAGGCCCCCTCAGAATGTTTTTTAGTGCAGACAATAATCAGTCCTGGGAGGTAGCAGATGGTCTTGGCTAAGGGCATGCCAAAAAGATACTCAACTAAAACTGAAAATAGAAGAGAATGGAACTCTAAGAGCTTGTCAGAAAGGAATGAGGATATGTGATATACTTTCATCGTGCTCAAGACTAAAAAATAAAAAATTAAAAAATTTCCTAAAATTTATTTCTTCCTTGTGTAGATGAAACTATTGACTGAAAGACTAGTTTAATTAGCTTGGAAACCTCTGTAGGGCAGGGATTAAGTTCAGCCATCATTTTTTTAAACATTTTTATTTAATTAATCGATTTAGAACATTTTTCCATGGTTATATGATTCATGTTCTTTCCCTCCCATCTCCCTCCAAACACTCTCCCACAGCCAATGAGTAATTCCACTGAGTTTTACATATGTCATGGATCAAGACCCTTTTCCATATTGTTAATATTTGCATTAGGGTAATCACTTAGAGTCTATATCCCCAATCATGTCCCCATTGACCAATGTGCTCAAGCAGTTGTTTTTCTTCTGCGTTTCTGCTCCCACAGTTCTTTCTCTGGATGTGGATAGTGTTCTTTCTCATAAGAGAAGTTCATTACATTCGATTGTGCCACAGTATATCTGTCTCTGTGTATAAGGTTCTCCTGGTTCTGTTCCTTTCACTCTGCATCAGTTCCTGGAGGTCATTCCAGTTCACATGGAATTCCTCCAGTTCATTATTCCTTTGAGCACAATAGTATTCCATCACCAACAGATACTATAATTTGTTCAGCCATTCCCCAGTTGAAGGGCATCCCCTCATTTTCCAATTTTTTACCACCATCAAGAACGCAGCTATAAATATTTTTCGGCAAATCTTTTTCCTTATTATCTCTTTGGGGTATAATCAGCCACCATTTTTTAAGGAGTACCTAAACTTTTGTCACACACCCAAGCAGATGTTTAACAGATGTCTTTTAATAGTGAGAAAGAAATCATAGTATGATGATTTTTTGTCAGTATCTAGATGTGTCTGCTCTCCCTAATCCTTTCCTTTTGAAGCCTTCTTCCTCCCCTCCTCTCCTTCCCAGACCTATAGTTATTGCCATTTTTAAAAGCCTAATTCAGATGCTACCTTCTCATAAAGATCCTCCTGCCTACCCTACCTTTCACTTTTTCCAGCAAATGGAAGTGATTGCTCTTCCATCTGCTCTCCTAGAAGTTTACATTTTCATTAAAATTTATTTTGTGCTAATTTATTTCATTTGTTTTGTACTAATTTGTATTACATTCACATTTATCTGTCTGGTTTTATTCACTCCATTTAAATATTTCTTGAGGTTAGGGACCATGTTCCTTGTACTAAGTACGGACATATGGTAGAAGCTAAACAATGTTTATTATTGAAAGAGCACTGAATTTTAAACCAAGTGCTCTGGGTTCTTATTCTAACTTTGACACTATATAGCTATGGGATGTTGAAATCCAGAACCATGAGATAATATATCTTGAGCTGGAAGAGAACTCAAAGTCATCTAGATGTTATAAATGAGGAAACTGAGACCCAGAAGGCATAGTGACTTGTACACAGTTATGCAGGAAATGGGAAAAATTTGAAACCAAGTTCTCTGACTCCAGACCCTCGGCTCTTTCCATTGTATCACACCACCTCCCACACACTTAGTTTTCTTTGGGTACCAATTTTATCCTAAAACAAATTGGGTAGAATTAGATAATCTCTGAGGGCTCTAAATCTTAATTAATTAAATTCTTAATGTTGATAAATTTAGTTGAAATACCTTCTCTACCTACTTTTCTTTAGCTACTCTGATGTTCAACATAATGCCATGAAGTCAGATTTTCTAAATCAATTTTGAAGTAAAGATGATAAAGTAGAAAGATCACTGGGTTAGGAGTAAAAATGCTTGGGTTCTACCCTTGATTTTACCATTTACTGACCTTGGGCAAATCACTTAAACCTCTTTTATCTCAGTTTACTTGTGGTAAAATGAGGGTTATAATCCCTGACCCCTACTTACCTCAGTGTTACTGTGACTGTCAACTGACCTTAGGATGAATAGGAATGTGAATGCATCTTATGAGCCTAGGGATTTTTTGAATGGATGGGCATTTAGGACCTAGGACTTCATTGATTTGCCCTACTCCCTGTGTGGAAATGCCTTCTTCTGATGAGGTGACTCACCAGTAAATTTTTTTTTCCTTAGAGCTAAATGGGGTACTGAGAATTGTTATAGGGAAATCAGAGGGGAAGGCAGGAAGTACCAAGGCAGAGGCAGGGAGAGAATTCCGGAACTCTGGAGATAGTGACTCTGAGGGGACAGTTGGTTGGACTTTGCTCCCTCTGGAGGAAGACCCTGTGTGGACTTATTCTTCAAGTCTTTCACCTGCTAGGAAGTAGTTGAGTTTGGTTTAAACTCCACAAGTGGACTGCGTGAGTAAAATCCTTACTCTCCTTCCTATTAGACTTACACCTGCTACTGCTATGATTCTACTGGACTCCTGCGAAACCCAGAGGACAAACGTTTGTGAGATATCTCCCTTGCTGACCCAGTGAACCTGCATACTTTCCAGCTTTCCCTTACTCTGAATTACTAATGGGGTGGGAGGTGGGGGAGAGAGAATTCTGGTTAGGAGATAGTACAGGTACCTGGGATCTGTAGGTAGAGATTAAGGGTAGATAACATCTGTTTCAATTCTATTGGACTTTGGTGGGAGAAATTAGTTTAAGAGCCAGTAAGATCATTCCACTCCCCTTTCCCTATCTGTCCTAGTTTATAATAAAACCCTGAGTTACAACATATTGTTAACTTGACAGTTTCTCCCTAGAAGCATTCCCAAACCTAGGACTTCTGATAACTGGCCCTAAGGCAGTGGTTCCCAAACTTTTTTGGCCTACTGTCCCCTTTCCAGAAAAAATATTACTTAGACCCCTGGAAATTAATTTTTTTTTCAATTTTATAGCAATGAATAGGAAAGATAAATGCACCTGTGGCCATCACCACTCTCTTGGATCACTGCAGCACCCACAAGGGGGCAGTAGCACCCACTTTGGAAATCATTGCCCTACGGACTATTTCATCTAGTGTCTAGAAAACCAGCTAAAATCCTTACCTACGACAATATTTATTTATTTATTTATTTTAGAAGTTATATAGCTTGCCTATAGTAACAAAAACAGTGTATATTTGAGGCATGACTTAAATTCAGATCTTTCTGGTTCCAAGGCTGATTCTCTGTTCATCACACCAAAACATCTTTTAATGTACTTTTTTGTTGTTCATTCGACTCAGTCCTGTCTGATTCTTTGGGACCCCATTTGGAATTTTCTTGGCAAAGACACTGGAGTGGTTTGCCATTTCATACTCCAGCTCATTTTGCAGATGAGGAAACTGAGGCAAAATAAATAAACTTGCCCAAAGACACATAGCAGTAAGCATTAGAGACTGGATTTGAACTCAGGTCTTCCTGACTACAAGTCTGACATTCTATCCACTGAGTCACTTAGCTGCCTTTTGATATGCTTATCCAAATTAAAATTTAATATTTTTCTCCCTACACCAAGAAGAGCATTATAGACATTAGACTTTGAACTTCTAGTATATTAATAAGATCTAATGACAAAAGTCATGAATTCTAATTCTAGATCAGCCACTGTCTAGCTTCTGGTCCTTCTATAAATCATGTCAATTCTCAGTTTCTCAGTCCATAAAATTGGACAAAGAGTACTTGTAATAACAACCTCATGAGAACCCTGTGAAACTCAAATAAGATTATATATGTAAAGTGTTTTGTAAGCCACAAAGCACTATCGAAATATGAGCTGTGGTTGTTAAAATTTTTCTGGGTTACATGTTAGATTTCCCCCCAACACAGGCACACCACACACACACACACACACACACACACACACACACACACACACACACACACACTAAAGCAGTTNCACACACACACACACACACACACACACACACACACACACACACACACTTTAAAGCAGTTCAAAAGCTTGGATTAATGTGACTAGGCCAAAGTCACATACTTGGGGTTTTCATTGAGTCACAGAGTACACATTTCTAGATGAATTAAACATAACCTAGAAATAATCGGGTTCACATAATTGGCTGAAGTTAGAGTTCCCGCCTGAGACTCCTCACTAGTCTGCAAAAATATTGCCGTGGTGCAGAAGCCAAAGCCGGAGAGGAGAAGATTTAGAGGGGTTTATCATTCTAACAGGATTTATAGAGTTAGCCTGGGCTCACTCGCTCTCATAGCTCTTGACTCAGAGACAGGTTTTCCAAAATATATATTTGACAAACTAACTTTATTTGATCTCCGTGAGGAGCTTAGAGAGGATTTAGAGCAGGGATGGGTGAGTCAGTTCTTGAAGAAAACTTCACGCCTAGCCCTAAACTGATCATTTCCCCCTGGTTGTCTTTCCTCCTCCCACCACCCACAAGCTCATCCAGTTTCACAGCCTTGGATAATTGGCAATATGCATTGTTGTTCGTTTGCCTCACTGAAACCTTATTCCTGGCCACCCGCCAAAGTTAGCATACCAGGCAGGCTACATGCACCAGTGGTCTGATCTGGGATGGGAAATCCTGCTGTATACTGCTATGGAGGAAAAACTGCAATAGACAGTTTTGCAGAAGAGCTAGACAAATGTTTGAATGAAAAGCAACTGAAGGGTAAATCTGCTAATTCAAAAGGAGAGATGGTCCCAGCTGAGTTTCTTGGCTTCATTCCCTGCTAGATTTTTTTTTCTATACTCCTTTGTTATCTGTGGTTTAATCCTCAAACACAGTTCTGGTACCCATCAGGCAACAATTCTAAGTGCTAACATATTGGTTCAATTATCCTGAAAGAAGTGAAATAAGAATGTTTTCCCTCTTAGAGCTACCACAGGCCTAGACAACTTGCTTAAAATACAAATAGACAGCAAGTTTTCTCTCTTGTTCTGATCCTAAAGGCATGAAGTCTATGGATTCTTTCAAAAAGAAAGATTTTTACAAGGGCTACAGTAAGGCTTGCTATAGAAGAATGTGAGATGCTCATTTTGTAAAGCTGCTTCTGTGGTTCTTTTTCTTTTCTTTTCTCTTCTTTTTTTAAAGTGGTTCATCAGCAAGAATTTCCCATCTTTGCTCTTCTCTACCCAAACTAATATTTGGAAATACTCGGGATGTTCATAGTCTTTCTGGGAAACCAAAATATCTTCTTTGCCCGATTTAAAAATCGACTATAACTGATATTTGTCCCCAAATTGTGAAATCACCAACGGAATACAAAAAGGTCTGGGCCCCCTTTCAACTCTTACCTTCCACTAGCTTGTAAGTGCCAAGAGGCTTGCAAATTACTCTGGGGGCTCACTTAGCAAGATCGTCAGAGTGGAGTGGGGCAGTCAACCTTTGTCTTGCATTAGGGGCAAATTGTGAAGAGTTCTCTGTGAGAGAAAAGATATACACACAGATGCTAAGGACTCCTGTTTACATTAAACTTAAAGATTCTCACAGCTCTAAGAAGGGGAGTGCAAATATCGCCATCCAGTTTTATAGGTGAAGGACTCACAGGGTTTAGTGGCTTGTTCTTACCACTCTGCTAATCTGAGGGGGGATTTGCATCTATGTAACAATAGCTAATAATAGTAGCTAAAATTATATAGCTGTTACTCTGTACCTGGCACTGTGCTGTACAGTTAACAGTTATCATCTCATTTGATGCTCACAATAATCTTTTGAGGTGATACCCATTTTACAGATGAGAAAACTGAAGCAGGCAGACGTTAAGTGACTTCCCCCCCCAGGGTCACACAGATAACAAATGTCTGAGGTCAGATTTGAACTCAGGTCCTTCTGACCCTTATACCATATTACCATACACCAATATATATAGAAGGACTGGAAATTAGAAATATGGAGACAGCTAGGTAGTACAATCAATAGAGTACTGGACCTAGAGTCAGAAAAACCTGAGTTCGAATTCAACTGTAGACACTTACCGGTTGTATGAGCATAGATAACTCCCTTAAGCTTCGTCTTAACCCTCTTTATCTGTAATATATACCATAATTATTATATTATATATGCTAGCAAAAAGAATAATAATATATACATATAAAAATAATAGCGAGGGAATAATAATAGCACTTTCCAGGGTTGTCATGAGGATCACATGTGATAATATTTGTAGAGTGCTTTCTAAAACTTAAAGCACAATATAAATACTAGTTGTTAGTAGTAGTAGTAGTAGTAGTAGTAGTAGGATTAATTTACATACTAACTAGATGCCTATGAGGAAAGTTAAATAAGAAAGGACAAAGAATCCTGATGGGGACTTAAAAAATTGTCATGATACTTTTGTATTAAAATTAATTAAATATAAATATTTGCTGAGTAAATCAATGTTTAAGATTTAAGTTTTTACAAAAGTTTTTAAAAATTCCTGTCAGAGAAAAATATACATACATACAAATATGTATGTATTTGTGTATAGATCCTAGGAACATAAGATTTTAGGGGGGGGGTGTTTTGTTTTTGTTTTGCAAGTATGATCGAGAAAGGGATGACAGATCTGATCCTATGATGTTTATATTTTGTAGACTTCCTAGTGTGGAATTTCCATTCACCAGATCAGATCAGCAACTGGCCTATAACTCATAGTTTTGAAGAACTATCTCAAATTAAAGCTATTCTCTTGATATTCTCAATTTTAAATCTATATTAAAGCTAATATAGGTCAAAGATGGGACTTGAACTCAAGTCTTCCTAATGCTAAGCCTGCCCTCTATATACTTTGTTTAATGACTTCTCAGAATCTTTTCTCTTCTTTCCTCTTTTCCCTCATTTTCTTCCTTCCTCTCTCTCTCTCCCTCTCTTTCTCTCTCCCTCCCTATTTCTTTCTCTTCCTCTTTCTTCCTTTCTCTCTTTACCTTTCTCTCTCTTTCTCTCTCTCTTCCTCTCTCCCTATTTCTCTTTCTCTCTCAATATATATGACATATGTAAGTAATACATATATACACATAGATATAGGTATATGTTATATGCAAATGTATGTTACATTTTGTTTACCATTTGGGAAGGATATGTAGTACTCTCTATTGATAATTAAGGGAAGATCAGTAATAATTTTATTTCCATAAAGAAATGTTGCCTACAAGTTGTTTTTAATAACCTTCTAACTAGTCGTTGTTATGCTTTAAAAATCCCCCAACCGACTTTGTTTTCCATCTACCAGAGCCTTGAATGGAACGCAAAGACACAAAAGACATCCAAAGTCCAACATGGACATACCCTTGATAAATATGGCCTCTATAGCATTCCGTACAACTTGGAGCTGAGACCATTATTTCAGTGAAGCCTGTTATTGTTCATTAGCACAAAGAGTGTGTAATAAATATAATGAAAGACTGCTTGGTTTACTCTATCTTTGTCATCTAAAGCAGTTCCATGAATAACTACAGGGATTTGTCTCTGAATGACTTATTTGCTTCCTGACTAATAAATAACACGTAATTAGGGTAATATATTGTTTCCTGGTTATGTTAGCAATGTAGTGAAGGGAAACAAATGAACAATTTTGGATATAAAAGAATAGTAGATAATTTTTATATTATCCCTTAAAGTCTTTAGCCTCATTATGCATAACTTAAACTACTGGGAGGTCTAAGTACAAAGCAAAGAGCAGAGATTCTACATTTAATGAGTTTCTTTATTACTCAGGGCATGAATTACTACTCTGATACTATAAAACCATGGCAAGTGCTCTGCATCTCAGATTAGATTGTCTTTGAGCAAGGCACTAGTCAGTGAACTGTCAGCGATGGGGATGGACTAATCTGATTTAAAAAGGATTAGGTTAGGAGCTATGCCTCTGAATGTCAAGGTAGCTACAAGAAGGGTGGACTGTTTAACTCTTTATATACGGGGCTTGAACTCCCTGGGTCCTATTGTTAGGCGAGCTTTGTGAGTCACAGGGTCATCTCCATTACTCCACATGGAGATGGACATAAATTACACTCCAAATGTCCTTGAAAAGCCTGGACAGAACTGCATCTGTAGTCCCTTGATACCAGAGGGCTACGGCCATCCCATCTCCTCTGAACTCAAAAAGTTCTTCAAAATAGGGAATGCCTTTGTTGCCTCTCCTTGCAAAGAAGTTTTTATAATGATGAGAAAGGACTGCTAAATGAATGGCATCCAAAGCACCATTAGCCTCTTTTCTAGGCTACACAATGAACAGGCGCTCCCCCTGAACACAACTGGCCTCTATCAGGCTTCCAAGAGTAGAACAGTCAGAGAACAATATATCCAACAGCCATCTCTTTGTATATGGAACAAGGGCTGGGGTTTGGCCACCAAAGTGCTAATGGGTAGACTAGTGAAATAAATTATTGTTTTGGGTTGTTGTTATTATTCCTTTTACTTACAGAGCAAATTAACATTTAGACAACTTTTTACATTTATTAACTAATAAGCCTTAAAAAAAGCTTATAAGAAAAGTGCTATTATTAAAATACTCCCCCCAAAAATAACCTGAGTCAGAGTGGTGTTAAATAATGATCCAGTCATACAAGCTGATTAATGTTTAAAGGAGAATTTAAACTCAGATCTTCATGCTTCCAAGTTGAGTACTTATCTACTATATCATGAAAAGAATACTGAATTGGAATTCAGGAGTATTCATATCCTGATTGCCCTTCATATAGCTTTTAAAAATTGATAGGTAATCCCTGAAGCAATATTGAAGACTAAATATATATATGTGTATATATATATGAAAATTATATTGATGCTATAACTAAAAGTAACATTTTATCTTTTAAAGGTTTAAAAGGATAACAGAGAGACGGCTAGGTGGCTCAGTGGCTAGAAAGTCAGGCCAGGAGATAGGAGGTCCAGGATTGAAATCTGGTCTCAAGACACTTCCTAGCAGTGTGACTGTGAGCAAGTCACTTAACCCCAGTTACCTAGTCCTTACCAATCTGCCTTAGATTCAATACTCAGTATTGATGATAAAACAGAAGGTAAGAGTTTAGAAGAATAAAAATTAAAAAGATAAAAGATTCATGAATGTGCTCTAACCTGAAATTTAAAAATATATATTTTAAAATAATAATATATAGAAAATTAAACTCCTTCCCTTGCCATCTGAACGAAACCTTTTTGTCAGTGATTTCTGTCTTGCTACCCTACTCTGAACTTTTTGAAAGAAAGCTATCATAGAAAGAGGATATTGCACATGTAAAATGTATAGCTTGCTCAACTTTTAAGGTACTTTAAATATAAAAACTATAGTCAGAGGACCTGGGTTTGAGTACTAATTCTTTCATTTACTAGCTGTTATCTAGGGCAAATCATTTAATCCTTTATGTCCCAGTTTCACCATCTGTAAAATGGAGAGCATAATATATATGTGAGAGGCAGGATGGCATAAGGAATAGATGACCAGACTTGGAATCAAAGAACTGAATTTTATTCCTGCCTCTAATACATTCTATGATTTGCAAGTCACAGAGAAACAGAGAGAGACAGAGACAAAGAGAGAGAGGCAGAGAGACAGAGAGAGACAGAGACAGTGAAAGACAGAGAGAGTGTCTGTCACTCATATCCCACAGGATTGCTCTTGATAAGAGCACTGAATGACAGGAAGAACTGAGTTTGAATCTCATTTCAAATAATTGACCCTGAATAGGTCATTTACCTCTGAATCTCAGTCTCAAGACTAACCCTAAAGACCTTTTCAGATCTAAATGTATAACCCTATGGTAAAGTACTATAGAAACATAAACTATTGTCATCACCACTGTTGTTATTCATTGAAGAGGTAGCATAGAATAATGAATAAAGAGCCAACCTCAGACAGGAAAGACTTGAATTCAAGTCTTGACACAAAAATATGTTGTTCTTCTGACCCTACAGAACAGGTGATGATTTGTATTAATATAGGGAGTTTCTTTGCTGGGAATTCCCTGTATCAGTAATGGCAAACCTTTTAGAAACCAAGTACCCAAACTGCAAACTGCATAGAGAGGGGGAGGGAGCAGCCCTGCCCCACATCCCTCTGGCTTTCTGGTAAAAAAAACTCTGGTGAATTCTGTGCTGGGGCAACAGTGAACATAGCCACAGAGAGGGCTCTGAGTGCCCCCCCACTGGCATGTGTGCTCTAGGTTCACCAACACAGCCCTATATCAAAAAAATCAAAGATCTGATCCAAAAAATTGAGTCATTTTGCCCTAGTACATTCAATATTTCCTCCTAAGACCTATAAGTGGGTGAAAGAGCAGTGATTTATACATAGAAATCATTGCAGTTTGCCAAAGCCCTAGGGGAAAGGGGCTAATTTTCCTCCCTCAGCCCCAAACAGTAAGAACAATGCGTAAGTAATAACCATCTAGCAATGGCAGCACTACCCTGGGATTGCTGTGTTCCACTTAACAAGAGCAGCTCTCCATGTGAGGAGAATAAGGAGACAGGAGGATGGGCACAGCATGAGGCTTTCCCATAGTGAGCTGTGGGTGGACAGCAGAAGGACAGAGGTAACGATTGCAGCCATTCAAAGGAGAGGGTGAGACAGGAATAGAAAACTGTTACCTTTGTCATTGGCCCCATGACAGCTTCTTTAAGCTTAGCCATTTTGCCCCTTATTCAGAGCAGATGCCTATACTCCCTGCTCTGCTGAGGATATTGAGGTCATCCAATGCCAATGCCCTTCTTGAGGCTTTTCAGTGTTCTCCCCCATCTCTAGTTTCTTCCTTCTCTCTAGTTTCAGAAGGCATGAACCTCTTCTTGCTAAAGCTAGCCATCAGTATATCCTTAATCTCACCTCTTATCTCTAGCCAGTATGGGAGGCAGTGAAAATTTTTATAACATTTCCCAGAGAGTTCAGTTTTTGTCTTTCCAAAACAGACATGCAGCTTCTATGAATACACAAAGCAAGTTAGTCTAGAGATAGAAAGGATAAGGACTATAGGAATGTCTTACCACTTTCCAAGTTATAAAGGGAAAGAAAATGCCCTCTGAAGAAAAAGAAAGAAAGCCTTGAGACCCAAAACAAAGAGGGGTAGGGGAGAACCTGGAGAAA
The DNA here is from genome assembly GCF_016433145.1 of Gracilinanus agilis. Taxonomy (NCBI): domain Eukaryota; kingdom Metazoa; phylum Chordata; class Mammalia; order Didelphimorphia; family Didelphidae; genus Gracilinanus; species Gracilinanus agilis. Next base: position 156,737,424 of record NC_058130.1, read on the forward strand.
ATTCTGACCTCTTTAGAAGTTGGAAGTTAGAAGAATATGAAAAAGAGGAAGAAGTCTGGAGGGGGGGAAGGAAAGGTACATTGAATATCCCACTTCTGATGCTATCTATTGGACTTTGGGAAAGTCATTTGATTTTCTTGCCTTAGTTTCCTCATCTTTAAAATGATGAACAATCTGCTGGCCTTTGCATGGTCTCTGTGGCTTCTGCAAAACTCCCCCCAAATTCTCAACATATTTCTTATGCCAACCCACTGGAAGATAGCAAAACCAAGATGGGAAAAGTCATGATGTGGAAAAGATACATAACAGAGAAGGTTTTCATTTGTTTTGCTTTCTCATTTAGTGGCGGTATGGGTGGGGGAGGATGTGAATCTGAAAAATAAATAATTAAAAAATAAACATATGAGCCTTAAATAAATAAATAAATAAACAGATGGAATGATGAACAAGGTGCTCTCAGGAATCCTTTCCAGGTCTACTTCTATGGTCTTATAAAGGCCAGTAACAAAGTAATATAAGTATGAAGATATTCCCATTGGTGTTGAGGAAAAGAAAGGGAGAAGGGAACTGGACCCTTTGAGGAAGAAATAGTTGATTGCTCTCCAAAGATTGAAGACATGAATTGATAAGTGGCATCAGGAGAGAGTTTATATATTGAGTCAGAATAAGAAAAGGCAAGTGATGATGACTGTCAGCTTCTTCCCACCAAGCACTGAGGCAGTTGTTTGTGACCTCACTAACACTAGAGAAGCAATTTGTCTTTATTAGTGTGTATCCAAAAATGAAAGATCAGCTCCTAAGACTCAACAAACCTCAACCTATACAGGGAAAGATTGATATATGTCATAAGGAACCTAGAACGCTTTGGTAGAGATTATGAAATCCTAGACAAGAAAATTAAACTTTAGGAACATAGATTTGCTACCCTCTTTACTACTACCTGTCAAAGAGAAGGGCTTCAGAAGAAAAAGGTCAAATTAGGGAGTGAGGAACTATTTAAGAACATGGCTTTCTGAAAATACGATTTGCAACAGGCTAATGAGAATAAGAATTATGGGTTCTTGGACAAAAAGTGAACTAACAAGGATTTAGTAAAAAAAAATTGCCTAACCAAGGATAAATGACTTACCCAGGGCCTTTCTTTTTCATGTGAAAATTCTTGACTATTGAGGCACTGTGGAAAATGGATAGAAAGAACACCTTAAATTCAGGAATACCTGGGTACAAGTCTTGAATTGGGCATTTATTTGCCATATGATCCTGGGCAAGTCATCTAATTTCTAAGGAACTTGGATACTAGAGTATATTAAGGGAACTAGTATACTTTGACCCTGACTGAATATAGTTGGAGAATCACTGGTAAAGAAATATATTCATTTTTAAAAGCATAATTGCCTACAGTTTTGAAAACCAAATTACGAAGACTTTTGACTAAAATGAGTTGGGGGGAAAAGGAGAAAACAGCTACATATATTTATTTGCAAAGGTATAACATAGGAAGGGGCAGTAGAAGTGCACAGTAATTAGTTCACAAGAGACAAACTCCAAGAAAGGAATCAGTAATAAACCTGTGGCCTCAGATCTTTATGCATAATTATACAACATACAGGCAATAAACAAGAGGAACTAGAGCTTTTCATGCACAAAGACATTGAGACCTAGTAAAAAGAGACTCCTCACTAGAATATGGCTTCAGGAGGGAGGACCTCACGCAAAAGGGACAGAATACATAAAAGGTACTGAAGTGGCAACAAATATAAAAAATATATACCCAATCAACAAATCAAAGGGGAGTAGTCTAGTAGAGACCATCTTGGGTAAAAATAAATACAACAATAAAACAGTGATATTGTCATGGAAACATACTACAGACCACCTAGGCAGAAGGAAGAGACAAAAGGGGAGTTGGAGGGCGGGGAAGTCATACGCCTGGCACACAGGAATTATTGGGGCTTCATATATCTGAACAGCTGCTAGAGCTCCATTTTTGCCAAAAGCAAAGTTGCTAAGAAATTGTTGGTTGGCTTTAATGTACTTCAACACTATTGATTCTAATAGTAGGTAGATTTTGATAGAAAGTAGAAATCATGTCAATCCTCAAATTATCAATACATCATCTGAGGGTCCACTTGGCTCTCAGAACTGTCTGTCTTCAAGTTACACATTTCTGTGTTTCTCACGTAAACGTCCCTTCTGTCTGTTTCAGTAAACAAAATGTCCATATAAGAAAGAACTATCTCACATAGGGATAACCAAAAGGATTTTTTTAGTTAGTTTGAGAAAAGAGCAGGATATGAGGAGACATAGAACTAGTTCTCAGGGTAAATGTGAAAACTTAAATGATCAATAAAAAAAAAAAGGCAAAGCTAGTTAGTTCTTAATTTGTTTCTGATTTATTTCCCCCAAAGAAAATAAGCTTTGGACTCAAAAGAACCCAATAAAAACAGTTACTAGAGAGTTGAAACTCAATAGTAAGTCTCTTGTTCACCCATTTTGAAGAGGATTAATGACATGACAGGTATTGTCTTGACTGGAGCATGAATTGGACTTAAGGAAGGCAGAGTTACACAAAGTCCTGGGTCATCACCAGTCATCCTGACTTATCTTGCCACTGGACCTGGATAACTTCAGAAGAGAGAATGAAAGCTGGGGACTGTGTGGCCACTACAGATACTACAGCTTCTTGGAACCACAGGTGAGAGTTGATGGAAAGGTAGACACAAAATTTGGACCAGCCCTGAAAAACACTTGTCCAGCCCTCATACCAGAGGCACTAGTCCTCCCCCAAACAACCCATATATGCCAGATCTGCCTCCAACACTAAGTATGAAGAGAGATTAAGAGAAAACCTAGTTGCCTGTGATAAATTCAAATGACTAGACCATGATGAACTATATCTCCTTAAGGTACTGGAAGAATGAGCAGACAAAATTGCTGAGAAACTATTAGTGGTTTTTGAATGATCATGGAGAATGGGGGAAGCACTATAGGATAGGAAAAGGATAAATGTTGTCTCAGTTTTCTAGAAAAAAGGAAGAGAATAAAAGCTGAACTGTAGTTCAATAAATTTCACTGATTCCTCATAAAAAAATTTAGGGCATATTATTAAAAATATGGTCTGTGAAGATCTAGACAGAAAGGCAGCGTGGCCTAGACAAAACAACATGGCTTCATCAAGAACAGGCCATGCTGGGCTAAGCTCATTTCCTCTTTTTACAGAGCTGGTGAGATTGAAAGATCAAGAGATATAGTTTACTTAGATATGAACAAAGTGTTTGACAAAATGCAATTATTGTGAACAAGACATAGATACACAGGCTAGATGATAGTATAGTTAAGGGAGCCTGAATGGTTAAATGACCAAATTAAAAGAGTAGTCATTACCATCTCAATGCCAACATGGAGCTGCTGGACAATTCCAAGAGAGGAAATACCTACATCAAAAATATTAGAACTCCACTGGAATATAAATCAGTTTGGGGGAAGGTCACCAGTGAAGTTCCCCAAGGATCTGTGCTGCTTGACATTTTTATTTTTGACTTGGATAAAGACAGATATGTTGTTCTAGTCAAATTCACAATGGAAACAAAGCTGTGAGGAATGGTTAACATAAAGAGACATAGAAAATCACAACAGACTAGAACAATGGACTAAATACAATATGATGAAATTTGATGATTTGAATGTAAAATTTTAAATTTGAACTAAAAAAATCCACTTTATCAATTTGAATAGAGTAGATCTCACTACACACCAGTTTATCCGAGAAAAAATTTTGAGATTTTATGGAATAGCAAGATCAGTATGAGCAGATATTGCAAACAGGAACCAAATGGCACAAATTCAGCTTTGGCCTACACTGAAAGTCAGAATATTCATAATTAGAGAGTGTTAGTCCACTATTTTTTTCTGGTTTGACCGCATATAGGGTCCTATGTCTAGTTTTGAGCACCACATTTTAGAATAGTTAAAGATAAGATGGGAAAAGCCCAAAGAATGACAATCAGGATGGTGAGAGGATTTCAGATAAGCCATTTCCCCTCACTGATAGTCTTCAAGAGAAGGCAAAAATTATTAACTGACTGGGAATAATGTCAAGAAAATTCATATACCAATATGGGTTGGACTAGATGACCTCTTACATTTTCTCCCTCTCTAAAATTCTTTGTGATTCCTTTATAATCTAGTTCTACCAAACAGTCCATCTCTCATGCATCTTAAGATGGATTCTATCTATTGGTTCCTTTCGTGGTAATTTAAAAACAATTAACAATCAAGAAGCACAGTGCCTGTTCCAAGGGAGTTTACACTCTGTCAAAAAGCTGAGTTTTCCTCATCTTCAACAAACTAGTGACTTCCTCATCATTAAAGAGTAAAACTTGTTTTATATTTTTCCACTTTTCCACTTACCTCCCTGTCTGCTTCTTCTTAATCTTTGGTTGGCTCTTCATCTTTTTTCACTCCTAAACCTGAATGTCTCCCTATATCTTTGAATGTCAGGAATGGATTATTATAGATGAGAGACAAACAGACAGAGAAACAGAGAGAAACAGAGAGAGACAGAGACAGAGACAGAGACTGAGACAGAGAAAGAGAGGTTATCCCCATATAATTTATTTCCAGAGCCTTAACCTATCCCTGAGCTTGCATTTCTAGATGTTTGTAGAATATTCCAACTGAATGGCTGAACAACATTGAATTCAGCATGTCAAAAGCTGAAGACATTATCCTTTTTTTCTTAATAGTGCCCAGCCTCTTATTTCTTTGATTTTGTTAATGAGACCATCATCCTTTTTGGGCATTCCCTGCTCCTACATATGTGCACAGAGTTGCCAAGTCCAGTCAATTTTACCACCCAAGTAACACAACTCCTTCTTTCCATTCCTATTACAACCACTCTAATTTGGAGCCTTTATATCGTCTCTAAAATATTGTAATAGCCTTCTTACTGGTCTTCCTGATTCTAATCTATCCTCTTTCTAGTCCATCTTTGACAATGCTACCTGACTAATCTTCCCAGTGCTCCATTAAAATTAAGTTACTCCTTATACACTATTTCCATATTTGTACTCCACGGACCAGGCAAACTGGCCTTCTTGATACTCTTCATTCAGAATATGCCATCTCTGATCACCATCCCTTTGCACTAACCATCTCCATTTCTGGAATGTGTTCCTTCCTCATTACTTCTTTTAAGAATTAACCCAAACACTGTTTTTTGTTATGAAACATTTCCAGATTTCTCTCCAGGTTTCATATGCCTTCCCAAATTACCTTGCATTTATTGTTATATTCTGTATTTTATATTATTCTACATATATATATTTATATACATGTTGTCTCCTCCAGTATTGTAAGCTCATTCTTGAAGACAAGAAATACCGTTTCATTTTTGTCTTCATGTTCCCATGTTCCCAGTACCTAGGACAGTGCTTGACATATAATAAGTGTTCAATAAATGCTTGCTGTTTAATTGATTGCCAAGATCACACAGTAAGTAGAACTGAGATTTGAACTAGGATTTGATTCCAAATCCAGTTCTCTTTCCACTGCACTACATAATTCCTGGCTTGTGAAGAAAACAGTTTTGCTAATTATAAATTGCAAAAATTAATTCAAACATCCTTATCATCATCATTCTTTGATGAAGAGTTTTGTCAGATAGTGGCTGGACTTTTCTCCAATTGCAAAAGAACCCATTTCTCCAAAGAACTAATTTTAACAAAGATTAGGAGAGCTTTCTTTCTAAACCCAATGTGGAAATTTGAGTCCCAGATTTAAGAATTATTTGATACATTAACAGTCCTGTATATAGAAAGAGATGTAGAAAGAGAATCCTGTTTAGAATGCAAGTAAGTTGAAGTGCAGAAAAGGCATGTTGGAACACATCTTTTAATAATACATGCTGGAAAAGTAATTTCTATTAATTACTGCATGCATTATTAATAAAGTATTTAGAACTCTTACCTTAATTTAGGTGTTATCAGGAAATTAAACTGCAGCTAATCCTACCTCAAAGGTTGAGGGCTGAATATTTGAAAGATAGTGGGCAAGTTCTGACAAGTTGAGAGCTTACAGCTTAGCATAATGGGGAAAAAAGTTGTCAAGCCTACAGCTGGATATATCCAATTTAATGTAATATACTTCCCAGTTTCAATATCATCAAGCCTGTGCAATCAGCCCACGTAACTTTTTTCTTAGAAAAATCTTCTAATATTTCATCTAAGCAGTTGTACTTATACACTGTCCCACTATTAGCTTTGTACTCCACAGTTATCACTGACATATCTCTTAATGCTATATTTTACCAAAAGAGGTAGAACCTTGGATGTGATATCTCATGTAAGGCAGATTGGAAAAGACCCCAGGAACCAAAAGCATATCTTTACCTTAGTCCTAAATCCTACCACTAGCATCTGAACTGGTTTTCCTGCTCTGAGTCTCTCCCAACCTCGAATATATCTGATATATAGAGATATAGATATAGAGATATAGAGATAGAGATAGAGATAGAGATAGAGATAGAGATAGAGATATTACTTTTTTGTTGTTGCTTAGTCACTTAGTCATGCCTGATTCTTCATGACCCCATTTCGGTCTTTTTTGGAAAAGATGCTGGAGTGGTTTACCATTTCCTGCTCCAGATCATTTTATAGATGAGGAAACTGAGGCAAACAGGGTCACACAACTAATAAATATCTGAGGCCAGATTTGAATCCAATCTTCTTGACTCCAGGGCCAACACTCTATCCACTGTGCCATATAGGATTACTATATAATATTATATCATATTTATGCATTTATATTACATTTTACCAACAGATGAATGTTCAAATACAGATTTGATTACATGATAACCCTCAAAAATATCTTCACTGATTTCCCTTTGTCCATAGATGCTTTGATTTGGCATTCAAGGTCATGCCTAATCTCACCCCAATGTACCCTTCTCACTCTTTCTCCCATTACTCTCTACTCATTCCCTTCACTTCAAACTTGTTCACTTTAGGCACCAACCCTTAGTCTGTCTTACGTTTCCTGCCTCTTTGGGGTTCTTCCTCTTCTTCACTTTTTCCAGTGCTGCCCATCCTTTAAGACCCACTTTATCTTGGCCGCTCCAAACCTCCATGATTTTCCTCAACTCTTCATATCACTAACTTTCCTTTGGCAATCACCACACTCTGTATCATATTCTGATATCTATTGCTTCATAATTATTTATGTAACAAGAATAATCAAAGGATTCCCTCTTCTTAATCTAATGAACTGAGACTATCCCAAAAAACATGTGTAGGGATAGGGCTCTGTCTTAGCCCTTTACTAAAAGAAATGGGCAACAAGAGGCTCTTAGTTTGACCCTATGTGTCCTCATGACAATGCACTATGACAATGAGGATGCCACCTCTTCCCCTCCTTATCTCCTTTCTCCCCCTTTCCTTCTCCCTCTCTTACTAGATTATTTAGTTACTTGCAAAAGTCCCTTACCCTTGTTTGCCTCAGTTTCCTCATCTATAAAACAGGGTGAAGAAGGAAATGGCAAACTACTACAGTATCTCTGCCAAGAAAACCCCAAATGGGGTCATGAAAAATCAGACATGACTAAAAACTAAACAACAACAAAGGGAGGTTAGATAAGGCAATGAGAAATGACTGGGTGTGGTAGGTGTTTAGAATTAGAGGTCAAGATTCCCACAGGGGAGAAAAAGAGAGCAGAAAAATTAATGTTGACTAAATGGAAACAAAGAATCTATTTCACAGATTTTCCTAAGGTGGGGCCTTGCCTATTTTAATTTTAAATTGGGGGAAGGATGTAACCAGTAGAAGAAAGCATCAAAAGATATGTATTTAGAATATCTGATAAATGGTAATTGGCATGTATTTAGTCTGTTTTCCTCTAGAAGATCTGCATGTAATTTTGGGGAATTTAGATCTGGATGTGAGGAGCTCCTTTTGAAGTTCATGGGAGTTGAGGGTGTGGAAAACATGTGGAGAAAATAAAGTCCATTATCTTATTAAACCTCGGTTCCTCCCAGAGCAGTTAGTAGCCAGCTGGCAGGTTTTTATCCCTCATTTTCAGATGGAGACACTGAGACCTAGAGTGATTTCATAAATATGCCCTAAGCACAGCAGGCAGCAAGTGGGGGAGTTGGGAATGAAATCAAGTCTGTTGACTCACAGGTGCCACACATGCTCACATCTGCCATTAACAGCCCATGGACCACAGGTGCAGCATGGCCCAAGGATGCTGTTATTGATTGAGTGATTACTTTATTTATTATATTAATAGGAATAAGTCAAAAGTATGGTGGGTTTTGTAGTTTGGAGTTTTTATCCTATAGTACTGATTATCTATAACACCCATTTGGTAATTACTACATATTATTAAGAATTTTCAACTTAAACTGAGGTCCGTGAACTTGAAAAAAATGTTTTTTGACAAGTTTATTTCAGTATAACTGATTTCCTTTGTAATCCTTTGAGTTTTTCTTCAATGCATTTAAAAACATCATTCTATGCTATCCATGGAAAGAACTGTTGGAGATGGAATGCAGATGGAAGCATACAATTTTTCACTTGTTTATTTGGGTATATGTTTTGGGTCTTTGGTTTTATGATTATTTACTTACAAAAATAACAATGTGGAAATATGTTTTGCATGAAAATACATGTATCACCCATATTGAATCACTTCCAAGCTCTGGAAAAGGAAAGGGGAAAACAAGCTCAATCATATAACTTCAGAAAACTTAAATGGAAATTTTTAATACCTATAATTGGTTAAAAAATAAAAATAAAATTTGAAAGAAGGCTTCTAAAAATATATCATTCTTAGAAGGGGTTGATAGGCTTCACCAACCTGCCAAAGGGATCCAGGAAGCAAAAAAGACAGAGAACACCTCAACTAGACTGTAAGTTCCTATAGCTCAGAAACTCTACCTTAGGACCTTTCTGCATCCCCTTCTGAGTGTCTTGCACACATTCAAGGTTATCTAAATGTTGTTTTTGTCATTGCTAATAGTTATTGTCTTCCTCATCCTCCTCCCAAATCACAGTTCCTCTTCTTATTCTGCTCCTTTTTTCCCTTTTACTTCTTATTATTCTTCATGATTAACCATTCATATAGCACCCATCTTTGGGTTTCTGAGATAATTATCCAAAACTGGACATCAACTTATAATGGCAGCCTTAGACTTCTAGGCCCTTCAAACCTCCATGTATTGAATCCTTAGCTTTATTTATACCATATTCAGCCCACCTACCACATCCTATAGGTGATATCCCAAGTTGGTAGTATTTCCCACCCCCAACCATCAATTTAATTATTTACTTTCTTTATGCTTTGTATTTATATATCAATATACATTATTTCTGATACTTCACCCTACCTAGTCCCAGCAAAAGATAAACTTCTTGAAAGCAGCTTTTTGGGTTTTTCCTTTGAAACTCTAGCACCTAACATAGAACTTAACACATAGCAGACAATTTATACACATTTGTTGCCCTGAAAGCCAGGTTTTAATTCCTAGGAAAGAGGGATTATCAAGTAACATTAATGACATATGAGTGACATTATTATTATTATTATTATTACTATCATTATTATTTGCAAGAGATCTGAGATTATCTACTCTAGTATTTTAGTGAATTCAAGTCACAGGACCAGGGAAATTATATCCCTGGGTACCTGGAGTACATGTGAATATGACTGCTGAACAGCTGTTGGCAGGATTTGACAACTCAAGGAGATCAAGAGAAGTGATGTTGAATTAGAAATGGGAAGAAGGTAGAGATTCCTCACATGTGGCACTTCACACCCTATTTCCACATGACTAGAATGCTTTCTCTCTTTTGTCTCCTTCTTAGTTTTCCAGTTTAAATCCTATTTTCAGTAGTCCTTTCCCAGTCCTCTCAGCTGCTAGCTTTTTCTTTGCTGAGATTATCTCCCAACTACACTATATCCATCTTATTGCATGTACTGATATGTTCTCTCCTTCATTAAAATGAGTATACCTTGAAGGCAAGAATTTTTTTAACCTTTCTTTCTTTCTCCATTGCTTAGTATTATCCCTGGCACATTATAAATGCTTAATGAACATTTTAAATTGGCTGATTTATTGATCTTGAAAAAGCTTAAATTGAAAAATTCTACAATAGATTATAAAAAGTATGGTTTGTGAGCTTTTAGAAATGAAAATGGCAAACCCTATTAGTCTATAGCGGGTTCATTTAGACAATGTTCCTACAAGACCAGTCTGATTTCATTTTTTCTATAAGATAATTAGATGGGTATATCTAGTGTTTAGTATACTTGGATTTCAACAGAATCGCTTAGCGAAACACCTCAAAATATCCTTATGGAAAAGGCTGTACTATGTGACAATATATTTAGGATTTATAACTTGCTGACATTCAGGAAGTGGAAATTAGCAGACTGAAGTCAGTCAGGTGGATGGTCAATAGGGGAAAGCCACAGAGCTTGGTTTTGGGCCCTGTTTTATAAAATCTGGAGAGATATATGATTTGATTAAGAGATAGAAGGTATGCTTACCAAATTTGCATGTAACATAAAACTAAAAGTTCATACACTGAAGAATAGTATCAGGGTCCCCAAAAGATAACACCAGACTGAAATGAAGGGCTGTATTTAATAAGATGAAATAGAATAGGGATAAATGGAAATTCTTCCACGAGGTTCATCTTTTTAATTTGCAGATAAAGAAAATGTAGAAAAAAACAGTTTATGTGACAAAGTTCTATGTATTTTAGAGGATGACAAGGATGACATTAGTAGTGAAATGCAAAAGCCAAATAAAAAACACCAATCTTGGGCTACATTAACAAAAGTGTAGTGTCTATAATGAGGAAGGACCTTTGTCAGGTCACAGCTGGATGTTAATAAGCTAGAGCATGTCCAGAGAAAAGCAACCATGCCATCTGAACAGAAGCTTAAGAAAAAGGGGGTGATTTAGCCTGGAGAAAAAAGGCTTAGGGAGGTTATGTTTGCAATCTTTAAATATTTGAAGGGTTGTTATTCTTCTTGTCCCATGAAAGTTGAACTGGGATCAAAGGGTAGAAATTGTAAGGATATCAATTTCTATCAAATATAAGAAAAAATTTCCTATGAGTTAGATCTTTTCTGGGGTAGACCCAGGATGAGAGTGGATTCCCTGTCACTCAAGGTCTTTAAATGAAGGGTGAGTGATCATTTCTTGGGGATGTAGTAGAGACAATTTTTTTCAAGCCAGGAGTGGAAAAAATAAACTCTGATTCTTTCTGATCCTTTCTGACTCTTCAGTTCTATGACCTATCTGAGTCTGTAGGGATTTCTAGTAGTACTTCATTTGGCAAACTGGAGCAAGCCAAATCTAGAAATCATAATGGAGAAAAAGTTTAAGTCAACCAACAATAAAGAGAAAACACAATAACTTTTGGGCCAAATTTTGGTAGGAAAAAGAGGAACATACGTAAGCCATAGTCACTTCTGAAAAGGTCAAAAACATCAATGAGCAGGGAACCTTATTGACTTCACTTGCAAAAGGCAAATAGATCCTTTCTGTGGAAAAGAAAGAGAGCATGCTCAGTCTGTTCCTTGGATACTTCTCTTGTGCAGATTAAGACTGGACCAGTTCATTCATAAGCATTCCCCTAACTCAACCAGCTTTCTGTACTCTGATGTTAATCCAAAACCCTAAAGAAATATTAGCCAACTAATATGAGTGAATCAAATCACTCATGTTACATTCTATTAATTTTGGCAAATCTAATTTATCTTGGTTGTGGGTGGCAGCCTTCTAGAACTGCCTGACCCCCAAATCCCTTGTGTGCATGAAATTGATGAGCAAATGCAATTCCAGTTGTGAACCTTGATTTTTAATGAGCTCTCCATACTAGGTGCTAATCTTCATTGTTGTCACTTGCATTTGTGTGCTGTCTGTCATAGAAACTAATCTGCTTCTTCATTCAAAATGGTCTTTAGGAGGAAAAAAAAGTCCAAACTCCATGTCTAATTGCTGGGCTGCAGGCAAGAGTCAAGAATGCAACCCTGCTTTGAATATTCACCCCAGGGATATGACTTAAAAGCACAGAAATTTAGACAATTTCTCCTCTGTTTTGAATGCTTGTCACTAAGCTTGCACATTGGAATAGGTATCATAAGGTCTACCCTTGTGTTTAGTGTGTGGGAGTAAGGGTTGGGGGAGGGAGGGAAGGGCTTAAACAGCAAGGCATTATTTCCAATCTACCAGGAAATGGCTAAAAAAGGGCAAGAAAGCTTGCAAAGTGGGTTTTGTGCATAGTAGGAAGTTATTTCAAATCTTCATCAGACACAGCAGCAGATATGGAAGTGATTGTGATCACTGTTCTCACTCCCTTTATCAAAACAGATTTAATCTCCTCTATGTCTTAGCAAAGAAGCTTATAGGCTCTTCCATTTAGAGCTGAAAGGGACCTAAAAGGTCATCAGATCTCAAATCCTCATTTTACAGACTAGGAAGTGATCTAATTTGCCCAAGGTCATATCATCTCTAAGTGGCAGAGCTGGGATTTGAACCTAGGTCCTCTACGTAGGAACCCTTTTCATTGTACCAGGCATCATTTCAGATATTGGCATAATTCATTAAGTGCCAGCCTTGGGATCGGAAAGACTTGGGTTCAAATTCCAATATATGCTAACTGTATAACAAGGAAAAGTCACATAACCTCTTAGTATCCTCAAGCAACTCTGGGCAGATCACTTCAACTCTGTCTGATTTCAGTTTCCTCAATGGTAAGAAAGAGACAACACTTCCGTCCCAAGATTATTGTGAAGACCAAATGGGATAACATATGCAAAGCACATAGTGGTCATTTAAGAAATACTAAGTGTCTTTCTTTTTCTTCAATTCCCTTCCAAGACTTCAAGGAATATGGTATTGTTGATTCCCATTCTTTAAGGAAGTTTCTATACTGGGAGATCCCTCTTAAGAACACAAGTCTGGAACCCTACTCTCCACTAACTCACATCACTTCACTAAAAAGAAAAGAAAATTTAAGTAGATGGTCTTTGTGAGTTGCTATAGTTAGGAGAAAAAAATTCACCATTCTGCAGCCAACCTTGTGAAGAAATGTTTCTCTGAATTTAGTTATCTTTATACTCCAAAAATAGGCATGGAATCTATCACTAGCCCATATGCAAAGCCATTTCATCTTGGTAGGATCATCAGTGGCTTGCACTCAAAGTTTGGATGCCCAGAGTTGAGCCATGTCCATACCATAATGAAGCATTAGATTGGGATTTTGTTGGAGCAAGAATAGACTCCTAGGTAAGAAACAGATCCTAATCATTTGTTGGTGGGTCCAATGTTCATAGAATCATATAATTTTTATAGTTGAAAAGGACATCAGAGTCCATTTAGTCATCCAATACTTCTTATTGTTTAGGAAGTATTAAATCCTCACCTTTTGGCTCTTGAAGGGGAAAGACAGTACAGTGGTTAGGGCATTGGATTTGGAGTTATTTGAATACAGGAAAACCAGAATTCAAATCCTACTTCAGGCATTTGACAATCATGTAGCCCTGAGTAAGTTACGCCACCACTTTGAGTTTGAATTTCCCCACCTACAAAATGGAGGTGATGATTACAGTACCTATCTCCCAGAGTTGTTGTGGTTCTCAAATGAGATAATGCATGTGTAATGCTTTACCTTTAATGTAAACCTTTAAGTGCTATATTAATGCCAGCTATTATTACTAGTGAAAATAACAGCTAGAACAAATCATATATTACATTATCCCAGAGGCAGTAATTTTATAAAGTTTATTTTTTAAAAATTCAGTGCACATGAAAGTAAACATAAAATCACAGGCTGACTTCCCAGAAAGTACATAATTTTATTTAAGAGGGAACATTTCTCTCCCTATAATTCTTTCACTTTTGTTCTCTGCCTCTGTATGCACATGTGTGCGTTGTTCTCTATTTCTGTGTCTGCTATACAAACAATTAGATTTGGAATTGTATATTCTTCATCTGGGGTCTTTGGACTCATTGGGATTTTTCTGAGCCAGTCAGTGGAATATTTTGGCCCTCAAATGAAGCAGTTTTCTATTAGGATAAGAGGCAGAAAGAGAAATGTTGGTGTTAAACGTGCAGTTTTCTGGCTGGAGGATTTCCTTTCTCCTGTTTCACTGCAGGTCAGAGTCATTTTTGTCATTGTACATGAAATAATTAATCCTGGAAAATGTATCCTCTTATTAACTTGAAGAATATAAACACAAGGGTACAGTCACTTAGTGCAGTAAGACAGTTAAATGTTTCCTCTTTGCCAGTGTGGGAGAGACAATTGTGGAGTCAGAGAGTGAAGCTTTTCCATTCTGCTGGAGGGGGCGAGCACCATTTATCACGCTGACTGGGCTGTCATATCAGTGGAAGGACCCTGGAGAGCCCTGACCATGAGATTGAAGGTTGGTACCAATTTACTGCAACACAAATGCATTGAACAGGAAAGAGATAGCTCCTAATCTCTTCAATTTTCTTACATTACCCTGAAGGCCAGAGAATTAAATGAAACAGTAGCTGGTGACAACTTTAGAGGGTCCTGAATGCATGACAGGAAAGTATTAAAATAGCTCAATAGTTTTATTTTATATGTGTGTTAATCTTGCCCCTGCATACGGAACAAGGTTAGAAGAAACTGTCTTTTGGTTCTGTGCCTCCCTCAGAGAGAGAGAAAGAGAGACCTGTGCAATGCCTGTATGCCTGGTTGGAGATTCTTACACAGGTCAAAATGGAAGGCAAGGACAAATATGAGCCTAAATATCTGCTTAGAACATTCTCCATGTGCCATATTTATGATCTGAATTTCATAGCATCTCATAGCCATCAGTCTCCCTGACTTCTAAGAATGCTTTTTCCTTACATGAACTAAATTTGCCAGCATTTTACATATAATGAAATACTATGGCACTGTAAGAAATTATAATTATGAGAAACTCAGATATGGAAAGCTTTGCATGAACTGATATAGACTGAAGCAAGCAGAATCAAGAAAATAATATGCACAATGACTATAGTAATGACAATGAAAAAAAGAACCAAATGAATCTGGATGCCTTATAATCATAATGCCCAATTTAGGCTCTAGAGAAGAGACAAGAAACTGTACTGTCTTTCTGTCTTTGGAAAAGTGGAGCACTATTGGTGTGGAATATTGCATATATATTCAAAAATAATCACTGTAACAGTTGGTTTTGCTTGATTTTTAAAAAAAAATTCATTGATGACCATTTATTTTGCTCTCTCCCCTCCCCTCCATGCCTCTGAAAAGGAGAGAACCTTGTAACAAATATATATATATATATATATATATATATATATATATATATAT
>NC_058130.1:156757776-156772144 GCF_016433145.1 Gracilinanus agilis
ATCTCAATAGATGCTGAAAAAGCCTTTGACAAAATACAGCATCCATTCCTATTGAAAACACTGAAAAGTATAGGAATAGAAGGACCTTTCCTAAAAATAATAAACAGTATATACCTAAAACCATCAACAAACATCATATGCAATGGGGATAAATTAGAAGCCTTCCCAATAAGATCAGGAGTAAAACAAGGATGCCCATTATCACCTCTATTATTCAACATAGTACTAGAAACACTAGCAGTTGCAATTAGAGAAGAAAAAGAAATTGAAGGTATCAAAAAAAGTTAAGTGAACACAGAATAGTATACTTGTCAGATCTCTGGGAAAGGAAAGACTTTAAAACCAAGCAAGAGTTAGAGAAAATTACAAAATGTAAATTAAATGGTTTTGATTATATTAAACTAAAAAGCTTTTGTACAAACAAAAACAATGTAGTCAAAATCAGGAGGGAAACAACAAATTGGGAAAAAATCTTTATAACGAAAAACTCCGACAGGGGTCTAATCACTCAAATATACAAGGAGTTAAAGCAATTGTATAAAAAATCAAGCCATTCCCCAATTGATAAATGGGCAAGAGACATGAATAGGCAATTTTCAGGTAAAGAAATCAAAAGTATCAATAAGCACATGAGAAAGTGTTCCAAATCTCTAATAATTAGAGAAATGCAAATCAAAACAACTCTGAGGTACCACCTCACACCTAGCAGATTGGCTAAAATGAAAGAAGGGGAGAGTAATGAATGTTGGAGGGGATGTGGCAAAATTGGGACATTAATGCATTGCTGGTGGAGTTGTGAACTGATCCAGCCATTCTGGCTGGCAATTTGGAATCATGCTCAAAGGGCTATAAAAGAATGCCTGCCCTTTGACCCAGCCATACCATTGTTAGGTTTGTACCCCAAAGAGATCATAGATAAACAGACATGTACAAAAATATTTATAGCTGCGCTTTTTGTGGTGGCAAAAAACTGGAAAAGGAGGGTATGTCCTTCAATTGGGGAATGGCTGAACAAACTGTGGTATATGCGGGTGATGGAATACTATTGTGCTAAAAGGAATAATAAACTGGAGGAGTTCCAGGCGAACTGGAGAGACCTCCGGGATCTGATGCAGAGCGAAAGGAGCAGAGCCAAAAGAACATTGTACACAGAGACTGATATACTGTGGTAAAATTGAATGTAATGGGCTTCTGTACCAGCAGCAATGCAATGACCCAGGACAATTCTGAGGGATTTATGGTAAAGACGCTACCCACATTCAGAGGAAGGACTGCAGGAGAGGAAACATATAAGAAAAGCATCTGCTTGAACGCATGGGTCGGGGCGGACATGATTGAGGGTGTGGACTCGAAACTACCACACCAATGCAACCACCAACAATTGGGAAATTGGTCTTGATCAAGGACACATGACAAAACCAGTGGAAAAGTGCGTCGGCCATGGGTGGGGGTAGTGCGGGGGGTGAAGGGGAAAATAGGAGCATGAAACTTGTAACCATGTTAAAAATGATTATTAATAAATGTTAAAAAAAAATTAAAAAAAAATAAGAGTAAACAACAGAAAAAGAGAAAAGACATTACAATTGATAGCTTCTTTCCAGGAAGTGAAAAAACAGTATATGAAATAGAAGAAGATCAGGAAGCTCTAGCAAATTGGACACAGGCTTTGGAAGATCTCAAAATTCAATTAAGTCAAGAACTTCAGGAACTCAAAAAGCAATCAAGAGAGGCTGAAAACAATTTGAATAAGGAAATACATGAACTAAAACAAGAAAATAAAATCTTAAAAACCAAAATTTACCAGCTCGAAAACAAAGCAAAGAAGACAAAAAGATGATCTACAAAGAAAATCAGATCAGAAGGAGAAGGATAACCAAAAAGTCATGGATTCTTTAAAAAATAGAACTCAACAACTATAAGCAAATGACTTCTCATGGCAGGAAGAATATATAAAACAAAATTTTGAAAACTGAAAAATTTGAGGAGAATATGAAACCCCTCATTGATACAACCAAAGATCTGGAGAACAGAGCTAGAAGAGACAATTTAAGAATTATTGGTCTACCAAAACATCATGACAAAAGAAAAAGTTTGGACATCATCCTATGGGAAATTATCCAAGAAAACTGCCCTGACATTCTCGAACAAGAGGGGAAGTGGAAATTGAAAGAATCCACAGATCACTTCCTAAATTTAATCCACAACTGACAACTTCCAGGAATATTATAGCCAAATTCAAAAACTATCAGACCAAGGGAAAGAATATTACAAGCTGCTAAAAAGAAGTCATTCAGATACCAGGGAACCACAGTTAGGATAACACAGGATCTGGCTGCATCTACATTGAAGGACCAGAAGGCATGGAATACAGTAGGCAAGGCAAGCAAGAGAACTGGGTCTAAAATCAAGAATCAGCTATCCAGCAAAACTGACTATATTTTTTCAGGGGAAAGTATGGTCATTCAATAAAATTGAAGACTTCTAAGCATTCGTAAGGAAAAAAACAGACTTAAACAGAGAGTTTGCTGCCCAAACACAGAACTCAAGAGAATCACCATAAGGTAATTAAGAGAGTGGGAGAAAAAAATATTTTCTTTAAAGGACCCAATAAGTTCAATTGATTTGTATCCCTAGAAGAAAAGAAGATATTGGTAAATATTAAACATTGTTATTATCAACTATATATAAAACTAGAGGTGGAAAAAAGGAGATAATATTAAGAAAATGAGAAAACAGACAAAATAGAATAAATTTATATTCCATAAAGAATCTCATGGGGTGAATAGGGGAGAAGGTCAATAAACAGGAAGGGTAAAGAGGTTGGAGAGAGGAAATACTTAATACTTAAAGTGCATTGAAATTAACTTAAAGAGGGAAAATTAATCACATCCATTGGGGCAGAGAATTGATTTGCGCCCTATAGAGAAGTAGAAGGGTAACAAATGGACTGGTGAGGAGGGAAGCAATCCTATGGAGGGAGAGGGCAGGGGCAGGGAGCATAATTTAAAAACATCTTAAAGAACAATAAGAGGGGAATAAGAAGGGAGGGGGTGGAAAGGGAAGTACAACAAGGGAGGGGATTATAGGAACTGATTAAAACCAAAATGCTGGTATAGAAAGAAACAGTGAAAGAAGAAAGGACAGGACTAGGAAAGAGAATCAAAATGTCTGGGAATACACCGTTGATAATTTTAACTCTGAATGTGAATGGGATGAACTCGCACATAAAATGGAAGCAAATCGCAGAATGGATTAGAGACCAAAATCCTACCATATGTTGTCTACAAGAAACACACGAAACAGACAGACATACATAGAGTGAAAATGAGAGGATGGAGCAAAATCTTTTGGGCTTCAAATGAGAAAAAGAAGGCAGGGGTTGCTATCATGATCTCTGACAGAGCCAAAGTAAAAATAGATAAAGTTAAAAGATATAGGGAAGGTAACTTCATCCTAATTAAAGGCAGTATAAACAATGAAGAAATATCAGTACTCAATATGTATGCACCAAACGGTATAGCTTCCAAATTTCTAAAGGAGAAGCTAGTGGAGCTCAAGGAAGAAATAGATAGCAAAACCATACTAGTAGGGAACCTCAACCTTCCCCTATCAGATCTAGATAAATCAAACCAAAAATAAATAAGAAAGAATAAGAGAGGTGAATGAAACCCTAGAAAAATTAGCGTTAATAGATATATGGAGAAAAATAAATACGGACAAAAAGGAATACACCTTCTTTTCAGCAGTACATGGAACATTCACAAAGATAGACCATGTAATAGGGCATAGAAACATGGCAAATAAATGCAAAAAAACAGAAATAACAAATGTAGCCTTCTAAGGTCATAATGCAATAAAATTAGTTATCAGTAAGAATACATGGAGAGGCAAACCAAAAACTAATTGGAAATTAAATAATATGATTCTCCAAAATAATTTAGTGAAAGAACAAATCCTAGAAACAATTAATAATTTCATTGACGACAATGACAATGATGAGACATCTTACCCAAGTCTATGGGATGCAGCCAAAGCAGTTCTAAGGGGAAAATTTATATCACTGAGTGCATATATTAACAAATTAAGGAGGGCAGAGGTTAATGAATTGGACATGCAACTTAAAAAATTAGAAAATGAACAAATTAAAAATCCTCAGATGAAAACTAAATTAGAAATACTAAAAAGCAAAGGAGAAATTAATAAAATCAAAAGTAAAAGAACTATTGAATTAATAAATAAGACTAGAAGCTGGTATTTTGAAAAACACAGATAAAATAGACAAAGTATTGGTAAATCTAATAAAAAAAGGAAAGAAGAAAACCAAATTAATGGTATCAAAGATGAAAAGGGAGACCTCACCTCTAAGGAAGAGGAAATTAAGGCAATCATTAAAAACTATTTTGCCTAATTATATGGCAACAAATAGAGCAATCTACATGATATGGATGAATATTTACAAAAATATAAATTTCCTAGATTAACAGCAGAAGAAATAGAATACTTAAATAATCCAATATCAGAAAAAGAAATTCAATAAGCCATCAAAGAACTTCCTAAGAAAAAATCCCTGGGGCCAGATGGTTTCACAAATGAATTCTATCAAACCTTCAATGAACAACTAATCCCAATACTACACAAATTATTTGACATAATAAGCAAAGAAGGAGTCCTACCAAATTCCTTTTATGTCACTAATATGGTACTGATTCCAAAGACAGGCAGACCAAAAACAGAGAAATAAAACTGCAGACCAATCTCCCTAATGAACATAGATGCAAAAATCTTAAATAGAATATTAGCAAAAAGACTCCAGCAAGTGGTCATTAGGGTTATCCATCATGATCAGGTGGGATTTATATCAAGAATGCAAGGATGGTCCAACATTAGGAAAACCATCCTCATACTTGACCATATCAACAAGCTAACAAACAAAAATCACATGATTATCTCAATAGATGCTGAAGAAGCCTTTGACAAAATATAACATGCATTTCTATTGAAAACACTAAAAAGTATAGGAATAGAAGGGCCTTTCCTAAAAATAATTAATTGTATATATATATAAAATCATCAATAAGCATTATATGCAATGGGGATAAATTAGAAGCCTTCCCAATAAGATCAGGAGTGAAGCAAGGATGTCCATTATCACCTCTATTATTTAACATTGTACTAGAAACACTAGAAAATAGCAGTAGCAATTAGAGAAGAAAAAAAATTGAAGGTATTAAAATGGGCAATGAGGAGACTAAGCTATTACTCTTTGCAGATGATATGATGGTCTACTTAAAAATCCTAGAGAATCAACTAAAAAGCTAGTAGAAATAATCAACAACTTTAGCAAACTTGCAGGATACAAAATAAAAGCACATAAATCAGCAGCATTTCTATATATTTCCAACACATAGCAGCAGCAAGAGTTAGAAAAAGAAATACCATTTTAAATGACCCTAGACCAGTGATGGGCAACTTTTTAAAGCGGGGGCCAAAGGAAAGGAAATTCTCATCTATCAGTCTATTTCTAAGGCAACTCTTTCAAAGTTTCATTGTATTGTACCCTTCTCATTGTATTCATCAGATTAGGAATAATGTCTCCCCTGGCCATATAGAACATTTCAGGCCCCTCCCCCATCTGGCCTTCAGACTGTAATTTGACCATCACTGCCCTAGACCTAGACAATATAAAATACTTGGGAATCAATGTACCAAAACAAACACAGGACTTATAAGAACACAACTAAATAACACTTTCCTAACAATTAAAACGAGATTTAAACAAATGGAAAAACATTGATTGCTCATGGGTAGGACAAGCTAACATAATAAAAATGGCCATTCTACCCAAATTAATTTACTTATTTAGTGCCATACCTATCAAACTAACAAGAAACTTTTTTTACAGAATTAGAAAACTTACAGAATTTTACAGAATTAAAACTATAACAAAGTTCATTTGAAAGAACTAAAAATCAAGAATATCCAGGGAAATCATGAAAAAATAACGAGAAGGAAGGTGGCTTAGCAGTACCAGATATTAAACTATATAAAGCAGTGGTCATCAAAACAATATGGCACTTAGGGGCAGCTGGGTAGCTCAGTGGAGTGAGAGTCAGGCCTAGAGACAGGAGGTCCTAGGTTCAAACCCGGCCTCAGCCACTTCCCAGCTGTGTGACCCTGGGCAAGTCACTTGACCCCCATTGCCCACCCTTACCAATCTTCCACCTATGAGACAATACACCAAAGTACAAGGGTTTAAAAAAAAACAATATGGCACTGGCTAAGAGACAGAAGGGAGGATCAGTGGAATAGACTTAGAGTAAGTAAAATCAGCAAGACAGTCTATGATAAACTCAAAGAGCCCAACTTTGGGGACAAAAATCCACTATTTGACAAAAATTTTTGGGAAAATTAGAAAACAATATGGGAGAGATTAGGTTTAGATCAACATCTCACACCTTATACCAAAATAAATTCAGAATGGGTGAATGACTTGAGTATAAAGAAGGAAATTATAAGTATATTAGGTGAACACAGAATAGTATACTTGTCAGATCTCTGGGAAAGGAACGATTTTAAAACCAAGTAAGAGTTAGAAAAAATTACAAAATATAAAATAAAAATTTTGATTACATTAAATTAAAAAAAATTTGTACAAACAAAAACAATGCAACCAAAATCAGAAAGGAAACAACAAACTGGGAGAAAAATCTTTATAACAAAAAACTCTGGCAAAGGTCTAATTACTCAAATATACAAGAAGCTAAATCAATTGAACAAAAAAAAATTAAGCCATTCGCCAATTGATAAATGGGCAAGCAACATGAATAGGCTGTTTTCAACAAATCAAAACTATCAATAAGCACATGAGAAAGTGTTCTAAATCTCTAATAATTAGAGAAATGCAAATCAAAACAACTCTGAGGTATTACCTCACACCTAGCAGATTGGCTAAAATGACAGCAAGGGAGAATAATGAATGTTGGAGGGGATGTGGCAAAATTGGGACATTAATGCACTGCTGATGGAATTGTGAACTGATCCAGCCATTCTGGATGGCAATTTGGAACTATGTCCAAAAAGCACTAAAAGACTGCCTGCCCTTTGATCCAGACATACCATTTCTGGGTTTGTACCCCAAAGAGATCACAGGGGAAAAGACATGTATAAAAATATTTATAGCTGTGCTCTTTGTGGTAGCAAAAAACTGGTAAAGAAGGTATGCCCATCAATTGGGGAATGGCTGAACAAATTGTGGTATCTGTTGGGGATGGAATACTATTGTGTTAAAAGGAATAATAAACTGGAGGAATTCCATGTGAACTGGAATGACCTCCAGGAATTGATGCAGAGTGAAAGGAGGAGAGTGAGAAGAACATTGTTCAGAGACTGATACACTGTGGTACAATGGAATGTAATGGACTTCTGTACTAGCAGCAATGCAATGATCCAGGACAATTCTGAGGGGCTTATGGAAAAGAACACTACTCAGAGGAAGAACTACAGGAGTGGAAACACGAAGAAAAACAATTTCTTGAACACATGGGTTGATGCAGACATGATTTGGGATGTAGACTAGAAACTACCACTCCAGTACAACTATCAATAATATGGAAATAGGTCTTGATCGATGACACATTAAGAAACCAGTGGAATTGCACGTCGGCTATGGGGTCATGGGAGGTGGGAGAGAGTAAGAACATGAATCATGTAACTATGGAAAAAAATTTCTAAAATAAATTAAACTTAAAATAAAAAAAATCACTCAAGACATAGAATTGAACTAATCAATGACTGACATCTGCCATAAACTTCTTATTATTCCCCAAATGCTTATACTGCTGTGTGAGAAGGCACCAATCCCCCAAACTGCCTGCCTTCTTTAAGTTCAAAGCACTAAGGGAGAATGTCAACCTGCTTCAATCCTAGGTCCTGCTCTTCTGAGCAATCTCACAATCCAGGAACAAGACAACTAGTCTACTAGAGTGCCTCTCCAACTATCAAATTCCACATTGCCTACATCAACTTCTTCTGCACACATGGGCATTCATAAATACATACTAACTTAGAACAAATTCTCCAATTCCAGACAATTAATAGCCCACTCTCTGCTCTAAAATTCACTGAAGACACAGAAAGATTATTTATTTGTTTGTTACATTAAAATACCCAATTAACTCCTCCCCACCTTAGAATCAGCATCATTTGACAAAAAGGTATATGGATCTATAAAACTATGTCTTGCAATTATTTCTATTTATTACTTCTTTCTCTGGAGGCGGTTATATACAAGTCATTCTTCAAACAAGATTTCTATTTCTGTATATAATATTCTCTTAGTTCTTTTCATTTCACTCTTTATAAAGTCATGTAGACCTTTCCATTTTTGTTAAAATTAACCTGTTTAGCATTTCTTAAGACACAGTAATATTCCAACACAATCATATGCTCTAACTCATTTAGCCATTCCCCAATTGATGGACATCCTTCAGTTTGCAGTTTTTTGACACCACAAAGAGAGCTGCTATAAATATTTTAGAATATATAGCTTCTTTTCCTTTTTCCAAGATAGCCTGAGGAAATAAATCTGATATTGGTGTTGCAGGATCAAAGGGCACATACAGTTTATAATTCTTTAGGTATAATTATAGATTTTCCTCCAAAATGGTTTGATCAGTTCAGAGTTATACCAATACATTAGCATTGTAAATTACTATATCATTATTAAATACATATATTTATGTATATATATGTATATATATATATACGTATATCAGTGTTCCCTTTTTTTCACATCCCCTCCAACATTTGCCATTTTGCCCTTTTATCATTTTAGTCTATCTGGTAGATATGAAATATATCTCAGAATTGTTTTGATTTGCTTTTATAAATCAATAATGATTTGGAGTATTTTCACATGATTATATGTAATTTTGATTTCTTCATCCAAAAACCATCTGTTCATATCTTTTGACCATTTATCAAATGGGAAATGGCTCATATTCTTATATACTTAGGACTAAGCTCCCTATATATTTTACAGAAACTGCCATAAACATTCTTCCCAACTTAATGCTTTTCTTCTACCCTCGGCTACATTAGTTTATTTGTGCAAAACCTTTTAAATTTAATATATTCATTAATCATGGAATCTTAGAGTTGGAAAGAATCTAAGTGTCCCTCTAGTTCCACTTGTACTCAACTCTTACACAACAGACCTGGCAAATGGATATCCAGCCTTTCTTACAAGCCATCTGGGCCTGAGAAAAATCACTTAACCTCTGTCTGCCTCAACCTTCTCAAATATAAAAGGGAGATAATACATCTGCCTCCCAGGTTGCTGTGAGGATCTGATGATTTTTAACTAATGCCTGGCCAATGGTAGGTACTTAATAAATTTTCCCTACCCCACCCAAAATTTTTTGAGGCATAGACTGGATCTGAACCTTGTCCTTCCCTTCTTTTAGTTGTAAATTATCATCTCATTCACTAGAAATTCTTTGAATATTCTTCATTTGGTCTTCCTTTTATCATAATACAGATTTTATTGTATTGTTATTTTTTTTACCCTTGTACTTTGGTGTATTGTCTCATAGGTGGAAGATTGGTAAGGGTGGGCAATGGGGGTCAAGTGACTTGCCCAGGGTCACACAGCTGGGAAGTGGCTGAGACCAGGTTTGAACCTAGGACCTCCTGTCTCTAGGCCTGACTCTAACTCCACTGAGCTACCCAGCTGCCCTGTATTGTTATTTTTTAGCTTTTCTTGAAAGTCTCATCTCATTCTGAGTTTTACTATTCTTGCCTCATATTCTCCACTACTTTCCTTGATTCCATCTTTTGTCTATAACTTTTTAATCAAATTTAGTTGTTGACTTTTTTGTTTTTCCATATCAGTTTCTTTACACAAATCCCCTTCCTTTGTCCCCCCAAATAGTTGACCTTTGTGCCTTTAAAATCTCAATCTTGAGAAATTCCTAACTTTCTTGGGTCGACTTCACCTTTAGAATTTTAGTTCATAGAATACTATCTCTCTCTGTGAAAACTGAATATGCTCTTCCAAAATCCAAGATATATTCTCAGTTTTTCTATCCTTTGTCAGAAATTCTAGGAGGGAATATACCCTTCCTTCTGAAATTCCCATAATTTCCACCTTAGCCATCAAATTCCTCCTTGCTACCAAGATTCAGATCCAAGATCAAATTTGCCCTTTTTGGTTCTTCTACCTGTCTTTTTTATCCATTCATTAACTACTTCAAGAACTAAGAGCTGGTTCTTGATGCTATAACAAATTACAGCCTTTAGTATGTAAGAACTTTTTTATGCACTTTTATAGCTGGAATTAGATGTAAAATATCCAGAATCTCTGAATTCCCCTTCTGTATACAGGTATCCCTAGAACTTCACACTTCTAATGTACACTTCTGGTCACAGGGTCTCCATCCTATTAGGAAAAGTGGGAGTAATTGGAACAGACAAAAAAGTATGAATGAATTAGTATAATCTATTCTAGATTATACTTTAATATATTATTATATATGTTAGGTATATTATTCATTTTGACAACATTCATTATATGGAATGTTAAAATTTTCATAAAATAGGAAACTGATTCAAGTTGGAGCACATCATGAGTTTAGGTAGTAGCACCTTGAGAAGTGTGATTCTCTAAGTCTGCTCTATTAGATCTTATAAATACCCAGGGAAACTAAGGAGGAAGGATGAAAACCTTTAGGCATTGCAAGTGTGAAGTCAGGGGATTATCATACTTTGAATAAGTTACTTTGGGGAATGAAAGGTGTTGCTTACTGTGGAGAAGAAATTTGCAAAATGCTTCAATTCTCAACAAGTATAAAACATCTAATGGACTACTACTAATTCCCAGTATGCATGAGACTGATCATTCCCTTAACTCCTTCCTGGAAGTATTAGATGGGTTCCCCATGCTCCTAAAATCAGATCCATGAGCCCATAAGGGTTCAAACAAAGCTGTTTTTTTTTTAATTATAATTTACTAACTTTATTTTCCTTTACCCTTACAGAAAACCAATCTTGATTATAATTTTTAACTTTCTGTACCCCCATATAGAATAGTCTGAGTCCTGATTTCCTTTAAACTCATGACTAGTGAAGAAAGCTTAGTCTCGATCTCTCTCTCTGAAGGTGGAGGGTACTCTTGGATGGACTCCCATCTCTTTTAAGTGTTAGCAGCTCACATATTTCTCTTTCACCATTCCTCTGCCAATTGGTCCTTTATCTTAGGGAAACGGGGGGAAACTCCTTCCATCTTTCAACCTTGGAGTGGGTCAAAGTAAAACCTCCTCATTTATTGGCAAGAAAAGACCTTTCTTCTCCTTGGTGGGAAAAACCTCCTCCCCTTCTCTGTATGCACACAGATATCTCTCCTATTGAAGTGAATAGAGAAAGTTAAACATACACTTATCCTGTTCAGAGTAAGGAGCTTCTATTTGTATCGCTAGCACTTTTCAAAGTATTTGGCAAAGAGTAAGTGCTTAATAGATGCTTTTGAATTCTTTAATTTATTAATTCATTCCATCTCAATTAGCAAAAGTTTTTAGTTAAACCTTTTAGGGAATGTGTTTCCATGGGACAAATTTCTCCTTTTTTCTACAAACCCAATGGGAAAATAGAATTCCATTAACCAAAATTAATTTTATAGTCAATTTTGCTAGAAGATATTTCTCTAAGAGAATAAGGAATAATTTCAGTTGAAGAAACAACTCAGTGAAGCAGTATACATCTCTGTATTTGAAGAATAGTACATTTTATTTTAAGCTCTTTTTAGAAACATGTATGATAAAAAGAAAATATAATATATTAAGTGTAGTTCTAAGCATTTAATAGTATCCATATTACACAATAGCTTCTTTCCAAAGTTGTTCATGGTATGTAGGCTCCAAATAGCCTAAATCCTGCCCAAATTGATCATTGTGATATGATTTAAATGAAGCTTACTTCATTTAGAAAAACTGCTTAGTATTAAATTCCCCACTTTAATGGACATAAGGAGAGAGAAAAATTATATTTTAATCCTATTAAAATATAATCAAATTAATGGTCATAAGACTATACAATTAGAACTAGAAGGGACATTAGAGGCCATTAATATCAATCCCTCTCCTTCCAATTTGGTAATTAAAGAAACCAATACATAGAAAACTTATGTTATTTGCCAGGGTGAATTTCTCTCTCCAAAAAAATCAAGATAATTTTTTAGGTTTAAGATAATTCTTCAAATTATTGTTTCAAATAAAATCTGTTTTTAATTAAAATTTAACCTTATTGGGGGCAGCTGGGTGGCTCAGTAGACTGAGAGCCAGGACTAGAGATGGGAGGTCCTAGGTTCAAATCTGACCTCAGACACTTCCTAGCTGTGAGACCCTAGGCAAGTTACTTAACTGCCGGTGCCTAGCTCTTACCACTTTTCTGTGTTGGAACCAATACACGGTATTAATTCCAAAATGGAAGGTAAGAGTTTTAATTAAATTAGTCTTATAACATTTTTAGTCTTCATGAAGATTCTTTACTAGCTGGCCCCAACCAAATCTCCAGACTTATCTCCCAATATTTCCCTATATAAATTTTCCCTTCACAATCATAGAACAAAGAAAGCAAAGCAACATAGAGGTCATCTACCCCAAAACATGTTTGGTTAAAAATGTCTGTTGCCTCAATCTAAAATAGTTATCTAAATCTATGATCCTGAAACTCATAGCTATAGACAAAGAAAAAACATTGCTAAGTACAATGGGTCAATTTTCATTAGAGAAGAGCATCTCTGAGTCATTTAAGTTTATGGAAGCTGAAATTGTGTGTGTGTGTGTGTGTGTATGTGTGTGTGTGTGTGTGTACACTATTAGTGAGTACAGCTAAGATTGTGAAGTATTAGAATTCTATCAGGAAAAGTGCAGATGTGTTTTGTCAGGAAGAGAAAATGAGTGTCTCTTCACAATAATGTGCCCTTATATTAGGAAGAGATTATAACTCCAAGTTTCTTGATTGTTTTTGTAAGCTTATGCCATTTTGCATTTTTTATTCATTTAAGTATGAAATTATTTTGTTATTATCTTTTAATACAAATGAGAATTCTTTAGTATCTGATAGATATATATCTGATACTTAATGTATCCAATTTAACCATTTCTGAGATTTTCCAACTATTCAGTATTCATTACTAAGTAAATGGAACATTCTAGTGGTAGTAACTTTAGTGGTAATTAAAAATTTTTTTCTTAATCTAAAAAGTCTAAGAAATAATTCTAATCTTATTTTTCCCTACCATACCCCCAACTTTCTTTCCTTATTCTAACTCTTCCATTTCTATCAAGAATATCAACACATTCAATTTTGCAAATCTCAACCTCAAATAGTCATTCCCCATGTCTATTCAGTTTCACTTATTGATTCTGCCCCTAACATCTCAGGCATCCATTTCCTTTCTTGACATCCTTATTTAGATCCTCATTTACCTAAACTGTTACAACCCCTTAACTGGACTCCCTGCCCTCTGCCTCTCCATTCTCTAACCCAACCTTCAGCTATACTTCCTAAAGTGTAGAACTGACCATGGCATTCTTCTGATCAAAAAGCTCCTGCTTTTTACTTCATTTGACCTGAGATAAAATACAGATTCTTCTTATTGGCACTTAGAACGCTTCAGAATCTTGCTCACCCTACTCTTCCTGGTTCAATGCACAATAATACTCTTTATGCACTCTATATTGCAGTCAAATTCTCTCATTTGCTTTTTATATTATTGAATTCCATTTTCTATCTCCTTGCCTTTGCTTAGTATAGAATGCAGTCTCTCCTCACTCTGAACTTTTAGAATACCTAATTATTTGAAGGTTTAGTTCAAGAGTCACCTCCTATAGAAAAACTATTGTGCATCTCTGTGTCACTAGAAAATGACAAGTTATTTATTTTTGAGTATTTTAAATTTATTTTTCGGTTTCCATCTTGTTTCCTCCCAAGTAGAATTTCTAAAATTTGGGGGTTTGTATTCCCAGTGTTTAGTACAGTGTCTCTTCATGTAGTAGGTCTATAAATATGCTTAGAAAGAGAGGAGACAAAGGAATGAAGGAAGGAAGGAAGGAAGGAAGGAAGGAAGGAAGGAAGGAAGGAAGGAAGGAAGGAAGGAAGGAAGGAAGGAAGGAAGGAAAGATGGAAAGATGGAAAGATGGAAAGAAGGAAAGAAGAAAGAGAAAAAGAAGCGGAAATGGATTTTAATAATAAAAATCTAAAGTCACAGGTAATAATATTACACTTGTTGCTGTTGTGTATAAAGAATATTTTCTAAAAAGCAAATTACGTTATGTGTGAAGATATTAATCCATCAGGTATTCAATCTGGT
>NC_058130.1:156772314-156801213 GCF_016433145.1 Gracilinanus agilis
TATATATATATAGAGAGAGAGAGAGAGAGAGAGAGAGAGAGAGAGAGAGAGAGATGTAATTCTACTGGGTGCCAAAGAAATTGCTGTAGAATAATTTAGACACTTTGGTAGCAAAATAATATTAAAGCCGACTTTCACATAAATAGTGATCTGGATGAAAAGGACTGTTTATCTGCACTGATTTTAGATGGCAGAACTATTGAGAGAAACATGTTTCAGTTCAATATAAGTAAGAATTTTATGAAAATAAAGATATCCAAAAAAAATGGACTGAGCTTCCTTGTGAGAGAGAAAGATCTCCAACACTATTCAATTGGAAACAGAATGATCATTTGTCAGGGATATTTTAAAAGAGATTTCTACATCAAGTAGATTAGATGAATTTTAAGGCCCCTTATAATTTTGGATTCTAAACATGTATCTCAGGCATTATGAGAATTTAAAATTCAACCTGCATCCCTATATCTGTATGAGGAAGTCAACAGCATATATGGTTTCATAACCCTTAAATATGACAGTTCATTAAAGCAACAAAATTGTGTTGAGATGAAGGAGAATCAAAAGCAAAGCAACAAGTGGAAACTGATGTCCATTCATTCGGCCATTTATCCAATAAAACATTAATTAAGTGCCTATAATGTATGAAGCACTAAGAAAGATGAAATAGATGATGAAAGATGGCCTCTTCCTGTATGGGACTTACACTCCAGCAGATGAATATAAAATAAATATTAAAAATTCTTATTCCTGGTAGTCAGCCTTTGGGTTTTTTAAGTCTTTCCCAAGTTTTCCCAGGCTGGTCCATAGGTCACAATCCATCACCAGGCCCATACTAGAGATATCTCCAGCTTGATAGGCTGTCTCCACTAAATCATAAACTGCTTATTATAAGGGAATCTGCTTGATTTTTATATCGTCAATGCTTAGCAGAGGATCTGACACATAATTAGCACTTAATAAACATTTTTTGTAGAGCAGCTAGGTGGCACAGTAGACAGAGCAGTGAACTTGAAATCAGGAAACTTCACCTTCATGAGTCCAAATCTGGCCTTAGGCATTTACTAACTGTGTGACTCTGGGCAAGTCACTAGACCCTGTTTGCCTCAGTTTCCTTATCTGTAAAATGACCTGGAGAAGGAAATGGCAAGCCACTCAAGTATCTTTGACCAGAAAACCCCAAATGAGGTTATGAAGAGTCAGACATTACTGAACAACAACAACAAAATGTTTGTTAATTAATTGATGATTGCTAGGACCCAGTAAACCTCAAACCTGAACATTCAGTTTCACTTTGAGTACTGAAAGAAACCTCCACAATACAAGAGGCACAATACCACATAAGAACTAAAATGAAGAATAAAACATAACAAGAGAGAAAGATGACATTTTGTGAGAAAAGATTCAGATTAAATGCCTCTTCCTTCATGAAACCACCAATGATCTATCCACATTCTTTTTTCTTCTTCATAGAACCATGAGATTTGATTTGTATGAACTGTTGATCTATGAGGTGTAAAATCTCACAGTGAAAACTGAATGATTTAAACAAATTTAACAATGAGCCCATTGAGTTCATTGAACATCAGAGCTGGTCTAAGCTGATTACAGCATACTCCTGCATCTCTTTTTTCAAATGGTAGAAATAGTAGGTAAGGCTCATATATAGCATAAATAAAGGCAAAGTGGTAGGAAGGACTTGTGCTCATCTTAATACAATGACTAATAGTCTAATGTCATGAGTACCCCAAAATGGAGAAGAGTAATATGAAATAAAGTTGGAAAGTTAGGTAGGCACCAGATTGTGAATGGTCTTTAAAAAAATTGAAATTATCCAATAAATAATAGAGGACCATTGAAGGATTGGATTTTGGAGAATTTGGAGGGGAAATATTAAAAGAGGAAAAGAAACATAATCGGCCCTTTATGTAAAGAAGGTTAAAATGGCAGCAGTTTTAGATTGAATATAAGATAATAAAAATGACATTCAAGAGTGGATAATACAATCTAATCATTAATAAGAAATACAAGATATTCTCCAGATAAGGGGTTTCCAATTGATCAGTCACAATCTGTCAGTTAAACATAGGTGTAAGGGACTTGAGGAAGCATCTATTATATAGTCTTGAATCTTTATTTTTTACACATAAGCATAGAAAGACCGAGAAAAGTTAATTGATTTGAGCATTATCATGGAGTTTAAAAGCAGCAGTCCTGAGATTTCAAACCAGGTCCTCTAGTTTCTATATCAATGCTCTTACTACAATACCTTGAAGCCTTTCATGGTGGCTCTGCAAGACATGAAAGCCTATAAACTATCTTCCTCCACAATCTTGTTGCTATTGTTGATGATGATGGTGATAATGATGTTGATGATGATGTTGATGATGATGATGGAAAGGGTCAGAAATGAGAATAATCTGAGACAAGGGATAACAATCTTACCCCTTGAACTTAGTTTGTTTCTATGTCTTTTCTTCAACAATTCATTCTATGTGAGAGAATAAGAGAGGCTTTGGGTTTGAAAACTGGAAACCTATACCCCAGAGAGATTTCAGTAGTTATTGATCAAATAACCGACTATAAACTAAAATGTACCTAGTGGTTTATAAAGTAACTTTCAGAAATTAAAATTGGAAGGTAAAAGGAATGTTTACTATAAGTTTAAGTGATTACCTGCAGAGATCCCCAACCCACAATAGCCAGGAATTTGAGGGCAAATAGATTAGACCTAGAGATATTAAGTAGCTGGGAGGATCCTATTCCACTTACCCTACTCCATATCCCAGTAAAACCTTGACAGATGGACAAACAGAGGTTGAGGGCAATTAATAGGTCTCAAACCTGTCATTGACTTAGGTGGATGTTCACCCAAAGTGGATGAGAACAATTTTTTTCCAACAGCCATGAAAGTAGATCAAGCAGGCACTGCTGGGCTCTTAGTTCCTAGAGATTAATCAGAAATCAAAGATACCAAAGTCATCCACTTCATCCTGGGCCATCACCAGTTGTCCTGACTTTTGTCTTGCCATTGGAATTTGATGACTCTAGAGGAAAGAATGACGCTGTTGACTTTTATGCAACTCTGCCTCATTTAAATCTATTTCATTCACAAGAAAAGACATGATGTCATTGGTTCTCATCAGAAATGAAGGATAAACAACAATAACTTCACTTACTAAAGAGCTTGGTGCCTAATAATCTATTGTCAAGGAAATGAGAGTTTTTGTAGCAAAGATTTTGAAGGGAACAAGAAAAGAGAATATGAGGGAAAGGGCCTTCATTGTTTCCATGCAATGAATTCTTCTGAATTTCCTAAAAGAACTGTAACAAGAGGGAGGAAAAAAGATAGCTATGGTCTTTAAGCTAAAACAGCATGGCTCTCTCTGCATTGCTTATAAGGAAGAAATAGCTCAGGATTTCAGCTATGTGGTAAGTGCGGCAACATCCAGGGAACTGTATCTGATGGAAGAGAATCCAGCAGATTACTGTCCATGTGAGCAGCTTCCAACTGGGAATATTCATCCATCTAAGCAGTTCAAGTATCATCCAATGGAGCAGTGTCCAGGGAAGTCTACAAGATGAGAATGGGGCAGGTCCAGTGGGAGTAGCCCAAAAACAGCATTAGAAGGCATCACTACCCCTAAAGTACAGTATAAGAAGCATAAGTTGCCTCTTTATACATGTATCCTGGCAACATATGTTCCCTATATTGTGTTTCTCTATAGGGATACTTTTGCCACATGTGTTCATTTCAAGTAGATTATATGATCTATAACATTCCCTACATTCCCTACCCTTTCCCACTATTGTTGTATATATTTGGGAGAGAACGTGTATCCTAGATTTCTGGGAAAGTTATTTTGTTGCTACTTTAACATAGTACCTAAAGCAAAATAAATAAATGTTGATTGATTGACTTTTAACTGTAATAGGAACTCATTTTATGCAAACTCAATACACAAGAATTCAAATATACATGACTAGCAATCAAAAAAATAAAGGCAGGAAAATACACAAAATAAACATTTTAATTACATGCTAAATCCATGCCATTCTCCCAAGTGGCATAAAATCTCACAGTAATTCACCCAATCATTCTCTTTCTCACGGTGAGAAGCATTATTGTAAATCATTATCCTGTTTTACATCAAACTTTAGTTTCTGCGTCACTTTGTTAGAAGTTCTTGCTTGTAACAAGCATCAGAACAGTGCTTCTCTTTGTTTCATTAACACCATTTAGGTATTAACAATACCTCTAAAATACAAGAGTAGTAATGTTAGTAGCTCTCATAAGCCTAAGAAAAATCATAAAGCGACCTAGGTATGTTTGTGTAAGAAATACTTCTTAAATAATGAGATTTAAATATTATGCAATTATACATGATTTTCAACTTAAGCAAAAATCTTGGAATGTATTATTTGCATAAAACTAAGTCTTATTGTATCCCACTTCATTAAATGCCATTGCTCAGAACTACCTCTATTCTCTGCCTCACTATGAAAGGTAAATATGATGCTGGGGACTTATGAGCTTTGGTTTTACGAGATTCAGTTGAATGAGTTCTTTGAACCTGGAAAAGTCATACTCTGAGAGTCATATCCTTAGAGTCATGATAGAGGGTCCCACCACATGCTACATTGACAATAATAAAAATAAATTATAATTATATGACACTGTAAATTTTAATCACTTTACATATATTATCAACTTTGAGACTCAAAACAGCCATTAGAGGTATATATTTGGGAGAAGGGAAGCAGAATCCTTTGATAATGAGATTAAATCTACCCCGCCCATTTTTAGATTTAATCATCGAAGGTGAAAACATCTTCACTTAACTCACAGTTTGGGAGGTCTATAACCCACATGTGCTAGAGTAAGTAACAATTCAGAATTTACTGACTGTCTCCTGGGCAGTCCTAAGAAAAACATCTGTTGTGATTGGACACGCAAACTAAGAGGAAGCCACAGGAAGTGATGCAAAGAGGCCCTTTTAAAAAGAGAGAGCTGAGTGAGCCAGGGGCTCTTCTGGTTCGTGAATGGCTTACATTTGTCTGGGCTACTAAGAGGTCACATGATTTTTCCATAGTCATGTAGTTTGTATATGTCAGAGGCAGGGTTTGAACCCAGGTTCTTAGAAGTCCGTCTCCAGGACATTTTCTGTTGTGTGACAGTCTCCATGGAAGAAGTAACTATAACTCACAACAATCTCCAACAATTCATTAGATTGTTTTTCAAATTCACTCCTTTCTCTTACATTTCAAAATTAAGATCATGTGACCATAGATTTAGTGCTTGCAGAAAACTTAATGGCCATCTAGTCAAACCCCCTTATTTTGAAATAAAAAAACTCAGTGCTAGAGAGGAAGGTTGATTTACCCAAAGTCAAGCAAAGAGTAATAGAGCTAGACATCAGCACTTGCTCAATTTAAGAACCCAATGAACACATTGGAATTGTGCCTATGTGACTAACTGCTGACCTGTTCTAACTAATTTTTGGTCAACCCATTCAGCTTAGCTTTCTTTCTTCTATGAAAAGGCACTGGAAATATTGGTCTATCCAATCATTAAGTCACATAAATGAGTGATTAATGATTGTTTTTACTAAAAGTTACAGACATAACAGGTCTGGGAGCATTCTACCACCATGTTTGTGAGATAACCAAACTCACCTGTTTGTACTTGCTGTATTTAGGCAAGCACTGGTCACATTTACAAAAATGACAGAATTGTTCAAATGATATCTTCTTACCAGAAAGAAAACATCAACTTTGGTTTCTGAAGCAATTTATCTTGAGTGTCACCTTGATAGCCTCAGTATTAGACCCTTTGGGCAGGAAATGCCATGACATTTGATCTACCATCATAGAGGTACCTTATGAGAACTCTCTTCAAGGGAAGAAATGATTAAATACTTCCCTTACCAGGAAGAGTAGAATTAAATTGCTTTCTTCCAAAAATGAAATTATGATAGATGAGCTAATTAGCCTAGAAGATTTCCTTTTGGGAAGATGGGGGAAGGGATGAAATATTCACGCTACTGAAAAGTGAATAACTGAGTATTCACTGCAAATGTACTGAGGGACTATGGGTAATGGCAAAATGAGAAATTTCATAATGCAACATAAATTGTCATTGGAGGGACTATCATTAAACTGTCATTAGATAGTCTGTTTATGGAGCAAAAAATTGATGAAGAAAATAAATATGGCCTTTCACATAAAGAAATAGAATCATCCTCTTTGTATATTTCAAGACACAATCTCAAGAGAGAACTGTTATAATATTTTTAGAAGTAGAATGCAAAGAGAAGCTTGCTCTTTATTATACAGCAGCTATTTAAGAAGGTGGTTCAGTCATGTGTCAAGAACAAGAGATAACCATTTAGCATCCCAAGTGTTCAATTTGCACCCAGGCAATTTCAAGAGAATGGAAGAACTTTTGTCCTGTGGATAGATCCCTTCTGGTGAATTGATAACTGGACATGATCAAGTCATAAGAGATGAGAAGGCATGTATGGGTTATAATATCATTTGTAGAAGGGAGGATCCACAGTGAGAAGATCACAGAATCATTGTGGGGTGGGGAGGGGATAGTTTAAATAAAGAAATTCATAAAAACTAACTGTGAATTCTGTAGTATTTGTTCTATGAAAGAATGAAACTTTTCCAAGTAAATATTTATTAAAATAATTTATATTCTCATTAATTTAAACTAAAAACTGTGTACTTTTGGATCTGGGATCCTGTTTAAATTATTATTTTCATTTCATTTCAGATGTTTGTATTCTTAGTTTAGTTACACAATTCAATAGGATAACAGAGTATCGAGTCTAGATAATAAGCATTTTGCTATTACCAACAAACGTTCCACATACACATACATCACCCCAAATCTATTCTTAATTCAGCTTTCAACTTCCTCTCCATCAAATCTTTTAAGGTAGCAGAGGTATGAACAAGTAATGAAATGGATGAATTTCCATTTTTATTTCCCTCTCTGTTCTAGTTGCTTTCTCTTATTAGGCACTAAACTGGAAGAGAATTGGAAGGGAGGAGAAAGGAAAGTAAAAGACCTCAAAAATCCCAAAATGAATAATCAATAAGTTACAAATGTTTAAGGTAGAAATAACACCAAAGACAACAAACAAAATTAAGCTCCCCAATGATAAGGGTCTACCAATCACTCAGATTCGGATTCAGATCTAACAGAGGGCCCAACAGGATTAAATCTGAGCACAGATTTGAAAAATTACATCCTTTTTAGGTGTTACAGTAACTAGTGCATTCCTCAGGAACTGAGTCGTTGTTTGTGGCAAATACTTATGAAGTATTTTGTGCAAATAAAACTTATTTCTCTTCAAAGTTTTATTTTAAATATAGAAAGAGAAACAGATGTCTTTAAAAAGAATAAATACATAAAAAGAAATTGGTTTCAAGAGTAGGCCCTGAGTTGCTAATTGAGGTTTGCCATTTAACTGTCTCTGTAACTTTAGGTGGGTGATTCCACTACTCTAGGTTTGAGTTTCTTCATCTGGAAAATTATAATAATACTGAGTGTGTGTCTCTATATTATTATATTACTATTATATATTACACATATATACACAAGTTATCATATATGTGCATATATTGACTTCACCAATAACAAAGCACCTCATAGACATTATCATAATGATCCTCACAATAATTCTGAGAAATAGATGATATTTTGGGCATGAAGAGAATGAGGCTGAGGGAGATTCGGTAAATTATTCAGAGTCCCATAACATATAAGTACTGGAGGTAAGATTTAAACCCAGATCTATCTGACTCCTGGGTCTAGTAATTTATCCCCTACACAATAATACTTCTCTATGATCCTCTGAACCTATGAAAGGCTAATGTTGCAATCATTTTTATACCACAAGCTACATTTATAATATTCAGTCAAATAGACTAGCATCTCATAGAATAATAGATATATGATTAAATTATTATTAAATATTATGAATAAAGCTAATATCACAAAATCAAAGGAATTTAGAAAATTCTAGTTCCACTCACCTAAGAAAGTAATCTTTGCTATAATATACCTGACAAGTGGTACTTAAGGCTCTAGTTGAAGATCTCCAAAGAGAGGAAAGTTATCTACCTCTCAAGGCAGCTCATGCCCCTTTTGGTTAGCTCTAATGGTTAGGAAGTTTTTCTTTCCAGTGAGTCTAAATATGCCTCTTCACAATTTCTAATCATCATTCTTGGTTCTATTCTCTGGGACCAAAGAGAATAAGGAGGAAGAGGAGGAGGAGGAAGATGGTGATGATAATGGTGGTGGTGGTGGTGATGATTTGTTTTGGTGATAATGGTGATGATGACAGTACCTAGCATTTGTATCAAGATCTAAGGTTTACAAGTACTTTACAAATATTCTATT
The DNA here is from genome assembly GCF_016433145.1 of Gracilinanus agilis. NCBI lineage: Eukaryota > Metazoa > Chordata > Mammalia > Didelphimorphia > Didelphidae > Gracilinanus > Gracilinanus agilis. The sequence goes on from NC_058130.1 coordinate 156,780,728, forward strand.
TAATCTACACAATAGCCTTTGGAGAAAAGTTCTATTACTATCCCCATTTTACAGATAAAGAAACTGACATAGCCAGAGATTAATTGACTTACCCAGGGTCACTTGAGTTTGAATTTAGGTCCTTTGACTCCAGGTCCATCCCTCTATCTGCTATAGCATTTCACTGTCTCAACATGAAACACTTTCAGATACTTAAAAACAGTTTATACACACACACACAGAGTCTTTTCTCCTCCATGCTAAGTTATGCCCAGCACCTTCAACTGACTCTAAATTGCCTTTCACCACTACCCCTTTTCCTCTTCCGGATACTTTCCAGCTTATTAATGTCCTTAAATGGTCATTGCCAGAACTGAACACAATACACAGTGGAAACCAAAGAACATTTAGTCCAGTCTCCTCCATATTAGAGCTGAGGATATTGAGCCCCAATGAGGTAAAACGGCTTTCCCAAGGACCCATAAGGAGCGAAAGGCAATGCCAGGGTTCACATACAGGTCCTTTGACTTTGAAACCAGTTCTTATAGCACTAAAAGTGACTTCACCTATATTTTCCACCATAACAACCAGGCTTCAACTTTGGTCCTACTCCAGTGATTCATTGTGTTATGGAAATGATTCATGACTCAAATACAATCCAGCTAAGAAGTCTTCAAGAAAGTCCTGGAAATGGACAGTCATCTGAGGACTATTCGAAGTAGATTGCAAAGGGCTCCTCCTCAGAAGGCTGGCTACTAGGTGATAGATTTTTCTGGTCATAGAAGCTCGTGATGTAATTTATTAAGGTGAGGAAGGAACTACAATTAGTATCAGTGGAAGAAAAGCCCACACTGATGAAATCACAGACTCTTGAAATTAAAGTACCAATAACAAAAAATTAACTAGGTGATTAGACAAATTGTTGCACATTTTATCTAAATCAGTCTCAGGTTTGTCATAATAATCCAGTGGCTCTTTAGATTTTAATATCTAACTAAATTAGCAGTTGAATTTTGACTATATGAATAATGACCTTATTACATTTATTACTATGTTAATAATATCAAATAAACACAAAACTATGTGAATAATAATACATAGATCAAATATGGTGCCAAAATCTTACGATTAGGTTTCTTATGCTATGTTATGGGGAAGGAAGGTATCAGAAAGGCTATTGTTCCCAAATAGCTCTCTAATCCTGTCTAACTACCTGAAATTCTTTCTTTAAAAAGTCATTTCTTTGGGGTTGCATAAACCCATAGAATCTCGGCATTGGAAGATACAACAGTGGCCATATATCTGAAATAGGATGCCCTCCATGATATATTTAATAAGTGTTATCCAACCTCGCTTAAAGGATTATAGTAAGGAGAAACCAACTACTTAACAAGAAAGCAGTTCTACTTTGAATGGCTCTAATTGTCAGGGAATACTCCCTTAACATCAAGCTTGAATATTATTGAAATCCATTCTTTGAAAGTTTTTCCATCTATGAGTACTCTGTTAAAAAATTAAGACTGTGGAGAGATACTATCCTACATTATCATTAAATAATAACCCAACAGTAATAATTTTAAAATGTTATAAGATCAAATTGGCCAACGGAAGACTTGGGCAATTTCAAGAAGCAAGAAGTTGAAAAAACAATTTTAGCTAGGTTTGGTGCTAATTGGCAATACTAGGGAGAGAGAATTCCCCAGTGAAGAAATTCATGTATGTTGATACTTTCCCTGAACATATGGTCATAGAGTTGCCTAAGACATTGAAATGATAAATGACTTGCCCAGGGTAACAAAGTCAATATCTGTGAGAAGTAGACCTTAAACCCAGGTCTTCCTTTCTATCTACTATACCATGCTGTCTCTAGTAGTATTGTTAATATTCTTCTCATATAAATAGATGAGTGTATTTTTTCCCTATTGAATTAAATGACTATTTGACCAAATTGGATTTCATTTCAGTAAAAATGGACAAATACATTGTGTTGAAAAATATAGATACAAATAGTCAATTCAAAATGCTGTTAAAGTGATTCAATTACTTTGAAGGAATGAGTCATTATAACAAATCATGTGGGTGGCCTATTTAGACTGTTTCATTCAATACTTAGAATAAAAGGGTCATAGGAAGAAACCTTAGACATCATCTAGACCAACTTCCTTGTTGCACAGATGAGAAATACGAGGCCCAAAAAAGTTCAATGACTTGCCATGGTCATAAAACTAGTAAGCTGCAGAGCAAAAAATCAAAACCAGTTCCTCCAAATTCTCTGATTTTTTTTGTAGCACCTAATTGCCTTAAATGAACCTATGATTTTATTGAAGTGATAAGTGGCTACAATCATATCTAAACCACCCACCCTTTTCTGATCCTCCCATGGTTATATATATATATATATATATATATATATATGTACGTATAAGAGATTATATTTGTATTTATATTTATATGTGATATATATTCAATTATAATTATATATGTTATATATATATAATAAGATGCATATAAGATTGACTCAATGGAGGTCTTCCCCTGAACCATTTAAGTATTCCACTGATTCAATGCAGGATGAGGGCTATCTATTTGTCATTGCTTAGTTTTGCTATATATATATTATGGCATTTGATAAAATCAATCCATTATCAATCACAAACAGGATTAGGTGGAAGACCTCACCAACTATAGGGATATCTGTTTAGGATATCGCAATGGTGAACATCTCTGATAAGTAATTATTTTCAAGGTTTATGCCTCATTTGATGCTAAAAGTTAAAAAATGAATATAAAAATTAGAAGATCACTGATCAAAGTTAAATTCATGATTAAAGCTATCAAGGAGCCTTACATGATTTCCACACAGGCAAGTTGTTGCTGCTATTATTATTGTTTAATCATTTTCAGGCAGACTATTCATGGCCACTTTGGGTGATTTTCTTGGCAAAAATACTGGAGTGATTTGTCATTTCCTCCTCCAGCAAGTTATCCATAGGAGAAAACTGGGACAAACAAGGTTAAGTAACCTGCCCAAGGATCACACAGCTAATCGATGTCTGACTTAGATTTGAATTCAGATCCTCCTTCATCAAAGCCCTGCACTCAGATCCTCTGTACCACCTAGCTGCCCCACATAAGCATAGGAGTATCTTATTAGAGATGGTATTTAAGGCTACATTTATCTCTGTGAAAACATATCCTATACAACTGACATTTAATAAACAAACTGGGAACATGTATCTCACCTTTCTGCGGGTTGTATGACTAAGACGATGTAATGTGCTATGGTTTTCCTTAATCTGTGCCTTTTTTAGTGGGCCTGAGGAGTTGCTTTGAATAGGCAAGAAAAGAGGACTCTACTGCCTTTAACCATTATGTCTTCTCATTTTTACTCTTTCATCTAATTTGGTGTTGATTTTTGTTTTCTGTTGTAAACATGGATCTGACTGCACACCAGTCACATTCAAAATTTAGTTCCACAGTGATAACTGGGTCTTTCCTCTCTGTAAATAGAATCAACTTAATGTGCTATGATGGTGCTCACAGTGCTCATCATGGCCAGGATTCTCCAAATCACTTGAAGAAATATTGATTTCATTGAGATGAGGCTTCAGAGTAATCATGTGATTTTGAACTCCTTTTTTCCTTGACTCAATGATATTTTCCAATCTCCTTTTGTCATCCTCTTTTATTGAAGGCAACAAACAATCAATTGTCTTCTTCCTTTTCCTTTAATTCAACTCTCCTTGTGATTTTATTGGTAGAGGGAATTCCTGGGATGAAAATCATTTCCACCAATGTTAACTGGCAAATTGTCTAACATATTCTAGGAGAGTTACCTAGAGCTTTAAGAGGTAATAAAACTTGACCATGGTCATATAGTTAGCGGGTGACAAAGATAGAAACTTTTATTTTAAAAAGGCCAGCCTGCCTTTCTTTGATAACAACAATAATGATTATAATAATCATAATCGTAAGTGATTTTCAAAGCTTTAATAAATTTGATGTGATCAACTTTTAAGATGATTTGGTTGAAATACCTTACCAGGTTCTTTACAGAATAGTATAGAGAGAAAAATGATGAACTGGGATTCAGACAACCTGGGTTCTATTCCTAGCTTTGCCACTTCTTATCTGTTCAACTTTGAGAAAGCCATCTAATATCTCTGAGACCCCAAATTCTGTGTTTCTAAGGAAGAAATGGGTATCTTGATGCTTTAAATCTATAGTCCTACAAATGTCTCTTTCATCCTTCTAAATAGAATGGGTTTAGCAATCTGTAAGTTGAAATTGCCTTCGTAGTAGTCCTTTACTGATGCTCAGAATAAACATTATAGGGAAAATGAACAAGTATCTCAGGTACTAATGTTTCATATTGAATTTGTGGATATTACAAAATTAATTCCATCAGCTTTTTTGCCTATCCAAAGAGAATCTATGTTTCTTCTTTACATTTATTTATTATTTCCTTGAACCTTATGGTTTCATTTATACAAAGAATGTGAGTATTGATATGTCAGTTCCTCAGCAATATGTCAAATCATGGATTGTGGAACATTTAGAATATCAGCAGTCAAAATTACTATTTAGAAAAGTTATAAAAATTGTGTGATTTCTTATACCTTTTGTTACCTTTCCTACCATTATTATCACCACCATCACCATGGAAAGAGTCAATTTCAGAGATGATCATTTTGCATTTTTCTTTGTTTTATGGATTGCCATAATTGAAGAATAATTCATCACCTAATGGTTACCCTTTTGGTGATGAGCCCTTCTGTACTTAGCTAAGTTGGCCCTCAGACAGCAGGCACCGTCTATCATTGTGTTTATAATTGAATTGAAGTTGTTCCAGGATGGTAGAACCTGCCAGAGCTTAGACTCTGCTGGAATAATTTTTATGAACCCAGGGTCACCTCTATGCCAAGATGAAGCATTGGAGTAATAACAGAAATTTCATTAAAAACACATTCACATTAATGGGATCCTATAAATATTTTCAACTTTTATGTGTACTCTTCCCTTGCCCTCATGCCTTTGAACTTTTATCCTTTTCAGTACTTTACCTGGAACGGTTCCTCAATGTCTGTTCCCAAGACATGCCTCTCTTCTTCAAATCCTGGTCAGATCTTACCTGGTCCAGCAGAGGCTCAATAAAAATTGTTTGTTTGACTGAATGACCAACTTCATCATATACTTAGTTGCTTCAAATCTGGTTGATCTAGGTTCAACAAGTGACACATTCTCACCATTCCTTCTTTTGCCATATTTATCTTTTGCTTTTGGTTTTAGTAAAACACCACCAAGAGGCTTATAACTTTAAATTTTCATCCAGTTCTAGAATTCCTTGACTCATTCTGCCTGCTCCCACTGTAAGTTCTAGAAATCAAATTTCTGAATATATTATATCATTTAAATCCATTAGCATCATTGAGCACAAATTCTCTTTTTAATTTTTCCCAGATTATATGTTGATACAATTTATAATAATAGTTATTTTCTGAAATTTTGTGATGCATGTTCTCTCTATCCATCCTCCACCCACCCCTCTTAACTTCCTAAGATGGCAGATGATATGATCACATATGTGTTGTCATCCAATATATACTTCCATGTTCATCCTGTTATGAAAGAATTTTACTTGCACTAGAGAAAAATTCATGGAGGAAATAAAAAGAAGAATGGTATGTTTCAATCTGTATTCAAACTCCATCAGTTCTTTCTATGACAGTGGATAACCTTTTTCATCATGAGTCCCTTGGAATTGTCCTGAATCCTTGCATTGCTGCTAATAGTTAAATGATTCACCATTGATCATTGTATTTTATTGCTGTTACTGCTGGAGCACCAATTCTTGATGCCTTTTTCCTCTTTAAAAAAGACAAATTTTTCACTAGTGTCTGTGCCATGGACATCTCCTCTTTCCCCAAATTGTATTATCTACTCCTGCCAAGGGCTTGCATAATTGGGCAGTAAATTCTTCATAAAATTCAGTGATGAGTCTGTCTGTTTGAGCAGAATTCCTTTTTTTTTTCAAAAGCCTTATTAGATTTTCTACCTCCTAGGCAGATTTTGCCTATAAAACTTCAATCTTTCCTTCTAATGACAGATTCTTAGAGGGAATCCACCTTTTTTCTTTATCAGAGTTTTCTCAAGATATAGGTAAGAAATATTATTTCTTTAATTTATTTTGGTCTCATATTGACTTATTCCAAGGCCATTATAACTTTCTTCTATCATTACCTTTGTATTTTAGTATTCTTTACTGGTAAAACTTTATTTCATGTCAGTCCTTCTATTCTGTCTTCCATAAAAATATTTCAGCATATTTTTTCCTTTTCTTCTCTAATCTGTTAATTGTGTAATTACTATGACTTCTCTATTATTCCTATACAATTCAACATTTATTAAGTGCTTATCTGATGTTGGGAATATAAAGATAAAAATGACATAGCCCATGCTCTTGAGAAGTTTATATTCTATTGGGACATGAGAGTGATATCACATCTCTAGAGAGAAGTACAAATCCTATAATAATTTTATCATGCTTATGTTCCAAGTTATGTATGCAATGAGTAAATTTTTTGTTATTACACATTCAAATTTATAAAATTATATAAGAGTTAGTTACATCAAGTCCAAAAGTTCTGAGGTTCTTTTTTCCCCTCCATGTGTTTCTCACTTATGAGACCTTCCTAAATGACCATTTTGAGAAATTACCAATCTATCCCTTCTTTTTTTTTAAACCCTTAACTTCGGTGTATTGTCTCATAGGTGGAAGATTGCTAAGGGTGGGCAATGGGGGTCAAGTGACTTGCCCAGGGTCACACAGCTGGGAAGTGGCTGAGGCCGGATTTGAACCTAGGACCTCCTGTCTCTAGGCCTGACTCTCACTCCACTGAGCTACCCAGCTGCCCCCTATCCCTTCTTTTATATAATGGGACATCTAAATCATGCAATGACATGCCTATGTCAAATAACAACACACAATGGTATGGACCTTGCAATGTGACACTTCTGCACTATGAAACATTGCTTGATGGCATGCCTACATCACATAGAAAATAGCATTCAATGACCCAACATGTGATACAATGACAATCAGCATCACACAATTCCAGGGAATATCATGCCATCATCACATAATGACATTTTTTGTATCATGAAGCAACATGGATGTACTATGCAATGCCACAAAATAACACATATGCATCGATCAACTATGTCACACAATGATATATTTTATGATGTAGCAATGAGCCTACATCATCAAATGGCATGCCTGTAATGCTGCACAACACAGCTGTGTCATGCAATGGCATGTACCACCACATGGCAAAATACAATGGCATGCAACAATCACACCATAATGACATGATGTGTCATGCAATTTCACACTTAAGTATTATAGCAATATATATGCCATGCAGCAACACATAATAACACAAGTCATCATACAATTCTATGCCTGTGTTGTGCAATAGCATGCAATGACATGTCTACACCCTGTGCTTACATGGCTATGTCATGCAATCATACTGATGCATCATGAAATGCCCCACAATACCACTATATCACATAATTTACACATGTGTGCCAAGCAATGAAACTCAACTAATATACAACACTTATAATGTTGTGAAATGCCACACAACACCATTATATCACACAATGACACGTAAGCAATGACACACAACTTTCATGCACCAACATTTATGTGTCATGGAAGGCTACGTAACAATACTACTATATCCCACAATGATACACATGTGCTAAATAATTACATGCAAAGACACACCAATGCCATACAAAACATGTCTATGTCATCATCAATTCAGCATACATGCAATGACATGATTGTATCATGCAATAATACACCATGACAGTCCTGCATCACATAATATGCATTGCCACAAAATGGCCAATGATATGAGACCACCATTAAACACACACCTGTGTCATGTATGTTCCAGCAGCATGACACAATATACCTACATTATGCAAGGACATATAACTATAGACCTATATCATACAGTACTAAGCAACTACATAGCCTCACCACACAATGACCTGTGTGCATCACACACCATCACACAGTTGTGTTATACAACATTTATGTCACCAAGTCCTATGAACTAGGTACTATCGGTATTATTCTTATTTTGCTCAAAAGGATTAAGTGATTTTTCCATGGTTCACACAACAAAGATGTTTGAGATACATTTGAACCCAAGTCTTCCTTAGCTTAATGGCCTTTCTATTACAGGATGCTGCCAATGTAGTATGTAATAAATTGTGCCCAACTTTGGATGATATATTATGAGAAAATTCTCTGTACTCCATCTAATGCAGTATAACTGAAAAGAATTTGGAGGGGGTTCACTGGTTAGTTTGCTATTTGTTTGTTTTTCCTTCTCCCTTTCTTTTTTTGTTAGATTAATGATTAAATTCAAAATTAAGATACTGGTTGACCAAAAAGTTATCACTCAAGGGGGCAGCTGGGTAGCTCAGTGGATTGAGAGTCAGGCCTAGAGACGGGTGGTCCTGGGTTCAAATCTGGCCTCAGACACTTCCCAGCTGTGTGACCGTGGGCAAGTCACTTGACCCCCATTGCCCACCCTTACCACTCTTCCACCAGGGAACCAATGCACAGAAGTTAAGGGTTTAATTTTTTTTTTAAAAAGTTATCACTCAAGCAAGAGTTAGAAAAAATCACAAAATGAAAATTAATAATTTTGACTACATTAAACTAAAAAGTTTTTGTACAAACAAAATCAATGCTACCAAAATTAGAAGGGAAGCACAATTTGGGGAAAAATATAACAAAAACCTCAGACAAAGGTCAAATTACTTAAATATACAAGGAGCTAAACCAATTGTAAAAAAAAACCAAGCCATCCCCCAATCGATAAATGGATAAGGGACATGAATAGGCAATTTTCAGATGAAGAAATCAAAACTATCAATAAGCACATGAGAAAGTGTTCTAAATCTCTAATAATTAGATAAATACAAATCAAAACAACTCTGAGGTATCACCTCACACCTAACAGATTGGCTAACATGACAGCAGGGGAGAGTAATGAATGTTGGAGGGGATGTGGCAAAATTGGGATATTAATGCATTGCTGGTAGAGTTGTGAACTGATCCAACCATTCTGGATGGCAATTTGGAACTATGCCCAAAGAGCTCTAAAAGACTACCTGCCCTTTGATCCAACCATAGCACTGCTTGGATTATACCCCCAAAGAGATAAGGAAAAAGACTTGTACAAAAATATTTATAGCCGTGCTTTTTGTGGTGGCAAAAAAAAACTGGAAAACAAAGGTATGCTCTTCAATTGGGGAATGGCTGAACAAATTGTGGTATATGCTGGTGATGGAATACTATTGTGCTCAAAGGAATAAAGAACTGGAGGAATTTGATATGAACTGGAAAGACCTCCAGGAATTGATGCAGACTGAAAGGAGCAATACCAGAAGAACATTGTACACAGAGCCTGATACACTGTGGTAAAGTTGAATGTAATGGACTTCTCTACTAGCAGCAATGCAAGAATCCAGAGTAAGGCTGAGGGACTTATGAGAAAGAAAACTAGCCACATTCAGAGGAAGAACTGTGGGAAGAGAAACACAGAAGAAAAAAACTGCTTGAACACATGGGCTGATGGGAATATTATTGGGAATGAAGACACTAAACGATAATTCTAGTCCAACTATCAATAATATGGAAATAGGTCTTGATCAATGATACATGTAGAACCCAGTGGAATTGTGCATTGGCTAAGGGGGAATAGGGGATTTGGGGAGAGAGGGAAAGAACATGAAATATGTAACTATGGGAAAATATTCAAAATTTTTAAAAATTTATCACTAAAGCTTTTTTTTTATTTGATTATGTTGGGCAAAGAAGTATTGTTTCATGGTCTCTAATTATGATTCATCTTTATTCCCTGAGACTGGTAGCCTTTAAAGCATGTGGCCATTTGGACCCACTAGCAGGGGCTACCTGGAGAAATGGGATAAAATAAGGCTACTCTTCTTCAGGACTGACAGACCAACAATCAGTACTCCTATTCCTGACCTTGAGCCATTTAACTTTGTGCTACCAAACAATAGATAAAACTGAATTCAGATGAGAGTGTTCAAATCAGAATTGATTCATTTGTTTACATCTGATACAACTAGATACCAAAAATCTAAACAATTGATTTTTTTAAAAATTTTTGACATCTACTATGAGTAGCCTCTCTCTTCAATATCTTGCCTAGAGCAAAAGACTCCTTGCTCTTCAATCTGAAGTAATTTGTAGGTTGTAAAAACATTTAGTGGCATTTTCACTCTTACTTATTCTTAACCTACAGTTGAAGTTTTACAAGGGAGAGACCAAACATTCAAAACTGGAATTGTACCTCAGACTTTGTAAAACTTAGTCATCTTTGCTTCCATGGAACTCTTCCTTCTAGAAAGCCATACTTTGTTTCATTTCTACTCATTGTAGGCAAGAAAAAATTTTATAGGCTAAGTGAGGAAAATTAATGTTGAATTATAATCATTTCAACATGAAAATTTTCTCAAACTTCTGGTTTTGAAGGTTGGCCGGCTTCTGAGCTAAAGTAATTTACTCCCAGATCTCAAGGCATCTCATTGAGCTGGCTTTTGTTAGACAGAGGGTGAAGACCTGCTTCTTATTTACTGGTAAAAAAGAATTCTCTTAGGTAAGGAAAGTCAGCAAGCTCTAGCTCTTGAGTGAAAGTACAGTGATCGGGCCACATGGCAGAATGTTCCTGTGTACACACCCCTTTTGTGATGAAATAATAAGGGAGAAATTGAGTCTCTATGTTCATGTCCTCAGTGACCATCAGAGAAGTTTTGAGATATCCAGGTAAGGGACTGAATGGCGAGCTCACAAGTGATATATATGTAGACCTGTGCCAGAGGAGTGAGCCCTCCTTTTCTTAGATAGTGGAGACAACTGACCAGACTAAGATGTCTTAACTGGTCAATCAATAAATTAATTTAAAATTAAGAAACACTGCCTCTAGAGAATTTCAGTCAAACACAATACTACAAGAGGTACAATAAATTATAACAGGTCATGCTACAACTCAAAAACAGTAAGATGAGCTTTGATTCTCAAAATATTAATGAATCCTGCTCTTTTTAGAGGATCTGTTCCAATATGGCAATGGGAAATTTTTAATGAAGAAGTTCCAGAACCAGAAAATGGCAAAAATGTTTAAAGAAAATTAAAAAAAAAACATTTAAGTTGACATTCAGGGCTATCATCAATATACATAATGAAATAAAAGTGAGCATAGCCATGAACACTAGGAAAGAATTACAGTAAATCTTAGGCTGTTGGAAAGATCTAAAGTTTAGATAATTTAGTGTGAGAGAATATTAATGCAGGGGCCAGGCTATAGACAGCTTGTCTCCACTTCCCTATCCCAAAGACAGAAACAGGCTCATTGAACATGGAGGATAGCAGTGCAGAAAAGTTCTCACCAGCAGATGCAAAGGGAGCTCTCATTCTTCTCCTGGGTAAATTGACCAGGGAAGAAGTTCCCTCCCACTCCCACCCCACATAGAAAGAAACTGGAGAATTAATGGAGGTCTCTGTCAGGGTTCATGACCACAAGCAGGGAGAGACTAGTTGAACCAGCTGCATGAATCTGATTACAAACTGAGAGAAATGAGTTATCGCCTAAGGCAAGGCAAGCCAAGTCAGACACCACCACAGAGACTGGAACCAGCCAGGTGAGTGACAAGTAACAGACAGCAGATGTAGATGGGAATAGTTTTTGGTGTGTTTGTTTTTCTTCTTCTTTTTTCATCAGTGATGCTAGGGATATGTGCCATATCATCACCACTACTCCCCACCTCAAAATTCTGGTTAAGGAAGGACCATGATAATATCTAGTTCTATTTGAACTTTTATCTTTTGGAGGAAGTCATTTTCCAAACTAATCTAGAAAAAATGGGACTAAAACTGTCCTTCAAAAATGTGAATTTATCTATTGCTTTTTTATTCATTTATTTCTCAACTAAATGCTTAGAAATTCTTCACTATTTTACTATTAGAGTAAGCAAATGGAAATCTAAATTTGAATCAACTGCCAAAGTTATCTATTTTTTTTAACTTTTCATATCTAGCAACTAACAGGGATGGTTAATGACAACTTAAAATTCCTACAAGACTAGAGTAAGAACCCAAAATGGTAGGGAAAGGTGGACTACATTAAGAAACTATAAACTCCATCTTTCCCTTTGTATCTGGAACGATGGGTGCTCACCATAGTATATGTCCTTCAAAGTAAATGATTGATCACTCACCAATCTAGCCCCCATTAATGAAAATCCATATATAAATGTATATTATAAGGAGGAGAGAGAGGAGGGAACTGGGAGAGAAGTCAAGATGAGTTATGAGGAAGGAAAATCTGCCATTATACTTAGAATAGCATTTCAAAGGTTGTTTCCTAACTAGATGTGTACAATTGCAGGAAAATGTGACTTTTTAGGTAAGACCTTCCTAGTAAAGTAATTTTCGAAAATAACTTTCACCACTTTCTTATTTCAATACATTTGGACAATTATTGAGCATTAGGATTATTACTGTAATTCTAGCATAAAGAGTTATGTCTCTGAGAACTTAGAAATAGAAACACTAAAGGGAGCAAGAAGTTCTACTAGGAATATTATTGGAGATGCCGGTGTTTCACAGAGAGTTTGCCTAGGAAACCAATGATCTTTCCATCTACTCTAGGAAACTTTTTAATTTTCCCTGCCCATTCCAATCAAAATGAGAGAGAAGAAAGACTAAAATTGCAAGGACGTTTTTCTAAAGTTTTAATCAGATACTTCCCTTTATAAATGTGGAATGTGATCAGGATATCCTATCTCTCTACTCACACTTAGTTCTGACAGATTGGGTCCCCAGAAGGTAGCTACTATATACCTCCCCTAAGAGTTCTGAGGATATTCCTGAGGGACTGGGGGAGAGAGTGGGACCAAATTATCCAAAACTCATGAGCTCCCACTAAGATGCTTCTTCATGAATATTAGTTTATATATATATTGGTCAGCCATACTTAATTAGCAATTAGAAAGGTATGTTTACTAAACTGTTATGGTAAGTATAATTGGTACATCACTTCCTCCTCCTTACCAACCCCCCAAAATAGTCTATGACACATTCTGCCACCAGTATATTCAGAATCTTGAGAAAAGTGAGTAGAGTGCATGTATCAAAGGATCCATTCACAGTTTCTGGTGGCTAGAGGTCTATTTCTTCCCTGTGTGAGGTACCGGTGAAAGTCCCTCAAAGACATAGCATAGACTTTGGAACCTAGTTGACTTTTGAAGTTGCTTTTCTTATGTGTCTAGCTGTCATTTGCCTATAGCTCCCAATATAGATACTCTATCAACTAAGAATAATCACAATAGCCTTTGTATAACATTTTAAGTTTTGTAAAGAGCTTTACAAATAGTATCCCATTTGATCTTTGCTACAATCCTGGCAAGTAGTTGTGATTTCTATCCCCATTTTACAGATGAGGAAACAAATAGAATTTAAATGACATAGTTTTACAACTAGTAAATATCTACAGCTAGACTTGAACTCAGATCTTCCTGACTCCAAGTCCAATGTTCTTTCCACTGTGTCACCACCTAGCTGCCTGCTATTTCTAGGATATTGCTAGAGGTAGAATGCCAAGAAGTCCCAAATTCCTCAAAACTCCAAAGTTCACTAATTCACCTTCTGATCAAATTTGTACTAAGGAAGAAGCCCAACTCATTTCCTCCCCTCTATGCAATTTTGGCTGCAGATTTCCACTACCAAGTGACCAGATCCCAGGATCTAAATTTTCTTATATTTTATGCAAAATACACAGGATACCTACCACCAGTCTCCTCAAATAGTCTAAACACACTCTGCTGATTTCACTTCATCCAATGGCTTTCAAAGATTTCTAAAATGACTTATTTTTTGCACTAATCTAAAATCTATGATTGATTCAGTAGAAATGTCTAGATCTTGTTCACAACTAATTCCAACTTTTTATGCATTTATTGTTCTCATCTGATAAAGGTATCAGGGTAGAGTATCATCACTTGGTTTAAGCTGCATAATTGAATACTCAATAGCACACCTACCCTTTTAGAAAATGCAAGATGGTATATGGACTAGATAATTATATGATCACAGATCAACAAAGAACACAAGCAGTTTTGAAAGAGAAGTAACTATCAAATTAAAGGTATTTAGTATTAGTAGGAACTTTTGAGTAACGTCTATTATTATATGAGAACATGGTGAAATGATAATCATTCAATAAATCAACAAGCAAGCATTATTAAGCACCTGCAGAAGTACTATGAATACAAAGATAAAAATAAAACAGTTTCAGACTATAGTAAATCTGACTATTCAGACCTATTGTTAGATTTCCAGGATACTAGGGTTCTAGTAACAAATCTGTCACTAACTGATATATCTAATGGTCTTTGTTTTTGTGGCTCAGATTCACCCACAAAATGGGGATGGAATACAAGATGAGTGGACCTGGAAGTACTTGAGACCTGACTCCTCTGATTTGAAGGTTCTGGTTCCACCTCGTTATTGTGCCCCAGTTTCCTCATCTGTAAAAAAATTAATGAAAATCAATTTCATTCTTACCTCACGGGGTTGTAGTAAAGAACAAATCCCAGGTAAAATGCTTTTCAAACCTTAAAGCTCTATATAAACACCAACTATATGAGTGATTACTCATATAGTATTATCGTAAGAATACAACATGGAACCAGGAAAACCTGTGTTTAAGTCTTGTTTCTGATTCATACTGACTTTATGATCCTGAGCAAGTCATTTGACTATCCTTATTTGTAAATCCATCATACTACTATGGATCTCATTACCGTTACATGGAAAATATGACCAATGAAGAGTAACCATTAAGTAAGAAAAGTTTCCCCAAAACCTTCATGCTTTTCTTATTGATAATTATTTTCTAAGATTCTTCTAGTTATATCTATCATTTTTAGAATGAACTTTCAAAATAGGTATTCTCCCACCTCAGTTTTTGAAAGATGTCCATTCTATAGATGAATTATTCAATCAACAGGTATTGCTAGAGCACCTGCCCTTTGACCAATGATATCTTTGGAGGGGATGACATAGAAATGGCAGCCATATGGAAATGAAATACAATAAGAGTTGAAATTGTGCAGATATTTCAGTCTAAGTGAAGAAAAATATCCCCACTGAGCAGAAATTTGTACTATTTTGGTTCTAAGGGATCTAATAGACTAGAACATGCTAAACTACACATTTTATTTTGACTAGCGAGATGCAAAAGTAAGGATGCAATTGAAAATATAAACAAAAAAAGAAAATATAAACCAATAAACCAATTGCAGGACTATTTACCAGAGGAGAACACATATTGGGAGCAGGAGGAGGAAGAGCATTTGGAAATTTTCTCCATTAAATACAACATAGAAGGAGACCTCACTGCATCTACTTTTGGGGGAAAATGGAGTTTTAAGCTTGTGCTTTCATGTGGGAAAAGCCCTTTTTATTACAAATAAACTCCCAGTAAGTGGTAGTTTTCATCCCCAAATGGTGCAGCATTCTTAGCATGTCACTTGTCTCATGTGACAAAAGCATGCTATGTACTAACCATTTCTGAGTGCTTCAAAACCTTTGGAGACTGTAGAGATTACATTATATAGCATTTGCAGTGGTGAATGCTGTCATTAAGTTTTCAAGCTCTTCCATTCTAACCTTTCCCCATTTTCACTTGCTCATAACTTCTCTGATAAATTTTCTAGGACTTAATGTTAGCCCAAAGATGGCATATATTACTTTTCTTTACATATTTTTCTTTGATCATATTATGAAGAGAAGAGGGCAGATAAAGTGGAGAGACTGAATTTGTGTTCAAAGGACCTGGGTTTGAAACATGACTTTATACTCAACTTTGAATGTAGCAACTTCTTTGTTCCTCAGTTTCCTCATCTGTAAAATGAACTAAATGACCTTTGAAGTCCCTTCCAATGTTAAATTTATGATTCTGTGAATGACTTCAGTTCATTCAGGTGTCCTGACTATTAAAATGGAGGGGAAATAGCCTTTTCATATCTAGTTTAATAATATTTAAGAAACAAATAATTATAAGTAGTTAAACTTTAAGACCTCCATCTTTAAATATTTCTAGTTTATTGTAGGATCGTAATTGAATTGCACTTTCTCTCTCTGTGCAAGGTAGCTTGCTAAGCACCAAAGAGACAAAGCTAAACAGTACAAAGAGCTTGTTCTCAAGGAGCATTCAATCTAATGGCAATGAACAGAGACGTAATAGCAATTTTGTGCATATGGCACAAAATAGACTCCGAGGCCTGTCAAACACTCACCTGGGATGTAGCCACCAGGAAGAAGAAGTATACCATCTGCTTCCAATTTTAGCTAATTAGTATTGCAAACTAGGCACTAAGCTCAGTTATTTCTAAACTGCTAAAGGATCACAAGTGCTATTATGTTAGTGCCTTCTAAATTTTGGCACGCTGGGTACAAACCCTGATTGATTGCCCCTGTCCTAGTTACAGCTCTAGTGAGGGAAGGGATGGGGGCAAGGAGAGACACTATGCTTCAATGTTACCTTTCTTGTTTCATCCAGACTAAATATATCAGACTTTCTTACCTGAATGTCTTCATTTGACATCACTCCTGTCATCTGTAGCACCACTTCCAAGAGTGTACTGTTAAATGTTTAATAACCAGCTCTCTGTCAAAAAATTTTTTTAACCTCATTAAACAATTTTAAGTTTAATATTCACATTTTCTTCATCACTTTCTTAAATTTAGAAAATCAACAAAAAAATAAATCAAGCCCTGATTTGTATCATTTGCCAATTTCCCACGTGTAAATGATCACACTGAAAATGTGGCTCTCAGTGTGAGCTGGCTCAGCATCCTCTGGCATTGCCCAATTCGTTCTACCCAAACAAATGCTAACACAGCCTTTAAAAAAACAGCTTTAAACCCACTTTCTCCACAAAGCATTCTCTAACCTTTCTAAACCACAATTCTACCTTCCGCCTTTGAACTCATACCATTTACTGTCCATATCCTTCATTTGAAACTTACTGTCAATTGACATGTCATCTATTGGTATTTAACTTGTCGCGAATTCATGTCTAGTCTGCCTAGCAAAAGTCATGCTCTTTATATCCCTCCCCAACCATGAATGGCACCATTCTATATACAAAAAAGTGCTTAATAAATATTCCAAAGATCAAACAGTCAATCAATGACATTTTTAAAAAATATATTTTTTAACTGACCTCTACTTCACATCTAGCACAAGTGATTCTGAGCTACCCTTCCTTCGGTGAATGAATATATACTGATAGAACATTCACAAATCCCAGAGCTAGAAAGGCTCAGTTGCTGTCTAGCCCAACTTAGACCTAAAAAAAATACCTCTTTCTAATAGCATACCAGAGAAGAAGTCATCCTACCTCTCCTACCTCTGCTTGGAGCTATCCAGCGAGATGGAAACCATTACCTGCCCAGCCAGCCCATTCCATTTCTACATACACTTAGTTGTAGGAGCTTGGTCAGGAGGGAAAGGGTGCTAATTTGGGGAACTGTGGAGGATTAGAGTTTCCTAGGTACTTGGAGAAACTTCTTGTTTCCTATTGCTTCCTTGATCAGTAAATTCCTATCAATTTTTCTTCTTTTCTTCTCAAGGCTTGTCTCTCTCCTATGAACTACCACTAAATCCTGCCACTATATAAGGTTTCTGTCTTCCCCTTCAGAACAGAATATATTCTTCTTTAAAATCTCATTCCTGAAACAAATATACAAAAATGTGAGGAAAGTGTCTAAGTTTTTTTTTCTTTGGATGGAACTTCAAATTCATATTAAGGCTAAATCAAAAAATAAAATTTGGAAATGGATATAGGCTTTTAAAAAGACTCTAGGTGACTCAGTGGATGAAAAGCCAGGTTGGGGTTCAAATCTGGCCACAGACACTTCTTAGCTATGCAAGTCACTTAATCCCAGTTACCTAGCTCTTACCATTCTTCTGTCTTGGAACCAAAACTTTGTGTCAATTCAAAGACAGAAAGCAAGAGATTTTTAAAAATTATATTGAAAGACCAAATAGAAATAATTTTGTATCATCTACATATTTGTGGATATATTTATATGTGTGCATGTTTATACATACATTTTCATTTATATACACATGATATAGTTATATCTACAGATATAAATCTGCATATCTATGCATGTGGATGGACATAACTGTGTTTATTTATAAGTCTAGATATTCAGACATAGAAATAGAAAACTACCAAAAACCATATAGAAGCAGTTCCGGGTTAAGATGGCAGCAGAGTAAAAAGCAGCTCTTAACCTCTCCTGACCGAAACACACAAAACTCCTCAAGGGGACATAAAAACAAGTCCAGACGAACGGAGGAACCCCACAACAGGGTGCAGCGTGGAAGGTAGGTGGAATCGAGGCATTTCCATGCTATAAAGGGGTGAAATAGCTCTCACTAAATCGCGGGCTGAGCAACCACCCCACCCCCACCCCCTCCACACACATCACCTATTGCGCCGAAGCCAGTTAAAAAGAAATAGAGCAAGTTTGGGGCACCCATCGAGCCATTGGCAGCTACAGGGCCTGTTCCTGAGAGCAGCAAGATTTGGGACCCCAATAACCTAAAGAACGCACCCGAAATTTGAGCGCGGGAGAGCACAGGCTCGGCGGAGGCGTGGGTGAAGGCAGACCCTGAATGGGGAACCAGTGCAGACGGGTATACGACTGTGGAAGCAGCGCCCTGAGACTTGTAAAGGAACCTCCAGCAGAGGATCAAGCAAGGGGGTCCACCAGGGGGCTTGACCTTGGAAAAAACGAGAACTCAGACCTCAGAAGCCAAAAGACCGCAGCGAGGATAAAGCTGAGAAGCTACTGGGCTAATGATGGCTACCCAGACTCAAGAAGTTCAGAAGAGAAAGCTAAACAACAAGAAAAAGAAGTCTTTAACACTCGACAACTTTTACACAGAGAAAATTGAGACAACCGAGCAAACAGAGGAGGAGAACAAACAAGCATCCGGACCCTCCTCAAATAAGGAAAACGGGTCACAAGCTATGGAAGAGTTCAAAACTGAGATTCTGAGGAAGATGGAAGAGATCTGGCAAGAAAATAACAGTTTAAAAGGTAGAATCTTGCAACTGGAAAGTGAGGCTCAGAAATCAAATGAACTGATAAGCAAATTGAACACCAGAAATGGCCATATTGAAAAGGAAAACCAAAAGGTTATAGCTGAAAACCAGTCCCTAAAGGCTAGAATCGAGCAATTAGAAGCTAATGATCTCTCAAGACAACAAGAACAAATAAAACAAAGTCAAAAGACTGAAAAAATAGAAGGAAATATGAAATATCTCAATGAGAGAGTGACAGACCAAGAAAACCAGTCTAGAAGAGACGATTTGAGAATAATTGGTCTTCCAGAAAAACCAGAAATTAACAGAAACCTGGACTCCGTACTAAAAGAAATTATTCAGCAAAATTGCCCTGAAGTCCTACAACAAGAGGGCAATATAAACATCGAAAAGATTCATAGAACACCCACTACATTCGATCCAGAGAAGAAAACAGTTAGAAACATTATTGCCAAATTCAAAAGCTTTCAAGCAAAAGAAAAAATCTTACCAGAAGCCAGAAAGAGACAATTCAAATATCAAGGAACACCAATCAGGATCACAGAGGATCTGGCAGCCTCCACGCTAAAAGACCGTGAGGCTTGGAATACAATATTCAGAAAGGCAAGAGAGCTGGGCCTGCAACCACTGATCAACTACCCATCAAAATTGACTATATATTTCCAGGGGAAAGTATGGGCATTCAAGAAAATTGAAGAATTCCTAGTATTTGCACAGAAAAGACCAGGGCTAAATGGAAAGTTTGATATCCAACCACAAAAATCGAGAGAAATATGAAAAGGTAAATAAGAAACAGAGGGGAAAGAAAGAAAACTTATAATTTTTAAATTTGCCTTTCTAAGGGCCTCAGAAACATCTAATTATAAGTATTCCTATGTAGAGAAATGTTATGTATAATTCTCTGTAGTGAACTCTATTCACTATTATAGTATCCACTACTATAGTAATCAGAAGAATAATTCACAGGGTGAGGGTGGAACACTAAATAATCTAAGATGACATGGGGGATAGGAAAGAGGGGGTGAATAGCAGGGGACACCAAGAGAAACTTGAGTGAATAAGAAAAATAGGATATTCTATTACACACAAAGAGGGTATGGGAAGGAGAGGGGACAAATACTATTATAAGTAGGAGAGGAAGAGAGTATTAAGAGGTAATAATCAAACCTTACTCTCAGTGTAATCAACCCAGAGAGGGAAGAGTAGCTATACTATCCATTGGGACATAAAACTCTTATCTAACCCTTTTGAGAAAGTCAGAGGGG
>NC_058130.1:156801254-156801837 GCF_016433145.1 Gracilinanus agilis
GGGATAAATCAAGGGAAACAGGGGAGTGGGGAGGTCAAAAAAAGGGAGGGGAGAAGAAGGGGGAGGGAATTCATAAGGCCGTTAAAAACAAAAAGGGGGGGGAATAAGGGAAGGGGTAGAAAGGGAAGTCAGTCAAGGGAGGGGATAAGGGATAGGGTCTTAATAGCAAACCACTGGTTTTAAAAGATATAGTTTAAGGAAAAGGGGTAGGAATAGGGGAGGAAACGAAAATGTCAGCAAATGCACAACTGATGATTATAACTCTGAATGTGAATGGGATGAACTCGCCCATAAAACGGAAGCAAATAGCACAGTGGATTAGATACCAAAATCCTACCATATGTTGTCTACAAGAAACACATATGAGACGGGTGGACATACACAAGTTTAAGGTTCAGGGCTTGAGCAAAACCTTTTGGGCATCAAATGAGAAAAAGAAGGCAGGAGTGGCTATTATGATTTCTGACAAAGCCAAAGTAAAAATAGATATGATTAAAAAAGAAAGGGAAGGTCATTACATCCTGATTAAAGGCAGTATAAACAATAAGGAAATAACACTGCTCAATATATATGCACCAAGTGG
>NC_058130.1:156806830-156817344 GCF_016433145.1 Gracilinanus agilis
ATCAAGCCATTCCCCAATTGATAAATGGGCAAGAGACATGAATAGGCAATTTTCAGGTAAAGAAATCAAAAGTATCAATAAGTACATGAGAAAGTGTTCCAAATCTCTAATAATTAGAGAAATGCAAATCAAAACAACTCTCAGGTATCACCTCACAACAAGCAGATTGGCTAAAATGAAAGAAGGGGAGAGTAATGAATGTTGGAGGGGATGTGGCAAAATTGGGACATTAATGCATTGCTGGTGGAGCTGTGAACTAATCCAACCATTCTGGCTGGCAATTTGGAATCATGCTCAAAGGGCTATAAAAGAATGCCTGCCCTTTGATCCAGCCATACCATTGCTGGGTTTGTACCCCAAAGAGATCATAGATAAACAGACTTGTACAAAAATATTTATAGCTGTGCTTTTTGAAGTGGCAACAAACTGGAAAAGGAGGGTATGTCCTTCAATTGGGGAATGGCTGAACAAACTGTGGTATATGCGGGTGATGGAATACTATTGTGCTAAAAGGAATAATAAACTGGAGGAGTTCCAGGCAAACTGGAGAGACCTCCGGGAACTGATGCAGAGCGAAAGGAGCAGAGCCAGAAGAACATTTACACAGAGACTGATATACTGTGGTAAAATCGAATGTAATGGGCTTCTGTACCAGCAGCAGTACAATGACCCAGGACAGCTCTGAGGGATTTATGGTAAAGATGCTACCTACACTCAGAGGAAGAACTGCAGGAGAGGAAACATATAAGAAAAGCAACTGCTTGAACACATTGGTCGGGGTGGACATGATTGGGGATGAGGACTCGAAACTACCACACCAATGCAACCACCAACAATTTGGAAATAGGTCTTGATCAAGGACACATGACAAAACCAGTGGAAATGTGCGTCGGCCATGGGCGGGGGGAGAGCGGGGGGTGAAGGGGAAAGTAGGAGCATGAATCATGTAACCATGATAAAAATGATTATTAATAAATGTTTAAAAACCATATAGAAACTCCAAATTATTAATACTAAGAGAAATTCAAATCAAAGCAATTCTGAGTTTTCACCTTCTACCCAGGCAAATTAGCAGAGATGACAGAAAATATAAGTAATATTGAAAGGGTTATGGGAAAATGGATACATGAATACATTTTTAGTGGAACTATGAATGAATCCAATCATTCTGACCTGTAATTTCTAATTATTTTAATAAAGTGACTAAAATATCCTTAGCCTTGGGCATGTCTATATAAGCAGTTAGTACAGTGGGGAAAAGCACTAAATTTAGAGTCAAAGGGCCTGGGTTCAAATCCTGGTTCTGTCACTTAAATATTTATATGACCTTGGACAAACCACTTTAACTTTTTGGACCTCGTTTTTCTCATCTGAAATGAGATTAGCCTAGATGATTTTTCAAGCCTTTTCTGCCTTTTTATCCTATAATTACAGAGGAGAACCACATGGAAAAGCTAATAGAGTGTTGGGTTTGGAGTCAGGAAAACCTAAGGGCAAATCCTGCCTCAGAAATGTATAAACTATGTGGCCTTGGGAAAGTCACTTAGTATCTTTTAGTCTTAGTTTTCTCATCTGTAAAATGGGAAAGTTGGATTTGATGAGCTCTAAGGACCCTTCTAGTTCCAAATGCATGATCCTTTGACCCAGAGATTCAATAGTAGGCATATATTAGGTTTATACCTCATTGAGAGTAATGATAAAAAAAAACAAAAAGAAAAACTATTTAACAGGAAAATCAAATGGATGAAAAATGTCTCTTATCAAAACCATGGGTGTTCCTAAAGGGTAGTCAGCATGTCTACTATACGTTTTATGAATTCCTTTATTCCAAATTACGATAAACATTTTGATGAGTAGCCCATTGATCTGGTCCATCAGTATGTAGTTCTTGGACAGACACTAAAAATGACAAGAAGTTAGCCCAGAGTTGAATAAAAGGAAGACAAAGAATATACTGTATTGAGGATGTTTTGGTGCACAACTAACCCTTCTCTGCTTCACATCCTAAGATAGGAGCCAAGAGACCATCTCAAAAGACATTTAGCACCCAACAGCAGCTCGTATTCAACTTCAGAAAGCAAAGTAGCATTGAATTTTCTTTTCTGATCAGTGTTTCCTCAATTAATAAAGCAAGAGTATTCTATGCAGATGGAATCTGCTCCTTTATCCTCAATGATAAGTACTGAAGCCTTCCTATATCACTAGATAGCCACAAGTGATTTTACCTTTTGTTCAGTGTCATTAGCTGAACCAGAATGGTGCAAAGAAATAATTCTGAGTAACTGGAAATGAGTGATTAAAATTTAAATCACTTTATAATCTGAATATTCATCATTTTTTCTTTTCTGTCCCTAAAAATACTACCTAAATTATAGGAACATGGATCTGGAAATAGAAGGAACCTCAGAGGCTATCATTTTCTAGGTGAAGAGACATAAATTCCAGGGGATTAAGAAATGGTCACAAGTAAGAAGCTTCAAAGCCAGGATTTGATCCCAGCTCCAAAGTTCTAGAATCAAGTTTCCTTTGAAATATACCATGAGTTGGATGTGTCACATATCAAAAGTATTCAGTTAGGAGGGGTTAATACTGTAATTTTTTTTGTAACTATTCCATTGGAAGCCTGAGAAAAGTCAGCATTTTAAGGGTTAAAGGGTGAGCTTGCTTGATGGCCTATTTGTACTCAGTGTTTGCAATCAGCTTTTATTGTTAAAAATAATTACTCCCTTAAGTAGGGCAAGCAGCCCAGGAAGGCAGATTCCATCTCTCAGACAGGGATGGTGGGAAAAAGAACAAAACAAGGCTGACACCTTTCACTTTGAGAATTTATATTCTTAAGCTGCAAAAGACTTTACTGACTCAATGGAGCTATACCTCCAGGTGGGATTTTTCTATAGCATCTCACGAATTAGTATCAAACCATGATTTTCAATAATGGTATAATGATGATGATGATGATGATGATAAATATCTTTTTAAATTGGGATTCTCTCTCTTACCTCAAAGCTGTTGCATGGCTTCTGTTGCATGCCTAGAATATGTTCTTTCCTCATTTCAGTCTCTTAGAAATTCTTCTATTCTTTAAAAAAGAGGAAAGGACATACTTGTACAAAAATATATAGCAGCTCTTTTTTGTGGTGGCAAAGAATTGGAAATGGAGGGAATGTTCATCATTTGGGGAATGGCTGAACAAATTGTGGTATATACTGGTGATGGAATATTATTGTGCTATGAGACAAGATAAGCAAGATGATTTTAGAAAAAGCTGGAAAGATCTGCAGGAACTGATGCAGAGCGAAATAAACATACTCAGGAGAACATTGTGCACAGTAACAGCAATATTATTCAATGGTTATCTGTCAAAACTTGGCTACTCTCAGCAATGCAATGACTTGGGATAATCCTAAAAGACTTATGATGGAGAATGCTATCTGCCGCCAGGGAAAGAACCATAGGGTTGTCTTTCACATACATGAATTTATGGTTTAATTTTGGAGTTTTAGTTATGTACAAGTGTGCTCTTACCACAATGACTAATGTGGAAGTTTTTTTGCATGACAATAAAAATAAAATTTTTAAAAAGAATTCTTCCATTCTTAAAGGCTCCACTCATGCTATTTTCTACTAAATACTTTTGTGATCTCTTCTAGTTATCAGTGAACCTTTCTCTTCAAATTATCTTATGTTTACTCATCTGTATATGTGTCTACCTAGTAGCATGTAAGGTCCTTGAAGAGAAGACAAAGTTTTGATTTTATCTTTGTATTCCTAGCACCTAGAACAAAGTAAGTGCTTAAAAGTTTGTTGATTGATCGATTGTTGAGTTGAAGATGCAGGTGCAAACTAGAAATATAAATGGAATGAAGGAGGCTTTTGATAAATTTGAAGTTGATAGACTATGATCAGGAAGATTAGGGATGTCATGGGAGGATATTACCTATCTTCTTGAAAAATGTCTTGGATGACATTGTCCCTGACAGTATTATGACTTAGATAGACCAGTAAACAAACCCAGGGTGGTATTTCTTATGTACTTAAAAGATACTTTTGGCTGCCCCTTTTATCTATAGGAAGAAAAATAGAAGAAACAAGATGAAGTGCATTGTCTTTGTCTCTATAAGAAAAGAGACATAGTACCAGGAATTGGGGGAAATTTCTGCTCTCTGCACTACCTGAAATCGTGTCTTGTGGAAAGAAAAAAAAACTTGAACCAAGCAAGACAACTTTCTGTAATAGCTTAAATAATTTTAGAGAAATTTTTTATTGTTTCCACTTGGGAACTTCCTTTATTGAAAGTAATGGGCAGAAATATTTTTAAAACACTTGAATTTCTTCCTAAATTGAAAGAAAATATTTGAAGCAATCAGAAGAAAAATTTTATTTATAAAAGTTTGGCTATTTAAGACAGGATAAATTAAAATATATTCTATGCATATGCAGTAAGTGCTAGGTTATTTTCTCCATCCCCTTTCCCTCTCTCTAATCCTATTTGCATAACTAAGAAAAGCAAAGTATTAGACAGGGATGCTAAACCTATGGCACACATGGCAGATGGCATGCACAGTGCTCTCTGTGGGCATATATGCCTCACTGTCCCCCCTCCCTAATTTGTTACTAGAAAGGCAGAGGGAGTTTGGCAAAGCTGCTCCCCTCCCCCTCTCCACTGTGTCTAATGATATTTTTTCATATCCCCACCCCTCTGCTCAGCAGCCCAATGGGAGCGCTTCAGGGGTAAAGTGAGCATTTCACAGGTGGCAGAGCTAGAAGGGGACAGAAAGCTCAGGACACTCCCCTCGCCCTCTCTATGCATACTAAGGACATTCCTCATTTCACCCACCTATCTGCTCTGCGGTCCAATGGGAGCACTTTCTCCTTCCCCCTGTGGATGTGTGGTCTCTGGTGGGGTGAAGCATGGCACACCTGTCTCTAAAAAGTTTGTCATCACTGTTATAGACTAACACCTTTATCTCATTGCTAGGATCATACACAACGGATAGCATTGATAAGAGCGAAAAATTACAATGCTACAAAACATTCCCAGTAGCCTTCTTTGTATGAGCAAAAGCAAAACAAAAAAACAAAAAAACTGGATATAGACCATGTCCCCAGTAACTGGAGAAAGACTGAACCAATTGTGGTCTATTGATGTAATGGAATATTATTATAGATTTAGATAAGTAATAACAAAAGTAGAGAATTCAAAGAAATATGGGAAAAGATGATGAGATACAAAATAAAGAAAATATATTCCAAACAATAATATATATGCTGACTCCAACTATGTTAATGATCTTTAAAAATAATTATAATAATAACAAGATCTGGGAAAATGCTCAAAAGGAAAAAATGTTCTAAATGGAAGACAAACAGGAATTTTTTAAATATCTTAATAAGGTTAAATGGTATTATAATGCAGGTTTGGTGTCACATGTGAATAGGTTTTATTTATTTATTGTTTATGTGTTGAAATGTTTTTGCAACATACATATTCTTCATACTTTGGAATTTCCACAGGATATTGTTTACTGTGTAGCTTGAACCCCCTTCCTGTGTCTCCTTTACCAACAGTCCAAGAGACAGAAGTTACAACTGTACATGCCTAATGTATAACCTCTAGCACACTGCATTATTCTCAGAAGATTGTGTTGCCTAAGAAGGAAAGAAGACATTCTTACCTCAGTTGTCATATACTTCTGAGATGTCACAAGAGTGTCAGATTTGAGACCTTAAACTGCTAGAAAGCCAAAGTAGGTCTTCTTTTGATATGTTGCCTGTTCTTGAAAAAATTCTCTACAATGCATGCACACTTGAGGGTCCAAGATAATCACACTGTGGATATAAAGAGTCCTGGGAGATTTTATGACAAGTTCTTAACCACAAATCAAAAGGGAAGTTTAAAATTTTTACTTTAGAGTAGTGGATTTAAAACAAAGAAATCATTGTAGGCTTGCTCAAGGGCTCGTAGGAACCTGAGAGAATTAATTATTATTGTGGCAACTATAAAAGGTAAGGAAGGGAAGGAAAATGGGAAGGGTGAAGGAAAAGAGAGGAGGAAGAGGAGGAAGAGAAGGAAGAAGAGGAGGAAGAGGAAAAAGAGGAAGAAGAAAAAGAGGAGAAGATAAAAACCACAAGTCAATAAAGAGTTTTTGGAAGAAATCAAACTTAACCAATACCTTCCAATATAAAGGTGGGACTAGCAAAGATGGTCTATAATATAAAAATTTAATTCCAAAATAATGTTCAGTTTTCTAATTCTGCTGAATTAGGGAGGTTCAATCTTCCTTGGGGGTCAAGGAAGCCAAGCAGTTAAATAGTTTTTAGCAAACCCTCAAAGATGAGCTAACTAGTCTACAGTTTTCAATTCTGGGTATACATAAGAGGAAAATCAATCTTAAAAATGGCACAAATTCCAGTCCAATGGAAAGATTTTCAGTGTCAATGTAAGGTAAACAAACTAGAGAGAACTGCTATTTCAATCAATGACTGCCTTTGGACCCATTCCTCCAGAACTCACACATCTATAAACAGAAGTAATTGTAATGATTGAGGAAAGAATCCTGGGCTTTACTCAATAGTAGGTCATAATAACAATTATAGTTTGTATGAGCAAATGTGAGGCAGATTTATCTTTCTAAGCTTCAGAAAAGCCTAGACCTCTTTGACTTTAGTGAAGAAGACTGAAGTGTACTGATATGTCATAGCATATTTGGAATTCCAAATTAGGTCATGGACATTAGCAGAAGTTGATTCTTTCAGCCGCTTTCTGTACCCAAATTCAAGTATTATTACTAGAGTTTCTGCTTTAATTAGGACAAATTCAAGGTGCTTCAGAGTGAGATCTGAATACAATAGGTAGCGAGCAAAAGCTGAACTCCCAAATCATCCATACTTCCCAAATAGGAGCTTTTGAGAGAATTTTTTAAGTGTTACAAGACACAGGCATTATCTTCAATTTAGCACTCAAGATGGATCCATAAGCAATCATCAATGTATCCTACAAAGTCTGGCTTTGGAATTACTGGTGCCTGAGGAATAGAAAGATAATCTGAGGAAGAAACTTATTGTTTCACCTTTAGTGTTTTCACTAATAGGAAGTATAAAGGGGACCATATACAGCATTCATCTCTGTCAATACTTGGCCTTTCCAATAACTCCCCCCAAAAAGTATCCTATCTTCTAGTCAATAACAATATTATTAAGTCTTATATTCTTTATTCATTTCTCACAAAAGAATACTTAGAAAATTAAAATATGTATAAATTATAGAGCCCTGAAAAATGGAATAAATGAAACACCTATTAAGTAATTATTTTGTATAAAGCACAACATTAATTGCTAGGGATGGAAAACAAGTAGAAAATATGAAAATCCTGCTCTTACAGAGATAATGTTCTAATGGTGTAAACAAGATATATGGAAGGTTTCAGTTTTTAGTTAGATTGAAAGGTAAGACCCATGGTTTTTAAGCTGCAGTGGCAAACAGATGATCATATTTCTTTTTAAATGTGATTTTTAATCTCTGATGTTGAACCATTTGATAGGGCCAAAGATTTTGGCAGCAAGAATTCCTCTTTTGAGTTTTCACCACGTGAGGCTGTATCACCTGCAGGAGTAGATGCTAAGTTGTATATCCACAGATGTTGGACAGATATCCAACATCCAGGATGATGGCAGAGAGCACAGGACTGGAAGCAAAGCTATTTCAAAGGCTCTTGGGCTCAGGGTCCTGGACTGTCTCCATCAATGGTGGTCAAGGCAGTGGTGGTGGTTTGATTTGCCTAACATTCTGCCTCCTATCTCTCCCTCAGAAGTTTCTTTTTCTTCAACTAGGCTGGCTTACCTGCGCCAAATATAGAAGTTAGTTGAGAGTTGATAAGGATGACTGGCCTCTTCTCTACAGGTTTTGCTTCCTCAGATGGTAGTGATGGCTGGGCTAAAAATTGGTGGTGGGAAGGAAGAGAGGTTCTCTTGCATCAAACTTGTTTATGGCAGCTGCTCAGCAATTGCTACTGGTAGTGATGAGGAAGAGGGGTACACATGATTTCTCCCTTCAATGATGTTAAAGAATATCTGGTGGTTTGGGAGGCATTGGTATTCTTAAGGTTCTTGGGTTCAGGATCCTAGGCTATCCCCATCAAAGTCTGAGTAGAGTTATTGGATAAGGTGGTCACCATAGTTTTATTTGCCAGGCACAAGACCCTTGTCTCTTTTTCTTTGGAGTAGTATCTTTCTGTTTCATCTAGGTTGGCTTGACAGAAATGAATTATGATGGATCATTATACCATGTCACCTTCAATGTGCCCTAGATAACTTTCTGAACTCTCAGTGGATGCTATCAGATGCTCATGGCAAAAGAACTTAAGTAGAGGGAAAACCTCCATTTGCCCAATGGGCATTCTATTAATCCGAGTTCATGTCACAAGGAGTTTCTAAGGAACTTGTTTTGGCTTACTACTTAGCAGTGTAAATAAATTTGGGTGACCTGGTTGTGTTTGAAAAGACACTGGAAGATCAATAGGAAAAACTTTTGCCTAAGGTAGGCTGATGCTAAAAATGGACAAATATCATTTTATAGAGAATCTGTTAAATATATGGGCAACAAACTCTCATCAAGAAGCAAGCCCCTATCTGGGCACCGGAAGCACTTACTGCCTAGCTATATCCAAATGACTATTATGAACTGAAGACATTTCTCGTCTTTGGTAGTGAGTTTTGAGAATTTGAGGGGAATTCATGCCAGTCATCTAATAGTAGGGGTATTCTGGACCAGCTCAAACTAGCTCAAACTGATTGTTAGATTTTCACTTTGAGGGGGCAGTTGGGTGGCTCCGGGGATTGAGAGCCAAGCCCAGAGATGGGAGGTCCTAAATTCAAATCTGACCCCAGACACTTCCTAGATGTGTGACCATGGGCAAGTCATTTAATTCCACTCTTTATGCCTTGGAACCAATACACATTATTGATTTCAAGACAGAAGGTAAGTGTTTAAAAAAATTTCCACTGTGACCATTTATAATTCAGAAATTTATAAAAGTTATTATAAACAATGGCTTGATTTATTGTTTTGTCGAATGTCTAAACTTGAGAAAGTGATAGGGAAAATGTTAGTAATACAGAGTAAATATGTGTCATGCATGCATTTTCCCCCAGACAACTAGATATAAAACATTTATCAACACACTCCTGATCTCATTCATGATACCTTGTTGAAGGGCGTTCCAAGCAAAAAGTAGAATTCAGAAATTGTGCTCCATATAAAAGTAATATAGACTTGACCCCTTGGAAATCTCTAGAGAATGGTGGGGAGGGGAAGGCAAATTGTTTCTCAGACAGAACAAGATCTCTCACTCAAGGATATATATGATAGAGAGTCTGGGATTTCCTTTATAATGAGTACAATCAATGGAAAAAAACCAAATAGCCCTAAAACATCAGAATGACCCAGTTAACAGCAATAAACTAATAGAAATACATGAATCATAGTAGTGAAATATTGCATATATTTCTCATTTTTTTACATACTGATCAGTTTTTGCTAATTTTTTTCTCTATCTTTTTCTTTAGAAAAATTTTCGTCATAAGGTATGGCTTTCTGGAAAAAAATTAAGTAATGATGAGGGAAATGTATGCAATGTTAAAAGAAAAGATATCAGTAATGTTTTCTTAAAACATACACACACATTCTTCTAGCCTCAGATGGAAGGTGCATTGACCAAAAAAACAAAAACAAAAAAAGGAGAGACTTGGGTCATATATGTTCAAAAGAAAATGCTGTCAACTTAAATGACTTTCTTAGGGAGCTAGTATGCATAGGTACCTTGGCTTTAGATCATAAGAATATCAGCAGTTTAGTGTTGGCTGGCCATTTTACCAGATATGTATAGGCCTACCCCATTTCAGGATTACATGACCTCTGGGGTAACCAAAGTGTCGGGGGGTGGAGAGAGAGAGAGAGAGAGAGAGAGAGAGAGAGAGAGAGAGAGAGAGAGAGAGAGAGAGAGAGAGAACTGAATGTATGAGTCAGAGGAATGCTGAGATTTGGAGAGCAAATTACTTAGAAAAGCACTTGACCTGATAATTAAGATATCTAGAATGAATGTCTTACCATCCCCAAGGAGAGTCAGAATACTCTGATTTTATCATGTTCAATATGGGGGAGAACTGAGACCAGAACATAAGGTTCCATGGAGTGATGTGACATGTTTTGTACAGGCATATTACACCAGGAATAATGTTGTGGGATTTAGCTCATATATAGTAATTTGGGAATGAGATTGTACTTTGGAGTATTGGAAGATGGAAATCCCTGGCAAGGATATCATATAATTGCAAGAACTGTTGAGATCTAATTCTGAGCTATGGCTTTGTCACGGGCGTGGGTTGAGGGGGTAGGGAGAGACAGAGCAGGGAGGTGAGGAGGGAAGGAGAGAGAGAGAGAGAGAGAGAGAGAGAGAGAGAGAGAGAGAGAGAGAGAGAGAGAGAGAGAGAGAGAGAGACAGAGAGAGACAGAGAGA
>NC_058130.1:156817665-156967654 GCF_016433145.1 Gracilinanus agilis
GAAGGAGAGAGAGAGAGAGAGAGAGAGAGAGAGAGAGAGAGAGAGAGAGAGAGAGAGAGAGAGAGAGAGAGAGAGGATAATGACTGAGTTCCCTAACTCACTTCAGCACATAGAATCCTGTTATGTATTCTTGATGTCACTAGAAAGCATGAACTAGGCAACTAAGCCACTTATTGGAAACTACACCATGTTAAGTAGTTAAGAGACTAAAAAATTCTACTTGCCTATAAAAATAGCACTAAAAGGTCATCAAGGGTCTATAATAGCAATACATCATGATCATTTGCTATCCACAGGTGAACTGATTGAATCATAAACAAAAGACAAAGAGTTGGAACCTGAAAAGGGTTCATTCATATGTTGCAGCCAACTAGAAAGCTTGTCTCTAAAGAAGATTCATTGTGGTGTATAGTGCCAAGAAATGAATGATAAAACCAAATCTGAGTATACCACTAGGGCGTGCAGAATATTGCTGGTTTTCATCCTCTAGGAAGGCATTGCCTTGATGGAGAAGAGAAGCTAAATGAAGAACCACTTTTTGTCAGTAACACCCCTCTTTCCCCTACTCCCCAAACCCAAGAAAAACTTCAGAAGGACAAGCAACAACTGGCCACTTAGGTGCAGCAGAGAGCCCTATTAACCTGCAGATATCCACAGGCCCAGAAATTAGGCCACTGCCAATGTCCAAAAACAACTTCTTCCACATAAATAATGAGATGAAACATCCAGAAATGGCAGTATGCCATAGCAAACTACATGGGCTAGGCTAGTGTCTCATCTGGACTAATGTATAATACACTAGGACTGATGATCAGCAAAATCAACCAAATTACAATGAATGCCTATATTCATGGGGCAATATAATATATCCTGGAAAATATGGCATGCAAATGATAGTGTACTTAAATTTTACTGTATTTAATTCAATTGAACATTTAAGTGCCTACTTTTAACAAGATATTATATATGAATTTACTTAACATAAATATTCCAAGAGAATGTGTTTTCTATGAATACTATGTATGATTCCTGGGCTAATTTGCATGGATTGCTAAATTTTTTGGCCATGGTGAAAAATATTATTACTTCTAGGAAAATTGACTTTGCCCCATTCTTTCTACCTTTGAGAAGCCAGGGAAAATAAAGTCTATAATAAATGGTAATGGATAAGGTCAACTGAAGAAAGACTGAAGATACTATTGAAGAGAAAGAACAAGCATATCAAAGTAAAAAAGTAGCAACTGGAGAGAAGAGAAAGTCCCTGGCAGATTTTCAACTTAAATTGCTGAGACAAATGATTCAGGATTAGCCTTGCCTTCATCTTTTCTAAGAAACTATTGGACTAGCTTCAGTGGTACAGACCTAAAAGTATTAGGTTTAGCCAAATGTTAGAGAGAAAAAAAATGCTAATCTATCACCCCTTCAACCAGCAAAGAGCAGCAGAACATGTTGAAGAAAAGGGCCTTCATCATAGAAATCTTTATTTAAACTATGGATGAATCTAAAAACATATCTACATATTTCAATCAATCAACAAGCCTTTAACTAAGGTCTTAGAATGTGCCAGTTGGCAGCTAAGTGGTGCAGTGGAGAGAGTACCAGGCTTGGAGTCAAGAAGATTCATCTTCCTGAGTTCAAATCTGGATACAGACACTTTATTAGCTATGTGACCCTGGGCAAGTTACTCTATACAGTTTGCCTCAGTCTCCTCATCTATAAAAAGAGATGGAGAAGGAAATGGCAAACCATTCCAGTATTTTTGTCCAGAAATCCTCAAATAGGGTGATGAAGAAGAGTTGAACATGATCGAAATGCCTGAAGAACAACATGTACCCAGTACAATACTAGGCATGGGAGATAACAAGGACAAAAGTGAATCTTCTTTCTTTGGAAACAACATGCACATATGCAAACACAGGCAAAGTAGATACATAATTAGTACAAAGTAATTTGGAGGGGAGAAAAGGTACTAGCTGTTGAAGGATCAGGAAAGGCTTCCA
Organism: Gracilinanus agilis; assembly: GCF_016433145.1. NCBI lineage: Eukaryota > Metazoa > Chordata > Mammalia > Didelphimorphia > Didelphidae > Gracilinanus > Gracilinanus agilis. The sequence goes on from NC_058130.1 coordinate 156,819,666, forward strand.
TATAAAGGTTGGAACTTGAGCAGAGGCTAATGATTTGAGATGAAATAATACTCATTCAATGATTTTCATTTTGTATTTCTCCTATATTTTACAATAAAGTTTTTATTTGACATTGTGAATCGTGTTTTTGTAAGTGGGTAGTCAGTCTTAATATACTAGAGAGTACCCAGAATACAGATGACAATACAGAGAAGAAAATCCCCCAAAATGTACCTAGGCCTTCCATTTCAAGAGAATCTATAGCACAAGTGTTACACACATAAAATTTTGCCCTCTGAAAACTCCTCTTAGGAGGGCAAATATCAGTTCTGGAAGTTCTTTGAGATCTCTTCATGCTCTAAAATTCAAGATTCTATCATTGTATGGTTTTGTCATCTGTCCTAACCTTCATCTCAAGTTCCATATTCCCAAACAAAATCTGAGTATTAAATCTTTCTCATAACTTAACATCATCCCCCAAAATCTTGTGCCCCCTTCCATCTTCTCCCTGCCAGGGCCTTCCTTATGAGATTACTTCCCATTTATAGTGTGTATGTATATCTCGTTTACTTATTATTTCCTTCATTTGAATATAAGCTTCCCCAAAGGCAATGATTGATTTTTTTTCCTTTCTTCAAATCCCCAGTATATAGCACAGTACCTGGCACATAATAGTTGCTGTACACCTTATAAATAATCACTCTAAATCAGGTTAGCTAGATCCAATCCCTCCAGAGACCCAAGGACAGAATAAATCTACCTCATATTCAGTTCCCATGGTTTATGGAGAGGAGCATCTCCAATGTCCAGTAAGAGAGACCATTAGGGAAACGATTGTAGAGACAGTGAAGGGAATTTCCTTTTTTCTTATGAGCCTATAAAACTATTTCAGAAGTGAAATTCTATAGAATCCCTGATCTGCAACAATATAGCTCAGAAGAGGTGAAGAAAGTGGCCAGTCAGATCACCAGCATCAGAGGAGTCCCTGTTGCTTATACAAGAAGGTTAACAGCTCCCAGTGGGGAAGGAGCTGATGAGAACATACACAAGTCATGTTGCCTGAGCAGTGTCTTTCCCTTTTGTGTGCACCCATGACCTTGTCTCATCTGTGGCTCTCCACAACCTTGTAGGAGTGATTTTAACTAAATACCTAAATTAGGACAGTGTTGTTTTTGCCTCCTGCCTGGTGTCTGCATCCCAGAATTTCTGAGTGTTTCCTTGTCAGCTATAATGAATTCACACGGCTGACAGTGTTTATTTTTCTTATTCTAATTACATCTATAGTAATAAAATGGCTAAAAAAATCAGTCAAACAACTGGGTTATTTTGTCTACAAGATGCTAAGCAATGTTTGAATTGATTTTTCCTCCTGAATTGGCAGATTTTTTTAGATGCTCAGTTTGAGCACCACACAAATATGGAAAGTGCTCTTGCTTTCTGACCTTCTTTGCACGTTAGGCCTTCTCCTGAACAAGTGCTCTCACAAAAGTGATCTTTAGATGTTTAAATGGGCTAGAATTGCTCAACAACAATGAACTCTCTTTGTAGGTATTTGGGTAAAAACCTGCTATTCTGCATCTGCTAGTCAAGTTAGGGGCAGGGGAGGAACTCAAAATAGTCTTAAAGTTTGTAGGGTGTTATTTTATTGTTTTATTTGATAGTAAGAAGAGATATAACCTTGCTGAGAGGGTGACAAATTCTGTTATAGTCAACCAGTACTTGACAGGTTCTATCAGAAAACCAAACAAGGAAGAGTATGTGTGTCTGCTACTGGCTGTCACTGTATTGAACAATGAATGTTTGATGAAGCCGACCTGCAAATACACACATCTCTGTGGAAGTCAGCTTTAAGTAGCAACTAGGCTGACAAAATTAACAGGAAAAGGCCTTGGTGGATACACACACAAAAAAAAAGAAGAAGAAAAAATCTTCTTGTTCCTTTATTTATTTAGGTGTGTATTGAAAGTGCCTCTATGCCAGGAAGAATTTGAAAAGAAGTTGCAGTTTTGTTAAGATAACTACATGGTCTTCATCTCAGCAGAAATTGAAAATGCAGTTTGGATAATTGTCATATTTTCCAAATTAGTTTTGCTATTAAAAAAAACCTGAAGTTATGTCTGCTGGAAACCTGAGGGTCTTATTCTGTTTCAGCAGTGGCTCAGGCTTCTTGCTGACAGGGCAGATGATGGAGAAGTTAGCCAGCACCATGCAGAAGAAGGTAATTGCCCAATTGCCTTGTGTCAGGCAGGCCAGTCACAGATCTGGTTTTCCTGTTCAAATACTTTTTCCCCTTAAAGCCTGCAATGGAATAAATAATCTCCCCCTCCAAAAGATAGACCTTTGAACAAAATGTCCTTAGCTTCTGCCCTTCTACCCCAACCCTTACACTCCTCAAAATTAGTAATATTTCTTAAGAATAATAATTGTTTTAATGACAACAAATACATTAATATAACAACTTCCTCTCAAAACTCATGATATTGCTTGAAAGTGAAGCTATAGATTATTAACATCTGCTTCCCAATACTCTATTCTGAAAATTAAATTTAAGGAAAGATATTGACAGACACCAGCGTGTTTAGAGAAGGGCAAATAAGACACTTAGAGGACTCAAAAATAGGATTGACAGTGTTTAGTCTGGAGAAAGGAAGTCTTTATGAGAAACATGACCAGTTTCTATTTTTATTTGTATCCTTAGCACTTAGCACACCTCCTGGCACATGGTAAACACATAAATATTTGTTGACTAATGATTGAATACTAACTACAGGTTATTCTGGATGGCCTCTGAGTTCCCTTCCATTTCTATTTCCACTGAGGAAAGAATGAGCATTATTATGACCGTATTACAGATGGCAAAATCAAAGTTTAGGAAGTTGAAGTGATTCTAGTACAATCATTATGCAAGCTCCTAGATGACCCAGGGAGAATCACAGGACCTAAAAAGATCCATAGATGCCACTTACCTCCAATTTTACAGATGAGAAAACTGGGGCCCATAGAGGTAAAGTGACTTATATAAGTGATAAGTGTCAGAGGTCTAGATTGGAAACCATGTCCTCTAACTGCAGGATACTGTCTTGTGCTGCCTCCTGACATATTCCTGTGTCACTCGAAATTGTTGTAAGCCCTGGAAGACTACATCTTCCAGGTAACCCTGCTACAACTTCCCCTGACAACTCCCACTTCCTTTGTGGGAGGTGTTGGAGAAAGTATAAAAGAGAAAGTTTGGTGCCTTTCCTCTCTCTCAACTCTGGAAACTTAGCTCTCTCTACCCTGAGACCCCAATCTCTCTCGGCACCTTTTCCACTTTCTATCTACCTCCTAGTTTTTCCTAGACCTTCCCTTTCCTAATCTAAATAAAACCTAGCTATTCAAAACTCTAAAATTGCTCTCAGGTCCTTTATTTGAGCCCCTGAAGGGCTCTGGTCAATTTCCCCCTGCCAGGGCTGGAGACCCACTACTTTCCTTTCCCTTCCTCTACCTTCCTCTCTCCTTTCTCCCATTCCTCCAATCCTCCTACCTTCCTCCCTTCACTTTCACCTCACATTCCCTTTATCCAAAAGCCCTTTAGTTTATTTTTCAGAGACTCAGTTCATAAAAGGAGCAAATAAATCATCTAAAGGATAGTAGGCATGAGGACCCTATCCTGTCCTGTCAATTCAGTCTGGTGAGGATAACTTCATTGAAAAGAAATAGCAAGATTAGAAGAAACAGTAGAAATACAATAGTGGGAAGTCTCATGCTTGGTAGAAAATCAAAGAAAGGCATTCCCTACTGCAAATTTGTCAACTCAATTTGCATTCCATGTTACACAATGAGAAAAATCTATGCTCATAACCCAGAAAGGGACCTTCCATAGAATATCAGCATAATTAGACTATTCTTTAGCACAATGCTGAATTTCAACTTGTACACTTTCCCCTTTCAAACTTTTTGTACTGTTCATATATTTCTGAGCTCATCTCATGATATGATCTAGTATTTTGTGGCAAATATAGTGTTGTTATAAATATAAATGATGTGTCCTGTCAATCTGAAAAGTCACAAATATCATCTATCAGGAACTCTAGCCTCTTATCTCTTTTCCACCAAATCTTCCCAATCCATATTGAGTTAAAGAAATTTGAAGTTATTTTTTTAATCTGTTCATTCATTTATCTATTTCCAGAGTGGTGAATAAGGTTTAATCTTAGAAATAGAGATTCAGAGATGAAAAAAAAAGCCCATCGTGGATTCTATTAGCAAGAAGTGTATGAAGAGCTAAATTAACCTTCATGCTGTATAGACATGGGTTTCTGTGTCATTCCAAAAGGGCAGAAGTTGACTGGAGTTAGAAAGTTTTCTAGGAATATTTTTTTAGAGAGGACTGGATAAATGGAATTATAGTAGCTATTGAAGGGAAGAGGCTGTGGAGAACAGTGGGTAAGTAAACAAAGAAACAATGCAAAAGAGAAGCTCTCAGAAACAGCAGAAAGACTCAGAGGCAAGGGTTAACTGGAAATTGCTATGTGCCAGAAATGAAGCCTTCACTAGGCTTGCTTTTTCTCCTTGAATACTGGGGAAAGAAGGGTTGTTGAGACACCTGATTCAGATGAAGTGGCTTAGATATCCTCATTGTCAACATCAGGTGCAAACCCAGGGGAACGTCTAGGAGGACACTTAGTCAAAAGTCACACTGCTCCCAGTGAGAGCTGCTATGGAGGGAAGCCAAAACTCGATCAAGTCTAATGTTTTATTCTTTTTGTGTGTACTTCCCAACTAATTTGTACATATGTGACTATTCAAACCATAATGTGAATAATTTTAAGCAAAAATGTAATATCATTGCTATAAGTCCCCCTTTCATTCTCCCAAGTTATAAACTAAAAGGGATTTAGAATGTATCAGTCCAATTCCATAAATATTTATTAAGTACTCACTATATACAATGTACGCAGTAGGCACTAAGGATACAAAGATACATACAATACAATTTTGTCTTTAATCTGCATATATTTATAGAGGTCCATGTTATGTCCCCCAATAGAATTTAAACTCCTAGGGATTGGGGATAATTCCATTTTTGACTTTGTATCCCTAGCATTTATCAAAGTACTTGACATATAGGTGCTTCATATGAATGGTTGTTAAATAATTGGCTGCTTTACTCTGATCAGACTGCATCTGGACTATTGTATTCACTTCTAGGAACTGTATTTTAGGAAAGGTAGTAACAAGCTGCATCAGGAATGCTAAATGGCAGTTTACTAAAGAACATGTAAATAATAATAATAATAACTTGAATTTTTCATAGCACTTTCAGATTTTCAAAGTGCTTTACATATGTTATGTCACTTAATATTCACAATAACTTGGAAAAGAAGGTGCTATTACTATCCCCATTGTACAGATGAGAACATTAAGATTGAAAGAGGTTTAGTGAGTTGCCTAGCTAGTAAGTAACTGAGGCAGGAATTATTCTCGGCTCTTCTTTATTGCCAGTGCAACACTTTATCACCTAGTAACCTACATAGAAGGATTAGTTGAAAGACCTAGAGATGTTTAGATTACATCAAGGAAATTTTAAAGAAGACATGGCAACTGCCTTCAAGGATTTTAAGGACTGCCATATAGATGAGGGATTGGGTTCTTCTGTCTGGCCTAAGAGGAAATTACAGAACTTTATGTAAGAAAAACAAAAACCTCCTAACTAAAGTGGCTCAGAGGTGGAATGAGTTGTCTCAGAAAATAGTAGATTTCTACTCTTTTACCAGGAGTCAAAACTGGATAACAATGTTTTAGAAGTTGTTGTTTAGGCACTGGTTGAACTAGATGGTTTCTGATATCTCTGGTAACTCTTAGATTGTGATCTCTGGCAAATCAAAGTCTATGGTTTCTTCCAGAAGAAGCCAGATTTCCAGAAGCATAAGATAATGGAAAGTATGAGAAAATGATTTGTAAAGATATTTGTTCATGACAGAACAAGGTTCTGGATTTTTGTCATAATGAGCTTTTATTCCTATTAATTATGACAAAATAACACTTTATACAAGTAAGTCACCTAGTTCACTTTGGACACAGAGACATTATAATGGAAGAAAGGTCTCAGGTGATAAGAGAACAAGGAAGAGAGGAAGACGTATAGATCAGGCTGTTACTGCTTCTTACATTCTTTGAAAATAGAATTACATGGAAAAAAAATAGAAATTTACAACTTCAATGAATTTACATGATCCTTTGTAAAACAATAGGGAAAATCAACCAACCAGGCAGCAATGATGGGTCCCAGCTCACTGGGCTCAATCTCCTGAAAGATATTTTCTACATTTGGGCATATCGGGCATATCAGTGCCCACACTGGACTTTTGCCTTATGAGCATTCTGCCCCAATCCCTGGGCTGGCTGACCCCCAAAGCAAGGGAAACATTACCTATGAGGCTGTGTGAGTGACCTACCTCTCTTGTGAGCTGGTCACAGTTATGATATCAAAAAGTAACATCTCTCACATGTGTTCTTCAGCAAGTGAAAACCATATGTTCAAATGCCCTGCAGAAAACCAGGTATGGTCTCCTCCCCTTTATGAAGACCCAGTCATTGGGTTGCTCCCAAAGCACAACACCAATCATCTGAAAACAAGGCAGAGAGGCTATGTTTCTTGGGAAGCATGAATTATGGCAGCACTAGTTTCAATCTATGAGGGGAGAGGTGACCCAAATCTATATTCTTCTGTTCTCTGCTTACTCTTTGGGGTGCTTCACTTAAAGAAATGAATATCTTCTTTGGAGAAGAAAGTCTTAGCCCTGAGAGTCTATAGAAAAGGACTGGGTGTTATAATGCTCTATGGTGAAATACAATGGACATGAGGGAAAGGACAAAGAGTGGCACAGAGAACAGAATCCACGTTATACCAAATGGTCCCAATATGTCTCCTCAAAATATCATTGGAATGAGCCCTCACAAGGCATGAACTTCCCTTTGCAGGTCCTGCCACCCAACTGCCAAGTGCTAGTCTCACAGTCTTAGGACTTTGGCCTCTGCTTTCCCTTCCTGCTTGGAGATACTACTTAATAGGGAACTGTAAGGTTCTCATCCCATTTCACCATAGCTATAGATTCTGATTCTAAACTGTCCCTCACAATTTCCTAACATTTCTTGACTACCTAAGGATACAAGCTAGAAAGTAGACACTAGCAACACTGATTATCCATAATAAATGGAAAAAATATTTAATAAGGACTTAATGTAAATAAGCACTAAGGATACAAATCTCAAAGTGCCATAGTCTATTTTTTAGTTTCCAATTAATTTTTAGTCTATCTTTTGACTGCCCTTAGTTGAGTGTAATTTTTATTGCATTATGGTCTGAAAAGTATCCATTTAACATTTCTGCTTTGTGTGAGGTTTTTATGCCCAATTATGTGGTCAATTTTTATGAAGGTGCTATGTACTAATAATGTTTTACTATTTCCTCCTATAACTCATATAACTTCTTCTTTAGGAATCTGGATGCTGTGACATTTGTTGCATAAGTTTAATATTAATATTGTTTCATAGTCTACTGTGACTTTTATTATGATATAATTTCCTTCCATATATCTTTTCATTGGATCAATATTTATTTTTTTATCTGAAATCATAATTGCTACCCCTGCTTTTTTTTTTTTTTACTTTAGCTTAAGAGCAGTAAATTCTGTTCTGGTCTGGAAACTCTGTGAGTTTCCCTTGTTTTAAAAGTGTTTCTTGTAGACAGCATGTTGTGAGGTTCTGGTTTTTAATCTACTCTTCTATCCTTTTTCATTTCATTTCATTCCCATTCACATTTATAGTTATGATTACTAATTGTATGTTTCCCACCATCTTATTCTCCCCCTCTCCTTTTAGCCTTTCCCTGTTTACGGATGTTTTGTTTTTGATGACCATCTTCACCCAACTTTTTGTTTGTCCTCCCCTCCCTTATTCTCTCTACCCTCCTTCTTCTCTATAGGGTAAGGTAGGTTTCTATAACTGACTATGAGTGTTATTCCCACTTTGAGCTAGTTCCAATGAGAGTAAGGTTCTATCATAGCCACACACACCCCATCTTCTCCTCTACTGAATTTTCCAGTTATGCACCTCTTTATGAGAGGCTGTTTAACCCTTTCTAACTCTTTTTCTCTTCTCCCCATGTGTTCCTCTTTGCCATCCCTTTTTTCATATCAGCCTGCCTTATTTAATTCCCTTCCTTCTTTTTTACAAATACTCTTTTCCATTGCCCTAATAGTGATAAAGTTCTTAAATTTCTTAAATATCTCAGGTATCTCTAGATATCTTGCATATTTTAAGGACCTTGCTTTTCTCAAGTATCATACATATCTTAATTATTTCAGTTAGCACCTTTCTAGGTATGAATGTACTCAGTTCAATCTTATCAAAAACCCTAAAGTTTTCACTTTATCTTTTTATGCTTCTTTTGGGAGTTGAATTTGCTCATCAAATTGTCTTTTCAGTTCTGGTTTCAGGGTCAGGAAAGTCTAAAATTCTCATGTCATTAAACATCAATTCTTTCTATTGGAGGATTATGCTCAGTTTTGCTGAGTATATAATTCTAGGCTGTAGTTCTAGTTCCTTTGCCTTTTGGAATATTGTCTTTCATATCTTCCTGTAATTTAATGTAGAAGCCTCTAGGTCCTGTGTGATCCTGACTGTTTCTCTTCAATATCTGAATTGTTTCCTTCTGGCAGCTTCTATTTTTTTCCTTGGCCTAGGAGTTCTGGAATTGGACTAGTCCTAAGTATTTTATTTTGGGGTTTCTTTCAGGAGGAGATTGGTGGAATTTATATCTATTTTTCCATCTTCTTCAAGGATATCAGGGCAGTTTTCCCTAATGATTTCTGGCAATGTGGTATCTAGGCTCTTTATCATGGCTTTCAGGTATTATAATGATTCTTAAATAATCTCTTCTAGATCTATTTTCCAAGTCAGTAATTTTTTCAGTGAAGTTTTGTAGCTTCTATTTTTTTCACTTTTTTGATTATTTTGTTGTTTTCTGCTGTCTTGGGTTTCATTAGTTTCTATTTATTCAATTCTATTTTTTCTGGAGTTTTTTTTCTTCCTTGAGTTTTTTGTGTTTCCTTTTCCATTTGGCTAATTTTGTTCTTTAGAGAGTTGTTTTCCTTAGTGGTGTCTTTTTGCCTCCATTTCTATTTTGTCTATTCTTTAGAAAGTTGTTTCCTTCAGTGAATTTTCCCCTGGCTGTTGAATTTTTCTGTCAATTCTCTTACTATTTGTTTTTTAACTTCTTTTCAAGTTCTTCAGGGATTTTTTTGAGGCCTGACATCTTTTCCCATTTTCTTTTGAGGTTTCACATGTTTCCTTTTTTGGCATTGTTGTCCTCTTCTGAGTTAATATTTTGGTCTTCCCTGTCACTAAAGTTACTTTCTAAAGTCAGGGTTTTAGTTTTTATCTTATGCTCATTTTTATAGTTGTTTTCCCCCTTTACCTTATCTATCTTTTGAGGCTCTTTTCTTTTCTTGAGTTAGAGGACACCACTTCTCCAAGTTTGCAGAGTAGTCTTCCCTGGTACTTGGTATAGGACTGGCTGCCCCAGTTCCTCACAGTGTGTCTGTCAAGGAGGCAGCCCTGTTTGCTTGCTCTGAGGAAGTTTGTAACTATTTTTGTACAACTATATTCAGCACCCTGTGTTCCTAGTTCCCCCATTGTTTCACAGGCTAGTTCCCCCTCTTTGCTGCTTTCCTGCCCCTTCCAAATGGCCCAGACTTGGCAGTCTCCCCACCTTGGGCCCCACCACCCCAGACACTCTACCATTACATAGGAGTGAGTAGATTACTTCACTGTAGTTCCATTTCTCCCTCTCTACTCCCCTGTAGCCCTTGGCTCTGCTATCATTTGGAAGTGAGTAGATCACTATGGTTCCAGTTCCACTCCTCTGCACCCCTGTAGCCCGAGGCTCTGATGCTATGTAAAAGTTTATAGGTTTCCTTCCTTCTCTCCCTATATGGAGTGGCTCTGGGAGCTTTGATGTCTCTGACAGAGTTGTGGGGCTGCTCCAAGATCTGCCAGTTCTTGCAGATGCTATACTGCCTGAACTTCTCTTTCCTCTTATCCCAGTGAGCATTTCTCCAGCTTTCCTTTGTTTTGAAGCAATTTATCATCTTTTGTGTGTGTGCATGGAGGAATCAGAGGAGCGGAACATCCTTTACTCTGTTATCTTAGCTCCCAGCATGCTACTCAAGCCATAGTCTTCCTTTTAGCAGGTAATAGTCTAAATGAAGGAGACTTGGGAGAAGATCTAAGTAGGGGGAGAGGCTCCAGACAATGAACAGAGAACAAGAAAGTACTGGGGAGGTATAAAAAGTGTGGTGGATCTTTGGTCAATGGACCTTATTTTGAATACAACCTCTGTGACCTTAAGTTATTCCCATTTCTTCTTGGTTCTCAGTTTTCTTATCTATGGAGTGCTGGACTAATCTCTAAATTTACTGTCATTTCTCAATCCCCTATTGGAGATGATATACAAATGAGAAAATAGAACATGAAAAAACAAATTGAGAACAATGACACTCAGAAAAAGAAGACAACAAAAGAACAATTGGTTACAGAAAAGAGCAGGATCCAACTCTGTTTTGTAAATGGCAATAATCTTAAAAAGCACTTCCCACTTTTAATGACAAATTGAATGAAGCCTAAGTAAGGGAAACATGTGCCTGGCTTTGTGTAAGATGCATGGGGGAAAATTCTTCCTATACATTACCTAGCAATAGAAGAAAAATCATTAAAAATTAACAAGAAAAATAATATTGGTTTTGTCATTCTGTCAAGGATCTGGGTTGTTGTGCTGTCTGGTTTCTGTGAATCTCTGTCCTGGTGCTGAAATGAAATAAGATGACCCATAACATGCTCATGCTGATTGATTCAGTGTTTGATTAAGGAGGATAAGGGGTTCTAACACAACAACTTGCTCAGCCTCTTAATGAAATCAAGCATGGGGAAGGGTGAGGAGTGAAAATCTGGGCCAGCAATGGGCAAAATTGAGAATTTGATGGAGTTTGTCTTCAATTTTCAGTGACCTCTTTTCTGTACTCTTTCTCACCTTCTAGGGCATTCTTTTATACCTTCTCCCCTTGCCCTTAAAAAAACAAGCACATTTGTTTTCGGCAAAGAAACTACTAGACTAATATATGTGGGATCCCTTCTATAAGCTATGCACCTTTCAATAAGGACCAATTTTAAGACAAAGAAATTAATTTCAAATTTTGCAAATGTAGCAAGCCAACATTTTGGGAGGTATTGAAGCAAGAGATAATAAAGAAAAAAGTTTTCCTAATAAAATTCACCATGTTGGTGACCATTTTTTAAAACCTTTATCTTCTGTCTTGGTTCCAAGACATAAGAGCAGTAAGAGCTAAGTAATGGGGCTTAGGTGACTTGCCCAGTGTCAAAGCACTAGGAAATGTCTAAGGCAGTGATTCCCAAAGTGGGCGCCACTGCCCCCTGGTGGGTGCTGCAGTGATCCAGGAGGGCAGTGATGGCCACAGGTGCATTTGGGATTTCGAATGCTGCTCCAAAAAAACTTTTTTTTTTTACGTTTTTTTTTTGTATTACGTTCTATTCTGAGTTCAATAAATAGTTTCATAATTTCAAAATTCAATGTTTCTAATTTACACCTTTCTTTACTATATTTTATGGAAAAGGTAGAAACATTAATACATATATCTTTCCTATTCATTGCTATTAAAATTTTTAAAAAATTAATTTCCAGGGGGCGCTAAGTAATTTTTTTTCTGGAAAGGGGGTGGTAGGTCAAAAAAGTTTGGGAACCACTGGTCTAAGGCCAGGTTTGAACCCAGGACCTCTAGTCTCTAGGCCTGGATCTCAAACTACTGAGCTACCTAGCTGCCCTAGGCTAGTATTTATTCTACTTATTTGTAAATCCAGACCCAGTCCTAGAATAATACAATAAGATTAAGGAAGGACATTTTGATATCCCTGTCTATCCAATGGGAAAATAAAGTCACAGGAGGTACAAACGCACAATAAGATAGTACTCAGTAACAGACCAGAGGAAAGGCACTTGCTCTAGTTTCCCTCCCTTTATCCTTGAGTAGAAATGCTTATATCATTCCTGAAGAGTCTTAACATTCCTTATCAGATTGGACCACAGGCTATATCTAATGTCTGTGACTCCAGGTTTAGATGGCCTTGATCAAATGGACTGCCCAGGGGCTGGGAGGGATGAGGAAGCTAGTCCATTACCTCAGCTAACATGGGCTTGAGCAGATTCAGATTTCAAGCTATACTCTGATTTGAGATGAATGCCTTTGCCCTTTCTAACCTCTGTTTTAACACACATTAAAAGGTGGAGAATGGGAGGGAGTGTAGGAAAAGGACTTCTCCCTTATTTGGTCTCAGAAAAAGTCCGCTAATTCCTAACTTCTTCTGAGAGACCTGTGGTAGAGGCCATGCAAAGAGCATTGGCTATAGGGTCAAAGGATCTGGAATCATATCCAACTTCTGTCACTTGCTCCCTGTGTGACCCCAGGCAACTCATTTAACCTCTATAGACTTTGGTTTCCTCACCTGAAAAATGAGAGGGTTGGACTAGATGTCCCCTAAATTCTAATCTGTGCTCTTGTGTGTAAAAATGTTAGTAGGAGAACACATGGTGTGACTTTTCCCATTTCAAAATATTCTCATGAATGTCCCAATTTATTTTTTTTAATTACTTTGAGGGCAGCAATTCAGCTTTGCCTGTGACTAATATGTGCAGGCTCCAAGTATTGGATCAACACCTTCTAGGAGGTGTGGAGGATGATATGAATTTGGCTGAACATGAACAAAATTTAAAGATGTTTCAAGAGGTTTAATCACTTCAGTGCATGTCAGAACTTGCCACGGTCCTGGGGCATTAGGAGAAAATGAGTACAGTGACAAAATCTGGAAAAGACTAATATCCTGTTTTGTTCCTCATTAGAGAATACTATTGTTAAGTTCCTGACAGCTCTCATAAAGAGCCCTATTTTCAATTACTCAGAAGCAGGGTTGGCTTTTTGTTGAATCACAAAATCCCAGGAACTCTATGTTAAAAGGTAGATACCTCAGAGGTCATTCAGTCTAACCAATGATTCCTTCTATGATTTCTCTATCATGTGGTTATCCAACATCAGTATGAAGATTTTCAGTGGTGGGAAGCTCACTACCTGTCAAGACATTCTTTTTCATGTAGGGCTGGTTCTAATTGTTAGAAAGAATTTTCTTCATCTAAAGCAGTGATTCCCAAAGTGGACGCTACTGCCTCCTGGTGAGTGCTGCAGCGATCCAGAGGAGTAGTGATGGCCACACTTTTTTTGTATTACATTCTATTCTGAGTTCAATAAATAGTTTCATAATTTCCAGGAGGCACTAAGTAATATTTTTTCTGGAAAGGGGGCGGTAGGCCAAAACAGTTTGGGAACCACTAGTCTAAAGCATTGATAAAATTGCTAAGTAGAACAAGGCTAAAAACAAGATCATAGGATCAAAAGCTAGAAAGGACCTCATAGGCCACCTAGACTAATCTTCTCATTTTACAGATGAGGAAAGTGAGGCCAAGGAAGTTTGGGACAACCCAAAATCTTATAAGCAGTAAGGTATGATTTGAACACAAGTTCCCTATTTCTATTGCCTTGGTATTGCATTATTATCTTTATAATCCCAACATAGCAGAGTAGGAACTAATATGTAGATTCATTCATTGATTGATCAGTGGAGAGAATACCTAGCAATGAAATTATAGATCCTTAAAGGAATATAATATGACAATCTTGACTTTCCCCAATTTAAAAAGCTTTATTACATTAAAATTATATTCTATATAACTTCAAAAAAAGAGAGGTGAAGGTAAATGAAAGGGCTATGGATTCTTGTGTATAATGAATATTAAAGTGGTGGATATATTTCTCTATACAACTATAAGGGAAATAGAATAAGTTATATGTTTAGATCTTATTTCCAGAAATGGAAATACCTTGCTTCTGAGCCTTATGCTTCTAAGCCACTTGAGTTCATAATTTTTCATCCAAATGATGGGTTACCTAACAGTAGGATATTAACTCAGAACTGTAAGATATGTTTAGAGAGCATTCTGGTATGTTAAATTTTACACATATGTATATCTACACACATATATGTGGATAGATAAGTATAGATAGACATGTATGTGTTTGCAGGTCTCATATATACCAAAATAGCTATAGCAAACCTTTTAGTGGTAGCAAAAAACTCAATGAAAAAAAAGAGGCTGTCTATCATTTGGGGAATGGCTAACCAAACTAATATATGAATGAAATGGAGTATAATTTTACAGTAAGTGACTACATATATAAGAAATTTAGAGCAACTTGGCAAGACTTTAATGAATGGATATGATTACAGAGTAAAAAGAACAAATAATAAAAAATGATGACCAATGATGATATAGTAAAAGAAAGTAATGCTATGAAACATTTGACCTCTGATCAGGTCAGATCAGTGTAATACCCAATAGATTTCAAATTATAGATGATGAAACATATTTCCCTCTTCTCGGCAAAGAGGTAGTGAACCTCAGGTATGAAATGAGGCACTTACTTTTAGACAATGTCAGAGTTTTAATTTCTCTTGCTTAACTGTATTTCTTTTTTACAAATAATGGCTCTTTCTGGAAAAAAGAAATATAATTTGAAAGTGATTATTATGTTTAAAATGAACATTAATAATTTTTAAAATTATGACATTTGATATATTCTCTTCTAAAACAAACAGTAGACTGTTTAAGAATACCCTTACCTTTGGCCTGGCCACCTAAATTACATATGTTCTTGACACCATCTCTTTGACCATTTATATTATTTTCTCATATCTTCTACAACTTTTTGGATCAATACCTATATTTCTGAAACAAGTTTCTCCACAGCATTATGTGCCTGAAGTCTTGAAGTGTTGAGGTCATTTTTTTAGCATATTGAAAATAAAATCTAATATCTTGTTCTCTGCCAAATATCTTCTTTCTTCTCCATCAGAATCTTGTCACTAACAGTATTGTAGACAGATTTTTCACTTTGGAAAACCATAAGTATAATGTGGTTTCAGTTATTCAGACTTCTCAGGTAGATTTTTTTATGAGATGTGTTTTTCTTTTTGTAAGCAAACTATAGTTATTTCATACTATTCTTGACAGAGATTCTATCATGCTGTTTCCTCTTAAGAATTGTTTAGTATTATTCTTTGCTTTCTTTTACCTTGTCTTTATTATATCCATATATTAAGAATTTATGTTCAACTGAAACCTACTGCATATCCTCTCATATTATTTGATTATTGTGGTTATGAGAGCCTTTTTCTTTATTCTATAAGCCTCTGGATTTTACTACATGGTAGAATTCTGCTATCACTTCAAACATAGCCTCTGAGAATGATTCCTAAATATATATCTTCCCTATCCTTCTCTTGCAATTTCCAGACATATCTTTGCAACTGCTTACTAGACATGTCCAATTTGATTTTGAAAGACAGCATGGTGAAGTGGCTAGAACAGTAAACTTGGAGTCAAGGAAATATGAGCTTTAAAATGAGTCTTAATCCCTCCTTTGGCCCTTAATAGCTATATGACATTGGGAACCTCATTTAATCTCTTTAAGCCTGTCACCTCATTTGTAAAATGATGGGATGGACTTAATGATCTCTAAGATCCCTCCTAGTCATGTTCCTATCTTCTTCAGAGTTTCAAAACTAGAATCATATTCTCCTGAACATTTGTCCCTTCTCTTGAATTCCCTTATCCTCTTTCCAACTCTCTCCTTCCGATCAGTCCTGTCATTTCTACTTCTACAGAGCCTTATACCTATCCCTTTCTCATTATTCATTGCTGTTATACTAATTCAAGTCCTCACTATCTTTCATCAGAGCAATAGTTTCCCAAATGACCTATTTGCTTCTTATATTTCTTTACTTCCTCTGTTCCACAATATTCCTCTCTGACTGAATCAATTAACTAAAACATAGGCTCAAAGACTCTTCTACCAAAGTGTCTCTCATTTATACATTAAGATTTCTTGATAGATGCAACAGCAAAAAGGATTTTTAGATATGTAATTCTCTCTTTAATATCAGAAAGGTAAAGGTAGGAAGAAAAAGCTCATGAAAAGTATTTGCCTCTTCCAAAGTGAATGTCTAGAGCAGAATCCAAATGGAAGGATTCCACCTAAGTGGTAAGGTCCTCCTGATACTACTCTTTACCCATGACACTGTTCTGATTACATCAAGCCCCAAACATTTCAGAATTACCTAAAAGAGATTCATTATCACTCAAAAAAATTCAGCCTAACAATCCATATTGGAAAAAACAAGTGGATGAATAATGCTTCTTGTCTAGTCTATAATGTACAGTTGAAAAAAATTATATATATACACATATATACACTTATATATAAATATACACATATAAATATATGAATGCATGTCTATTTAATATCTGTCCAACTGTAAATCACAGGGTATCTTATATATGCACATTTGTGTGTGTATATATAAAACTCAATAGACCTGAAAAGTATTAGTGATATATATGTGCATACATATATATTTATATTTATATATATATATATATATATATACATGTTCCTCACATGGATACTGAAGATGGACAATGAATGAGGCTAGAAGTCAATAAGGGAAAAAAAACAGAGTGGATTGCATTTGGAAAATTGCAGTGTTTTCAATGACCCAAGCTTCTCATTGACACAAAAATCCATCTTTTTAATGCCAGAATTCTTCAATTGATATATTCCTGCCAATCATGTAATACTACACTCATCAAGGAATCAAAACTATGGATCACCTAAAAAGCTAGTGAGATATTCATGGTAGGTATACATATCATAACAAATTATGTGGAAAGATATCCAAAATATGACAGAAAAGGAATTGGCACCACTGTTGAGAATAAGGGACAATAGAGATTGTTGTTCTTTAGTTGTTTCAGTTGTATCCATCTCTTCATGGACCCATTTGAAGTTTTCTTGGCAGAGAAAGTAGAAGGTTTACCATTTCCTTCTCTGGCTCATTTTTACAGACGAGGAAACTAAGGCAAATAGGGATTGTGACTTTTCCAAGGTTGCATGTAACATTAGAAGATCTAAAGGAGAGCTCCCATTAAGTTATTTATATTCTCTGTGGAAAACTTCTAATACAATGAAAAAGCATAGGAGAATTGTTCCTTTTGAAGGGCTAAAAAAGCAATGAAAATCATATACCCATGGAAGAAATAAAATACTAGATGCTTTAATGCTTAATTATGAATGTAATATTGAAATATATAGCAATGATCAAATAATCACACACACTCAGAAACTTTCACTGGCTTCCCACTGCTTAATAAAGTCTAAATATATTAACCTCATATTCAAAGAAATTGAACAATTTGGATCTCACCTATCTTTCTACTTTTATCTCCTAGTATGCCAGAATTGGCCTACTCTTTCACACACTCTATGCTCTAGGAGTATGGACTATTCACTGTTCCCCAGATCTTGAACCTTCTTTGAATATGAGGTGGGTATTTCTCCAACTTGGAATGCCTATTCCCCCATAGCTTTTGCCGGTCCAAACCTGAGCCATCCTTCAATGCCTAAAGGCAATCCTACCTTCCTTCTTTCTCTCAGCTAGGAGGAATCTATCCCACCTCTTATTTCTGATAGTATTTAATTCTTCTTTTATGACAATTTCAAAGCCTACCAAGTTGATTTTGTGCCCATCTTATCTCCTGTACTAGACTCCAAGCTCCGTAAGGCTGGCAACTGTATCTTTTTATTATTTTTTTATCTCCCAAAATACCTAGCACAATGCCCTACATAATAGTGTTTGTTCAATAAATAACTATTGAATAAATGGTGTATGGGGTGCCCTGTATTTTGTGGTCCCTTTTGATTTCCACAATAATTATGGTGAAATGAAAGAAAGGAGAACAGAAAGAGCAAAGAATCAGAGTTTTCAGATCTATCTATAAACATTAATTTAACTGTTGGTACTTTAAATGTGAGATCCATGTCTAACAACCAATACATTCATATATTGCTAGAAGAAATGAACCATATCAATATTGACATTAGTGCTATAAATGAAACCAGAAAGCATAAGAAAGTTACAGCTAAATGATGCAGCTAGAATGGCTCATAGATCCTCTTGGAGAGGCAAATAAAGGAATTGACATCACTAGTTTCATGACTCACTTTTAAGCAATAGGAAATATATTTTCATAGGGTACTTGGTCTTCTTGTCCTGAAATGTTTATGAAGGACATAAATACAGATTGACATAATGTTAATTGCAGCTTACTAACTAATTTTTGTTTCAGAAGATGAAGAGATAGAGAAATCCTATAAAGAAATTGATTAGATGCTCCAAACCAAATCAATATATACATGGATAGCCATTAACTTAAATGTGAAAGTGACATGAAAGGATGGTCATCTTGGAAACTGTGGTTCTGGAGTAAGAAATGAAAGAGAGGATACCTATTAGTGCTAATCCATATACCTACTTTCTCATCTTTATGAAATATGCTCAAGAATGATGGTATTGAGCATACTCTTGATGGAGTATTGGAATGGGAATCTACAGGCTTGTGTCAACAATATTCTATAGCAAAATACCTCTTCAATCAGTAGCATTAGAGAGGAAAGAGCAGATAACTTTGTTTGAATTCCACCTGTGATATTTGGTAGTTATGGGAAAATAATTTATATCTCTCACAGACTCAGTTTACTAATCTCTAAAATAGGGATAATAATACTTGAAAAAGAGTAGGTAAAAATTTAATCAAACTTAAACCACTATATAAATGTTGGCTGTTATTATTATTTAAGTACTGATTTGGAGGAGAGGGATGACTAGGTAGGAAAAAATACTGCTTTAAATGCCAAGTTTAAAATCCAGGTTTCTCCCATGTATAGGTTACAATTAAACAGAGCTAATGGGCTAGCACAGCAGATAGAGCACTGATCCTGGAGTCAGGAAGACCTAAGTTCAAATCTATCTCAGATACTTACTAACTCTGGAGCCCTGAGCAAATCATTTAACCTCTGTTTGTCTCAGATTCCTAAATTATAAAATGGGGCTAATCACAGCACATACTTTACAGAGTTGTTTTGAGGATCAAATGAGACAATATTTACAAAGCACTAATCATCATGCCTGGCAGATAGTAGGTGCTATATTATCTCCTTTTCCTCCTCTGTCCCCAATATTCCTTGTCAGATGACACTATAGGAATACTTTTGTTCAAGGATCCTCTGATTATCAACCAAAAGCAAACCATGATGGTATTCACCCTGTCACAAAAGATATCCCTGCATGAATTCCAGATGGGAAAAAAAGCCTATCTATACATGAATTGGTCCTCCACTTAGTCTGTTTGTGGAAGACATTATGGTGATTGCATCAAGCCCCAGGATACTATAGGATCTCCTCCAATGAAAGTCACAGCCACCAACCTAGCAATATGCAAAAGACAAACCAAAGGAATGAAGAATGGCTCTAATCTAGATTACAATATACAGCTGCATGCTGTTGACCAGAAAGAACCTAAATTCAGAGATCATGGGAAACACTTAGGCAGTGAAAGTCACAATGTATGGCAAAAAAAAATAAGTTTATTAAAGCAACAGAAAAAAGATAAGTGAATAAGAGCTTATGATTCTAACAGCACAGGAAGACCTCAGTAACATCCCTGAGGAACAACTAGAGTATGTGAAGAACCCTCAGCACCATGGAAAGTAAGCCAAAGCAGCATTTTTTATATGAAATTGAATGTTTTGTCTGGGAACTAATTCAGGAATGGTGCCTTACACAAGTGTTAATCACTTGGATACTATATAACACATGAGAACAAATAAGGGGATTCTCATCACTAGATTCATGAAGAAATCACATTTGAAATCAGTGATCTTTTGCTTGACTTATCTTTACATAGTTATTTATACTTTATCTGTTTATATTTTTCTGTATATAGTTATATAGTTATATACTTTTTATCTTCTCCCACCTAAGTGGAAGCTCTTTAAAAGTAGGGATTTCATTTTTAATTTGTATCCTCAGTGTCTGGCATGTACCTGGCACATAGTAGTTATTTAATGGATGATGGTTGATTGATTGATTGATTGATGTTTGTACTTTATAACATAATGCTTAAATAGAATCATCACCACATCATGCGCCAATGAAAATTGCCCCACATGCTATTTGACTTTGTCTTGGGCCCTCTTCTCTCTATATTCCATCCTTTAGTTATCTCTCAAATCCCAATAGATTCAATTATCACTAATAAACAGATGATTATTATATCTGTACATGATCTCTAATTTCTCCCTTGAGTTTCAGTCCCATATCTACCCTAGCCTACCTGCTAGATAGCCTCTCCTGAATGTCTTTTTAGCAACTCAAATTCAATATATCCAAAACAAATTATTCTGCTAAACCTACCCAAACTTCTCTTTTTCTATCCAAAGTGATTCAGGTGTGTTACTTGATATTCATTTTCAACTTTCCCCACCTTGCTCCCCACTCCTACAATCCAGGTAACTGCTCAGGCTTAAAGATTTTAGCTCAAGCAAAATCTCTTGCATCCATTTCAGTCTCTTTACTCATGGCTATCACCATAGTTGGAGCTCCCATCACGTCCTGCTTGGACTCTCATCATAGCCTCCAAATTCAACTCCTTCACCCTATTATCCATTATTCTCTTCACCAGCCATAATACAGTTACCATAATTTTCCTAAGACACAGATATAACCATGTCACTCCCCTGACCTTAATCAAAATCAATAGCTCCATATTACCCCCAGGATCCAGTATAAGCTCCCAGTGCAATATTTATAGCCTATTGCAAAATGGCTCTAATCTACCTATCCAGCCTTATTTTACCTTGCTACCTTTCATTCACTCTCTCTTCCTACGAATTAGAATGACACTATCTATTCTCCACACCCAGAATTCCCAGCCCTTTATCTATGTCTGCACACAGTCTTTTAGTCCAGAAAAGCAGGTTCAAGTTATCTGGAATTTACTTATCTAAGTAACACATAACCCTCCAAAAGAATGTAAGCTCCCTCTAGGCAGGAACTATTTCATTCTTTATTCACATGGTACCTTATATATAGAAGGTAATTAAGAAACATATATGGGAAAGAATTGAAAGCATACTCTGAATTATCAGTCTCACGATGAGAGTTCTTGGAACTGAGCAAAGAGGTATTTAATGTTCATACTTTGATACAAGATGTATCATCTTTGAGTGATCCATAATCCCAAAGATGTTGGTTCTGCCTCTACTGCAACAAATCACACAACCTTTCTAATCTTCCTCATCCTATGCAATTTTTGTCCAAGTTCTATCACAGATTTTTTAATAGAGAGTCTGCTTCTACTCCTAAAAATCCTTTTTTCTTTCTGTATTTTGATGATAAAAGGACAGTTCTTGGATTAGCCATTATTCCCTCGTTTTTACAATACATTCACAAACACACACTCTCCTCCTTTTCTAGTCCTATATATCCTCAATGATAACTTACCATCTACTTCCTACATATAAGTTATTGCTGGAAATACGCTCCAGCATTGCTCTCTTATTTTCCTCCTATCTCTATAACCACTCATTAATGGTCTCTTACTGTTTCTTCATCCATAACCTTTGTACTAACAATGAATATGCCCCAAACCCTGTCCTACTGCTCAGATTTTCTGTACATACTCTCTAAATAAGTGATGTCATTAATTCTGGTAGTTTTATGCAAATAACTCCCAGATAAACATATCCAGTGCCAGTCTTTCTCCTGAACTCTAAACTTACATCATAATTCAATAGCCTACAAACTGTCTATTGGACATTAAAAAAATAATCATATAGCAAGTGCCTGACACTTAGCAGGAGCTTAATAAATGTTTATTGACTAATTAAAGCTGGATGTCCCATAAGTATCTCAAAACCAACATGAACAAAACATAAAATTATCTTTCCCAAAAAAACTCACTTCTTTTTCTACCTGAGGACATCACCATTCCTCTACTCATCTGGGCTTGCTCTTGTGATGTCATCTTCACTCTCAGTCACTCCACGTATCCAATTTTGTCACTGCCAAATCTTGTTATTTTCTGCCTCCCCCAACATCTTTCATATACTTGTTCTCCTCTCCATTCAAACAGCCATGACTACAGTTCAGCCACTCGTTACCTCTTCTCTAAACTATTGTAATAATTTCCTAATTTGTCCCATTACCTCAAATCTCTCCACACTCCAATCCATCCTCTACAGAGCTGCCAAACCAACTTTTTTAAAGTTCAAGTGGGACTGTTATCCTCTATTAATCCCAATAACTCCCTATTACTTCCAGGACTAAATTACAAAAACTTCTGTTTTGCTTTTAAACCTAAATTTGGCCTCTTCTTATGTTTTCAATATTCTTATATATCGCACCCCTCCACAAACTCAACAGCCAGACCTATTGGACTACCTGCTATTCCTCATCCATGATATTCCATCTTTATGCCTTTACCCTCGCTATTTTCTATGCCTAGAATGCTCTCCCTCTTTATTTCTGCCTTTCAAAAATTCCTAGCTTTCTTCCAAACTTAGGTCAACCGCTACCTTTGCAGGATGCTTTTCCTATTCCAACCTCTGCCCAGCTGCTAGTACTTTCCCTTCTAATTTTATATTGTATGTTTTGTATGCATCTTTCTTCATCATTTGAGTTTAACCTCTTTGAGGATAGGTACTACTGTACTAAGTGCTGAGGATACAAAGATTATCCTACATTTCAAGGAGCTCGAATGGGAGAACCAGCAAATAACTGTATACAAACAATACCTATAGAAGACAAATTATGCGTAAGCTCAGAAAGAAGGCATTATGATTAAGTAGGATGGGGAAAGACTCCTTGTATTAGGTGGGACTTTCGTTGAAACTTGAAGGAGGCTAGGAAAGCCAGGCGGTAGAGATGAGGGAGAGTGTTCCAAACATGGCAGGCAGTCAGGGAAAATACAGAAGCTTCAGTGTCTTGTGCAAGAAGCAAAAAGGACTTTAATATCACTGGACTATAAAATATGTAGGGAAGAAAATGGTGTCAGAAGACTGGAAATGGTTAAATTATGAAGAGTTTTGAAAGCTAAGCAGAGTTTTACATTTGATCCTAGAAAGTAATAGAGAGGCAATGTAGTTTATGGAATGGAGGGAAGAAGAGAGTTGATATAGTTAGACCTGGTCTTTAGAAAGATCAATTTGACAGCTGAGTACATAATAAGTACTTAATTAAACACTGATTTATTGATTGATTGAATGAGTAGTAAGAGTAGAGAAAGCACAAGTAAAACCATGTTTAAAAATTCAAAGATGAGCCACAGAAAGCTGATGGCCTTTGCTGTAAATACTGTTATATCTCTGTCCTATCAGGGACAGGGAAGGATGAGAATAGGGGTCTTAAAAGTTTAGTTTGAAATATTTGCTTATGACCCTTTAGACTGTGGAAGTAAAAATCAGACATTTTTTTAATTTGACACATTTTTAAACATAGCATGGGGATCTGGTGCCTCACAATCCCAGTACAAGTGAAAGGAATCAGAGGATCTCTCATAAGCATGCATATCTTTGAAAACCAGACCTACTAGAGCCCCTCTACTAATAATCCTCTGATTGATTTAATAGTTAAATGTTTTTAGTGAATTCACCTAGAAAAAGTGAAGAATGTCCTGTTTCTCCATGCCCCACCTCCCTTCTTACCCAATTATGGCTCTGATGCAAAGAAAGAGAACAAAGGATGGGATTTAACAGCCCACTCCACTTAACAAAAGAATCTGCATTCAGGAAGCTAATAAAGGCTCTCTTCAGGAATCTTTGGAGGGAAAAAGGCTTAGGGAAAAAATGTTTGGGGAATTGGTGAGGGGGATGAAGGAGAAAAGGGATACTATATTTTTAGTGGCACAGAAGTGATTGTTGTTGTTGTTCAGTCATTTCAGATTCTTTTTGATCCCATTTGAGTTTTTCTTGGCAAAGATACTAGAATGGTTTGCCAATTACCTTCTCCAGTTCATTTTACAGATGAGGAAACAGAGGTAAAGAGGGTTAAATAACTTGCCCAGGGTCACACAACTAGTTGTGTCTGAGTTCAGATTTGAACTTAGGAAGATGAGTCTTTCTGACTCTAGTCCCAGCCCTCTATCCACTGTGCCACCAAGCTGCCCTCAGAAGAAAAAGCACCAGTTCTGGAATGAGAGGACCTGGAAATATATGCCACCTCTGATAATTAATACCCATCGGACTTTGGACAAGTCAAATAGCCTACCTTGGTCTCACTTTCCTCGTCTATAAAATAGTTGGGTATGATGGTAATAAATTGCTTCTGAGGTCCTTTCCAGCTCTTCAATTACTATCCACTGATTTTCTGAGTCTTTATATTCCCTTCATTATGTTCGTACCATGAGAGGAGAGGGTATGCTGAAGTGGGTTCAAATTTGAGTTATTTCTAACAAGATATCCAGTCATCAAAAACTAACAGAACATATGACAGATGTTTATCATTTACACTTTACTCCCTTTTACTATGTGAGCTACTTCACTGGCCCCTTAGCTGAATAGAACTTAGTCAACATTGAAACAAACATTCTCTCTGCTATCATTATAAACATAAGTAAATGGACCTATCCATGACTGAATTTGAGAAGCAATTCAGGGGGGTGGGGGGTGGAGGGGAAATAGCCTGACTGTTGCTGCAAAATACTTGTACAGAAAATAAAACTACATATACAAAACCAACAGTTCCACACCTCAGTTTGACAGGATTTTCAATAAAGATGGCTAGAAAAGCATATAATCATAAGATAATATCCTGAATGCTTAATAATCTCAGGGAATCAGGAGAGATGATTATATGCCACCCACTTGATAATGCAGAATATCATAATTTATTCCAGTAGCTCATTTTCCCCCTACAACATTTCTGCTTTGCCAAACTGAACATTAGTAGCCTTCAAATGTTAGGATATGATTTCAAATTCAAGAACTCACAATAAGAATCATGAAAATACATATGTATTTATAAACAGATCCATTCATTTTCATACTGTGTGCACATACAGTCAACTGTTAAATCTCCTACGTAGCACAAGAATAGAGCATTGGACTAAGTCAGTAAACCCTAAATTCAAATCCTGCCAAAGATATTTACTAGCTAGGTGACCTTCAGCAAGTCCCTTAACCTCTCTCTCAGTCTTAATGTCCCAACTGGACTGTATGACCTCAAAGGTCCTTTCCAGCTCCACATCTCTGAGCCCATGATCTGTTAATCATTCATGGCAAATTTCTTCCCCTTCTTATCTAGAATAGTTCTAACCTTCCTCTCCACCAGCATCAGTGTTATGTACTTAAAGAATTCATACTCATTTTAATATTAGATTAAGCAAAGCTTAATTAAAAAGGTAAATCTTCTGGGAAAAGAAAAAAACATTCACACACACACACACACACACACACACACACATACACTCACACACACCCCAAACATGTAATCGTGGCCTATAGAGCTAGTCTCTACAGGAATGTTGATACCAAAAGTTTGTAGGCATAAAAAAACACACCAAAATAAGATCTTGGTAATAAGAGCCTCTATCCTGGGACTAAGAGGTCATATTTACATTTGTAAGTACTGACCCATCACTTTTTGATAAACCAGAGAGTAGTAAACACTTTCTTCATTAAACTTCGGCACCTTCGCTATAAACAGTCAATGATTTAGTGCCAAAACTCCAAGTTTATTTTTGAAGTCAAGCTTTATGTTCCATGTACTCTATGTGTTTGGGAATGGTTTTAGGCTTTGGGAATTTATGTTCATGTTGGAAGTGTTCTTTGTGAACAAGGAAGTACCTTCTGAGGTGTGACCTTCAAAATTTGATGGCTCTGTTGTACCCTCCATGGCTCATATTTCAATTGGACTTTCGAAGGAAAGTCCAAGCTGGTACAAACTAGGACCTGAGTCTCTAAGCTGCAAATTGGTGAAAACTCAAACAAACCCTAATAATTGTAGTTGTTCAAGCTTTTTATTTTATTTTATTACATTTTTATATTTAAATATTATATATATTTATGTAATTATTATATTTTTTATTTCTTTAATGAGGGTGAAAATGTTGAATTCTGATGAAACTAATTATTTTGAAAACAACTGTTAAAAGCTAGCTATTTATATTTCAACATACATGGCTGACTGGATATTTTCCCCCAAACACTGTACCTGTAGCTATTTCTTTTCATGTGCAATAAATTATATACTTATTCAAAATAAGAAAAACAGTGGAGTACATTGTGTATTCATCTTACTATCAGAAAATGCACAAGGAGACAGGTTGTCCAATGACTAAAGCAATGTTCTATTTTCTAGCAGTATACTGGAAATCATTTAAAATCCCTAAGCATCAATTTCTTCATCTCTATAAAATGGACATCATGATATTTTCATTAATTCTCTCAAAAGACCAGCATGAAAAAAACTGCTTTATAAACCTTAGAGTCATATAAATGTAAAATATTGCTCTTATTATTACCATCATCATCACTGTTATCTCATTTTTCTTATCATTTTGTTAGACCTGAGGAGTCTTCCACCTACCCCAAAAGATTTTCCCCAGGGCAGGGAGTCTACTACTTTCTGCTTCCTCCTCAGCTACCTCAGGTGAGAAGACTTCAGATCACAAGCTATTATCTTGTGCCTTCCATCTCCTGCTGTATCCAGTGTGTCCCCTGAGTGAGTGAAAGTTGCAAAGGACAATGGACAAGCATCTTCCATCTGCCCCAAAGCAACCACGGCCATCTGTGGCAGAACTAAACTTCTGCCTCCTACAACCATCCAAATGCCCCAATCCAAACTAAGATATGGAGACCTACTATACAAAGAAGAACAATCCTCCCTTTGATGTTGGGTCTTTTGTTTCCTGCTGCACCTGTCTTTGAGAGTTGAGTGGTGCTCTCCACTCAATGATGAATATTCACACACCTGGCCATACCCTTTACAAACCCCATTCCATATGCTCTCACCACCTGATTCCTCATTCCTAATACCTCCCACCTTCCCTCCCCAAAGTTTCAATCTAACTCCCCACAGTCCTTTCACTGTGCTTTCTGGAATCCTGGTCCATATACAATAAGCTTCCCTTCACCTTAAATCTTTTCCTCTTCCCTTCACATTTTCTTTCTAGCACTGGCTATATGCCTTCACTCAATTCTCCTTGATTCTGGTTGAGTCAAGGAAACTAAAATATTCCTTGTCATTGCCATTGCCACTTCTAAGTTCTTCTGTTTCCTCTATCACTCAGTAAGATCTCTTCCTTAGAGGTTCATGCTATTCTCATATACCACCCAATCAAAACATTGGTAGATATTGTCTAGGAACCCTTCTGCCTCAACGAATTAAATATCTGGCTCAGAATTTTTCTCTTCTCATATTTAACTCCTGCCCTCAAAGTAGGGAACTTTGACATACATATTGACTCCTCCTTAAAGATCATAGACACTCAATTCCTCAACCTACTCATTTCCCATGATCTACTCTTCCACCTCATCTTAGCCACACACAAAGAAGTTATGCCTTGGATCTTGCTATTACCCACAAATGTTCTACCACTATGTTCAAGAATTTTGAAATTCCCTTATCTGATCATACTCATTTGATTTTTTTGTTTTGTTTTGTTTTTTAACTTTCCGTCTGGCTTTTCTTACAAAGCACTTCCTTCTGTCCATATCGTGACCCCCAAACCCTTCACCCTTCGATTCTTTCTCAAGCCATCTCCCCTGCACTAGTCCACTTGCTCCTGTTCTCTCTAACTTGACCCCTTAGAGATTAATAAATATTATTAATTGATTAACTGATTTATTGGTTGGTTGATTAAGAAGTTGCTCTCCTGATATTACTCTTTTATATTTAAAGTAATATAAACTATAATAGACATTACTCCTTTTTGACATTGAAGAAATTAATTTGTATATGAGGTAATTTTCTGTAAACATTCATCTCCAGGCTGTACTTGAGACTTTTCTACCATGCTCCAGCTTTTTAATCCTAAAGTTCATTCCAGCTCTAGACTTCATACACCAGAAATATCCTGGGGCCTCTCTAGATGGTTCATCCCGGAACCTCCATTTAGGAAGGTCACTTAAGCCAGCCACATCTCATTCTTCTCCAGGCTACACTCCAAACTTCCCCTACTATGGTTCCATGCATTTGACAAATCCAATGGTAAATGTGTATTTTGAACCTTTAATATTGCTTAATGAAAGAAGATCTGTTATTTTCAAAAGTGTTTCTAGACCTTTTAAACCCGTTTACAAGGTACTCTAAGAACATTTTAAGCTTAAATGTTTTGGTCACACAATGAGAAGAGAGGATTCATTGGAAAAGACTCTGATGTTGGGGAAGATTGAAGGCAAGAGGAGAAGGGGATGACAGAGGATGGGTAGATAGTGTCATAGAAGCAATGAACATGAACTTAGACTTGGAAAAATAATGAAGGATAAAAGGGCCTGCCATACTATGGTCCATGGAATCGTGAAGAGTCAGACGCAACTGAACAATGAAAAGAACAACAAAAAGAACCATTATTCCTTTTTGTGGAGGAAGTTCTATATTTTCTTTCTATACCTGTCTTTGGTTGATATAATCTGTTTTCCCTTAGCATTGAACAGGTTTTTGTTTGGACACCTCTTAGATCCCTTGTTATCTATTTTGCCATAACAAAAGAATAAGTTAAGACTAGCATTGTGTGGGCTTTAATTATTCTAAATGCATTCTTTCCATTAAACACAGATTCAATATTTTCTCCAATTTGTTACTTAATAAGTCAATCTCAACATATTCAGCCATAATTTCCCCTTGATGGCCTTCTGCTTTGTTGTCTCTTACCTAGAAAAGTGTTTGTATCTCCAACTGTTGGTTTAGTATGACCTCAATTTATGCTAAAAATTTTAGTCTCTAACCTTTCTTGGCACGCATTAAAATGTTTAGGCTTATCAAGTCCAAATGGCATTTTTAAATTGTTACAGAAAGTTTCTATGAGATGAAGTGGTTATCTAATGTGCTTTTTGGTAGAGCATTATAATTTTTATATTATCTACATATATCAAATGATTAATATGTTTTTGGTATAACTCCTTTGATTTAAAAGTCATACTGTGTTCTTTCAGACATGATAATGCATTTAGTGATAGGCAAACATAGCATTTTTAAACTCTTACTCTAGATATTATTGTGTTTTATATCAATGACATTATTTTATTGTTAGTGTGTTTTAAAAAGAGAAAAGTTTTCTATATGGATATAAAATATTTTCTCATTCTTTTAGTTTCATTTTTATGTATCTGTACCACATGCCTAAGCCATGAGTACAGAACTGAATCTGAGACCTTGTGATGGTCAATAAAGGTATAAAAAATATATAGTGCTTTATGGTAGTTTGTTCAACAAGACTAGATTATGTTATGATGATAATAAAAGATAATTTGGAGAAGCAGATAAATGTGTCAGGGTCAAATAGAGCTTCAAGTCAAAAGCCACAGATTGACAGGCTTCAGTGAGGAAGGAGGGGGTTAAACACTCCTGGATCTCAAGAGCCACAGATTGACAGGCTTCAGTGAGGAAGGAGGGGGTTAAACACTCCTGGATCTCAAACCCCTCCCCCTCTAACAGTTGCTGCTTCAGTTGGTAATGAAAACAGGATGAGATTCTTCTGGTAAGTTTCTGTTATGGCTGAAATCCCAATGATGTTCCTTTTCTTTAATTTATATTCCTCACAGGTCTGATAGATGAGTAAGTAGAAGCTAGCTATATAACTGTTGAGGACAGAGATGATCTTCTTAAAACTGGCAGCAGACAGGATTCAAACTAGATGTCCAAACTGAGTTGTGAGTATTCCCCAAATAATTTCCAGGCACAGATATTGAAGGTAAAGGTTATATTGGGAAGTAACAAGGAAAACTAGAGAGGTTAATGAGGGTTTTAGGATAATGAAAGGTGACCCTGAACTCATAGGTTGAAGCTTCCCTCCCCCCCCCCCACAGGAGTGGATGAAGGCACTTAACTAAAACTGGCTCTCTTGCTATTAATGAATATCTTTACTCTCTGATCACTAAATATTTGTTGTATTGAAGTTGATAAAGACTAACCCTATTAAACAGGCTAATCCTTATGTAGTAACCACACTGGCTATGCCACAATGGCCTCTCAAGTGAACCCCAAGTCTGGAGTAGTAAGCAGAGTGTCTGCTCACTTCAACCTCCACAAAGTAACTGCCAATTCCTCTCAACTTCCCCCTCACCCAAAGTTCTCCAGGGGGGTCCCCTGGAATTCTGGGTGAGGCTGTCCCTGTATCTTTGCAGGGATTCCATGCTTTCCATCTCCACATAACAATTAATAATGAATTGTTCTTCACAACACTAGGACTTTACAACACTTTTTTCTCTTAGCTAATATATTGTTTTCTTTTAAGTCCTCAAAGAACTTTTGAGTGATACTATTTATTAACATTTTTATTAACATTTTGTATCAAATACATAGGCATGTCAATTGACTTATATTTGAAGAAGTCACCAATGTTCTCATCTCTTGATAATGTGCTTCCTCTCTTTGGAAAAATGGGATTAGTCTTGCATCAGAGAGGAAGCCAGTAGAGTGTTTTGCTATTAATTCATGCATTACTGTGAAGAACATGAACCAAATAATTGTACTTTTCAACCTTCTTTTATCTAACAGATCTGTCATTCATGTCTTAAGAGTCCATGATTTCTGTTTTTCATTTGGTCCAAATTATACTTTCAATCAAACTTCTTTCAGTCATATATGTTAACTGAAATTTTCCACTTCATCCATCCTTCAGGGATTCTTTCTCTCCTCTAATTTCTTTGCTACTTAAGCTTCTACCAGTAATGGTGAAACTTTTAGAGACTGAGTGCCCAAACATGTGAGCCCCTCACCTTACCCAAGACAGGGGAGGGAGGAAGCACTACCATTGGGCTGCTAGGCAGAGGGGTGGGTGAAGTGAAGAATGTCTTCGGGCATATGTGGAAAGGGGGAGGAGAGCAACTCCTTCCAGCACACCCTGGCATGCATGCCATAGGTTTGCCAACATGGCAGCCTATACCAGTGATGGGCAAACTTTTTAAAGAGGGGGCCAAAGGAAAGGAAATGCTCATTTCTCAGTCTGTTTCTAAGGCAACTCTTTCAAAGTTTCATTGTATTGTATCCTACTCATTATATTTGTCAGATTAGGAATAATGTCACACAGCCTGATAGAACATTTCAGGGGTCCTCATCAGGCCTGCAGGCCAAAGTTTGCCCATCACTGGTTTATAATATAGTTTTTGTTGTTGCTGGATTATTTATTTTGTCCTTTGTTGGTTTTGTTTGTTTGTTTGTTTGTTGGTCCTTTGTATTCTCTTGAACTTTGGGTTGTGCTTTCAATTATTTATTAAAGATATTAAGAATTTTTATATACTTCTTTTTTCTAGGTATCTTTCTGCATGTTTCTTTTTTATTGACTTCAGTCAATATGATGCTTAAGTTTTCTACTGCACATATAAGCTAGATAATGATGTAATCTTCCAAGGTCTTCCTACAGTTTTATAATAGTTTTCCTGAGTCTCTTCTGCCATGAAGATGTTTGCTGCATTTTCTTAGGAGTATTCCTACATTGCTCCACAACATAGCTCCACATTTTCCTCTAATGGTCCTTGTCATAGCAACAGCATACCCTATACTATTGTTCAGTTCCTGATTTTTTTATCCTCTTGTCAAATAATCCAGGAAAATGTTTGTTTCTGAGGATTATAATATAGGCTAGCTTTTAAAAATAATTTTTTAAAGTATAGTCTGTTGACTATTTTGTTTTGTACCTTCAAATTCACAAAAGGTCTTTTGAAGTTCCATTCTAAGTATGTCTATCTCCTTTTCAAAATCATTTGAGACATCAGTATTAATTTTGCCATCCTTTTCAATATTAGATATCATTTCTAAAACTTTGTTATATATATATATATTTTTATTGCCTTCAGGTTCTTCAGCTTTTATCTCCTCATAATTAAGAAACTCCTTAAATTGTCATTCTTATTTCACCTAATCTTGGTTTAGTAGTGAAGTTATTTTTTACAACTGTCTTGCATTGAGTTACAATATGTTAATGGAGCTGAGGAGATTGCTGACAAAAAGAAGTAAAAAACTTTTGCTTTTAACTGATGAGATCTACTTCCAGTTTTGTTATGATATAATTCCAAATCATAATAAAAGTATTCATATCTTCTGTTCATTTCATGTGTATTTGTGGTTTGCCATCTTTAAAAGTTAGTTCATCTAAACTAAAGTATTTCCATCAGGCAAAATATTGGTGTTTCTAATTTTTTTCTAATGAATTTTTTTATCTTATAGTACCAAAGTACAAAGAAGTCATTCATTCTGTTGTCTTTCATGTAAAGCTAATATTATAGTGGTCTTTAGAAGAGAGCCAGTGTGTGACTCTAATCTTCTCTCCTATTTCTTACATTCCTAGTAGCAGTTTTATCCCATTGGCCACATTCTAACCCAATCTGTGGTATCAAGAAAGCCCTATTTGTTCATGTTTCCGGATTCTCATCAGACTTTCATAGCTACTCTAGCAGATTTAGAGCACGCAGAGTTCCCATTGTACCTCACTCTGGCTGCCATTCCCTTACTTACTTTGCCCTTGTCCCCTCTTGTGATACGGATGATGGAATGGGCATTAAGGAGATTATCATCATTGTTGTCATTGTCATTTTTATCATCTCTTTGCAAAAGGTTACAAAAAATTACTTTTGGAAGCAATAGAAATTCTTATAGACTGTTCAAGTACACTAATATATCAGAGAACAACCAATCTTCTAGTAACGATATTACAGATCACAGAAAGTGTTAGAAGGAATTTTATAGTGTTGGCTGGGTTTTGGGGAGCCCCAAGTTTGCCTTGGGAAAGTCCCAAGGGATAAAGGCAAACTTGGGGCTCCCCAAAACCCAGTTGACAATAGAATAATTGTAAAGATGTGCCTCACCTATATTTTAAATTTGTTCTCACTCTCTCCCAAGGACTCTGTATACTTTGGTGGAAGAGTGCACCCCAGGAATTGGTGAAATGTTGTATAATTATTGTTTTCTTGGCCTTTTGAATAAATGTTTTTGATGAGTTAATTGAGTCAATTAGTTGATTTGTTCATGGGAAACATATGAGTGAAGGCTGAGGAACTATAATATTAGGACTATGGCTATCAACCGGGTTCTAGATTCTAGAACCCTGAGAGTATTTGTAAGCCTTTTAGGGGAACCTCAACCTTCTAGCCTTGGAGTAAATTGGAAGAAAGAACCAATGTAGGGAAAATCTGAAAGGTTGGTGATTTGGGTTTGGTACATGCTACTAAGTCCAATCCTTTTATTTTACAAATGAGGAAAGTAAGCCTGAAGAGGGAAAATGATTGTCAAAAGATAAGGAAGTGGATATGAATTCAAGTCTTCTTGACTTGAAAACCAATAATCCTTCACTATGCCACATTTCCAAAGATTTGTACCTTGAACAAATATGAAAGTTACAAGTTTATGCACTTGGAACTGGTTCCTTCACATAAGATAATTCATTTGTTTAGCTTCCCCCACCACAGACAACACCTTTTCTGTTGCAATAGGAAAGGGATAAGAATTTGGATTTTGATGTCATATTGGACTATAGAAAAGGAACATATGTTAGCATCTCCTATCCCTGTTTCCAATCTAGTGTTTTAAAAGAAGTCTGCTTACTCCAAATAACAGAAGCGTGTGTGTGTGTGTGTGTGTGTGTGTGTGTGTGTGTGTCCAAGAGCTATTGAAAATAAAAGGAGGTTTGGGCCAAAGGGAAAAGTTTAGTTTCCCTGAATGTGTCCATGGAGAGTATATTTAGGCAAAATTTTGACTTTCGAAATGGTGAGCATTATTTTAAAACCACTTATAAAAAATGATCTGTATGTGTTTGGGGTGAAGCTGTCAAAGAGTTGGCATACAAAGCTCATGACTCCTGAGGATTCTCTTCTCTAAAACAACAGCTGGGGTAAACAGCAGCTTTCTGGATCTTAGGCACTGGGAAAAGTATGTCATCTCTGTGCACACTGGAACTTCCCTTTCAAGGGAGAGGATAATCTGAAATGAGGAGAGGTGGGTGGGAATATT
Source organism: Gracilinanus agilis (assembly GCF_016433145.1). Lineage (NCBI taxonomy): Eukaryota > Metazoa > Chordata > Mammalia > Didelphimorphia > Didelphidae > Gracilinanus > Gracilinanus agilis. Next base: position 156,853,869 of record NC_058130.1, read on the forward strand.
TGAGTTGCTTTGCAGGGGAGATAATCAGCTGTCATTACAAAGTGCTTTGAGTAGAATGGCTTAGCACTAGCCACGGGATGTTATTAAAACTGGATACAAGAGGGAAAAGCTGGAGAATGAGAGAAGAAAATTAAAGCAAGGAGAAAATTGCCACAAAGAAGAAATCTGCTCCTAAATCAGCTCCTAAAAATCTAGTAATAAGAATTGGTTCATAAATTTAGAGCTGGAAGGAACCATAGGGGGCAGATAGTATATTATCCTCAGTTTAGAGAAGAAGAACACTGAGGCCTCAGGAGTGGAAGTGAATTGCCCAAGGTCACACAGCTGGCAAATGACAAAGACCAGAATTGAATACAACTTCTCTGACTCCAGAACCAGTGGTGTTTCCTCTGCCCCATTCTGCCTCATCCATTAACAATGCTCTCATCAGTTTATAAAGTAAACTTTGCTTACATCCATCCCAGGAATAAGATTATAGAGATATAATCTTCATTTGGTGTTGAAGAAATGGAAGCTTAGGGAAATAAAATGATGTATCCATCTTCACATGCTAGATGTTGTCAGTCAGGAGACCCTCAGTGTGCAGTGGATAGAATTCTGAGTCTGGAGATCTGAGTTCGAATCCAGACTCAAACATTTATTGTCTATGGGGCACTTAATCTCTATTTGCCTCATTTTTTATCTGCAAAATGGGGATAATAATAGCACCTAACTCCCAGGGTTGTGAGTATCAAACGAGATAATAATTATAAAGTGTTTAACATAGTGCCTGGCACATAGTAGGTACTATGTAAGTTTTAGCAACAATAATAGCAATACAACTCCTAAGAATATTGTAAACATTTACATAGCACACATCATATTCATGTTACATATTCTAGACCCTCTATTAATCAATTTGCAAATATTATCTCACCCCAGACTGTATCCATTTAACTGAAGTTAAACTGAAAAATACCCTGGAATCAGTCAGGCGACTTAGGTTCAGATCCCAGCCTCATTTCTTCATGTGAGCATCCTGAATGAGAGAAATGGACTCATTATCCCTAATGTCCCTTCCAGCTGTAGAACTTAAAAGCTCTATTCTCTTTACATTATGCAATACTACTCAAAATCCATGCTCTGTTTTTAGAGGAAAAGAAAATATCTCTGTCTTATGTACTTTGCCATAAGAATCAATTATTACTTTTGTTTCATGATAATCCCAGAAAGAGCCAGAGTACAGTAGAGAGTGAAATGTGGAGTCACAGGACCTGTGTTCAAATACTGGCTCTACTACTTATGACCCTTATGACTGATAAAGTCAATTACTTTCTCAGGTCCTCAGTTTCCTCATCTATAAAGTAAGGAGTTTGGACTCAGTGTCCAAGGTCTATACCAGCAATCTATAATCCATTTATAAAGGTAACCCATTGTTTCCTGCTTTTCTTTCATCAGAAAGGCCACATGTTCAGGCCATTCAAAGTACCCCAAAGGGTCAAAATATTGTGTAATTGATAAATCTTGTGCCTTTGAACTACATTACCCAGGAGCCCACTGACTCCCTGTCATTCCGTACTGACGCAGAGAAGGGATAAATTAGGTGGATTTCGGGGGGCTAGCTCTCTTTCCTTCCTATGGTGGCTTGTAGCTGGGAACGTAGGCTATGAACAGATAGATTAGCCATAAGCACGTGGTTTTATTTTGTTACTTATTTGTTCCTTTACTTTAGTGATTATTAATAAATCTAATAAAAATATAATATTTAAAGTTATTATTATGTATTCAGTTTAATTTTTATAATATAGCATTGTAGGTATAAGAACTAGAAAACACTTTAAAGCTCCCCTAATCTCAAACATTACACGAAATAAGTAGTCATTAAATGTTTGTGGAAGGAAGGAAACACACATTTATTAAGTGCTTCCTATGTGCCAGACACTGGGTTAGTACTTTACAAATACTATCTCTCTGGGGACTCACAACTCATACAGCAGGTACTATCAGTACACTCTACAGATGAGGAGATTGAGGCAGACAGCAGTTAAGTGATTTTGCCAAGATGATGCAGTTAGCAAGTGATGAAGGCTGTTTTTTAACTCAGCCCTTCCTTATTCTAGACCAGTGATTCCCAAAGTGGGTGCCACCGCCCCCTGGTGGGTGCTGCAGAGATCCAGAGGGGCAGTGATGACCACAGGTACATTTATCTTTCCTATTAATTGCTATTAATTTTTTTTAAATTAGTTTCCAGAGGGCTAAGTAATATTTTTTTCTGGAAAGGGAGCAGTAGGCCAAAAAAGTTTTGGAACCACTGTTCTGAACCCAGGTCTCTTGCCAATATGCCAGTATGCACTGTCTCTAATGGAATCAAACTGAACTTTACCAATGAAGAAACTGAAGCCTTCACCCACACATCTAGTGGGTTAAATATCTGAAAGCAGAATCCAGGTATTCTGGGTCCCAGGCCATTATTCCATACTCTCTGCTGTCTATGCAATACCCTACTGCCTGAGTCAAAATCACCCTAATTATATTAAACATCAGCTTGCTTCAAGGTAAGACAAACCTCCTGTGGCAGTTTCTCCAGGGACTGGCTTTTTCATTTTGAAGCTGTCTTTTCTGAGTCTATGTTCAGTCTTGACAGGGAGAGAGAGTGCCCACTCACTGAAGGACGAATCACTTGTGAGCCTCCAAAGGCTTGTTCGTCTGTGTTTACAAAGTGGATGAGTTGTGTGCCACAGAAACACTCTGTGGTGGCCAAACGTGTCAAGTGTGATTCATGGGAGTACTTGAATTCCAGCTCACCGATGATCCCCTGTGCCAACCTGCTCACTGGAAAAAGAAAGTCCATCAAGAGGTGTCCCATATAGATACAGAATGCAAAACATCTAATTCAGTGCCATTATTAATATTATGATTATTATTATTAAACATGTTCATTATATTACAATAATAATCCTTTTTTTATTTGGTCAAAAAATGTTCCAAAGGGAGCTGAGTTCAGGTGGAAGCCTCCATAATGACTAATTTATGATTATATCTATTAAAAGCCAACATTTTTATTGTGTTTTAAGGTTTGAAAGTCATCATACAAATGTTTGGTTTGATCCTCACCATAACCCTGGAAGATAAGTATTAAACATTGTGCTAGTGGGCATGGAGGGAATAAAGACAAAGCAATCCTATCAAGGAGCTTACATTCAACTAAGTGAATCCAGGTATACAGAGACAAGAACTATAAAATATATGTAAAACAAATACAAAGCAATAGGGGGGAAGGGGGAGCTAGGCAGAGAGAGTACCAACAACCAGGAGGAAAGAAGGATATCCTCTCTTCTACTCCCTCAGGACAAGTTCCTACCATTCCATACAGATGAGGCTCTCTTATTCCCAGCCCTTGTACCTGAGCCATCTTTTATGTGAGTTGGTAGCTCAAGATGGAGACCACAGATTGCATCTCAGTCAGGATTTTGTAAAGTGTAATCTGAAAACATTTACTCAAGAAATCCTGCAATCTGCTTGCTCTTTTTGGTTTTCCTCCTTACTATGATTCATTTTATTTGTGTTTGTCAAGGGTTGTGATCTCCATCACAGTCCATCTTCTCTCCCTGTTTCTGGTGGGGTATAGCCATAATTTCTAGTTAATGGTTTCCCAGCCTCCTGGCACCATAGAGGGGAGCAAGTTCTCAGATCTACCTTTTTCTCAACCTGATGCTTCCAGGGTTGTATGTATGAATTTGATACCCTTAATAGTTTTCCATCACTTCTAATCATAGAATGACAGAATATAAGAGCTAGAAGGAGCCTCAGAAGACATTTGGTCCAACCAAAACCCCCACAAGAATCACTTTTGTAATCCCTCTCAGATGAAGTTGTCCAGTCCCTTTTTGAAGATGTATGATACAAGTGAACCCCTTGCCTCCCTCTGTAGCCCATTCCACTGCTTTGTTCTGTTCTGTTATGGTACTTTTAAAATGTCTTACTTCATTTCTTTCCCAATAACTCTTCAAGTCATCCCTTCACCATAGAACCTACCCTTTTAACAAAGAAATATGGCTAATTAAAATCAACCAAACCAGATACTGGAATATGGCAATATAGGCAGCATTGCTTACGTCTATTCTGTTCCTCTTGCTTCTCTACTTAGAACAGGAATGTGATCCTCATCAGGCCTCTGGAACAAAGATTATATATTTCATTTTGCCTGATTGCTGAGGTCTTTTAAAATTGTTCTCTGGGTTCTGCTTTCTTCACTCTGAATCAGTTCTTATAAGTCTTCCCACATTTCTCTAAATTCTGCACTTGTCATTTCACATGAAACAATAACATTTAGACAACTAAGTGGCACAGTGGATAGAACATTGACCTAGAATCAAGAAGACCTGATTTCAAATCTAGTCTCAGGTTCTTCATAGCTGTATGACCTCAGGTAGATCACATACCTTTGCTAGATCTCAGTTTCCTAATCCATAAAATGGGGATAATAAAAGCAACTACTTTGTAAAGTTGTTGTGAGAATAAAATAGGATAATATTTACAAAATACATTGCAAACTTTAAAATATTACATCAATGTTGTGAATATCAAATGAGACAATAAAGCATTTAGCACAACACCTGGCACATAATATACACTATATAAATGTTAACTATCTTCATCATCATTATCATTTTCCATTATGTTCACATGGCACAATTTTTTAGTCATTTCTCTAAGATGGAAAGTAACTTTTTTTAATCTGATGCCCAGGACAAAACACAATACTAGAATTATTAAGAAATAATTATGTACCAGACATTGGGTTAAGCCCTAGGAATACCAAAAAAAAAGCCAAAATATAGATATAGACAGAGCAGAATAGAATATAAGATTATCACTTCCCTAGCAAAGTCAACACAATAGTAAGGCAAGTGATGTTCTTGTTGTATGCACAAAAAGTTGGGTGGAGCAGAAATATATATAAAATCTTTATTATCCTAAGCATTTATTGATGTTTAATTGTTTTAGTCACATACAACTCTTTGCAACTCCATTTAGGGTTTTTTTGGTGAAGATAGTGGAATGGTTTGCCCTATCCTTCTCCTGCTCATTTTACAGATGAGGAAACTGAGGCAAAGAGGACTAAGGGCCTTGCCCAGCATCACACAGCTATTCAGTATCTGAGGCCAAATTTGAACTTGGGAAGTGAAGTCTTCCTAATTACAAACCCAGGGCTTTATCCACTGTGCCACCTAGCATTAGAATGAAGAAAGTACCATTTGATATTTTTTTTTGCCTTTGGCACAAGTTTAGCTGATTATGGAGCTGCCCCCTCATAGAACCAAGGAATCTGAAGCCAGAAGGAAGCTCGGCATCATCCAGCCTATTTGCTTTCTCCAGGGTCACACTTGGGTAGGAAGTGGTCAGAGCACTCTTTCTGCTCCACACATCGCCTCCTTTCTCAACATTACTGCTCGCCTCATGCAACCTAACATCACTTTAAAGCAGTGATTCCCAAAGTGGGTGCCACTGCCCCCTGGTGGGTGCTGCAGTGATCCAGAAGAGCAGTGATGGCCACAGGTGCATTTCTGAGTTTAATAAATAGTTTCATAATTTCAAAGTTTAATGTTTCTAATTTACATCTTTCTTTACTGTATTTTATGAAAAAGGTAGAAACATTAATACATGTATCTTTCCTATTAATTGCTATTAAAATTTAAAAAAATTAATTTCCAGGGGGCGCTAAGTAATATTTTTTCTGGAAAGGGTACAGTAGGCCAAAAAAGTTTGGGAACCACTGCTTTAAAGCATGGCCTCAAAAAGCACCAAGGCAAGTGCCTCCTGGAACCAATGAGGGCCCTTTAAATCTAAGTGCCTGGCCAGAGAGGGTGGAGAGGAACAGTTAGAGCATGACTGCTCTAGATAAAAAAGGGGCAGCTGTGAGAACAGCTTCCAGAGAGCCTTGCCATATTCTATCCTAGTTACTGGCATTGCCACTCTGGGGCAGCAGCAACCTGGCTCAGAGGACCTGGCATCTATTGATCATTATTAATACTTAAATTGACCCTGGAATCCATCCAGCACACTGAGAAACTCTGCTTTGCTAGATCTGGAGGTTGCTTCCTGGTGGTTGGGTTTTGTTTCTTGGACACAGGCTTCTTGGACACCACCCCAGAACTTTAGCCTGAGCACTAAATCTCCCCATTCTCACCCCATTAGCTGACCAGCAGAGCCTCCCGAACCACACCCGTGCCTTACCCTTAGAGTCTGACCCTTCTGAGCCAAATCAGCAAGTCTCAGATGATATATCTCAGATGCTGCCGGCTGAGCCAGGACCTACGCTGACAATAGGAACCACTAATAATCATCCTCCTGCTTCTTGAGTGACTTCTCATTGGAAGAGAATAACCTAGGCTTATCATTCCATTAGCACTTAGTTTATTAATCTATTAGCTGCTGAGAAACAGATAAGCAAAGAATTAGGGCAGTGATAGCATGACTGGGAGAATATTGTTCTATTACCTTAAAGGTTTGACTAATGTATAGCCTGCAATATATGCCTGATATTTTATCTCCAAACATTGTCAACTTGGTTTTTCTAAAGGTTGTTTTTTTTCCCTTTTAAGTGGATTTTCCTTTTAGTACCATTGGGATGGGAGAAGATGGGAAATCCTTTGCTGGTGTTAAATACTGACTTAAATATCCAGACACTTCTTAGTTCCTAGTAAGCCAGACAGTCAACTAGAATTTATTAAGTATTAATTAAATGACAGACACTGTACTACGCCCTAGAAATACCCAAAAAATAGCCAAAAATAGCCTCTTCCTTCAAAGAACTCAAATTTTTATGGGGGAGAAATCTTGTAAATAATAAGATTCATATAGGATAAAGGTCAACTTCTCATATCCCCATTTCTTCCTTTCCTTTAATATACTGCAGTTACTCTTATTTCTGCCTTAGGTCCCTCTCACCCAAATCTCCCACAGAAAGGAGCCCTCATTTCCCAGCTTTTCCTAATAACCTGCTCTTTCTGGAATGAGCATACAAGTCTCCTTTAACTATTCTAAGAGTTTTTGCTGTTAAAACTACAAGGAAACATAAAAGAGGCTTAAGTACCAAACAAAAGAAGGACATTTGCAAGAAGTCTTAAAAATTTATAGAAGATAGTTCTATTCTTCAATGAAAAATTCAAGTGAAGCTGGGCCTTGATCTTTCATAGCTCCCCCTATTGACTAACATCTTTTTTCTTGGAGTCAATCTGACCCTGATCCCGTCTGGGTTGGATGCTAGATCAAGCTTTTGGGCTTCCAGCCAGGGGAGATTTGGATTGGCTTAGCTCCTAGGATTCTCAGTCCCTTTTAGAATCTGCTTTCTAGGCTTATATCCAGGTCTGGGGCCCCTGCTTGAGGAAGGCATTTTCTGACCCTCCCTGAAGCCTAAGACTAGGAAGCATTGAACTTGCACTTGTTTCCATCGGTATCATTAAAAGTTTAAATAACTCCACAATCTTGGAAGTCCTATCTTACCATTTGATCATTTCTCTCTATCCTGCTTTTTTCCCATGAAGTGATTTTTCCAGAGCCATAATTAGAAATTTCAATAGTTGCAAGTAAATTCATTTGCAAGAGTGAATTAGGCAATATGTGACCACACTGGTGTTGCCTGTGTAGGTGAGGTAGACTGGAACCAGAAAGAATAGGAATTAAGAATTTGGGGAAGTAGAAGATCCAGGTATTTTAAAAGAGCAGGGGTTTGGAGTGAAGAAAAAAGCTGTGAACCAAGTACTGAACTTATTGGGAAGGGGACCAGAGGTCCCCAGATGACAGGAATAAGAACATGTATGAGATGAAGTGAGTGTCAAAAGAGAGGAGGTTGCTAAAAGAAAGAGGTCAGAAGAGAGTCTGAAAGTGGTCATGTGGACTAAGGAATATGCCAACTCTTCCTCCTGGCCTTGTGTATCACACAAGTGTATGTGAAAGAAGGGGTAGCCAGCTTTAGAAAGTGTTCCAAACAATAGCACTATGGGGTCTTCAGAAAAAATGTTGAATTACAGGGAGCTCCAGAAGATGGAAGATCATAGTTTTAATGTTGGAAGGGACATCAAAGGTCCTCTATCCAACCCATTCATTTTTTAAATGAGAAAATGAGGCATAGAGAGTTATTTATTTTTGACCAATGTCTAATAAGGAATAATACCTAGATTTGAATTTGAGTCTCTGTCTCTAAATCCTGGAAATTTCCTAATACTCCACAACAAAGAAGGTGAGGGAAGATGAGGGAAATTGAGGGCAGAAGAGGGTAGGAAAACAGAGATCTGGGGCTAAGTTTAGTATGGGGGAGAGAGTGAATAAAGAGGGCTAGAAGTCAGTTTATCTCCCATTCCCCATTGCAATTAGGCAGCAAATCAGGGGTCAGTACATCCTGTTCTGTCCCCAAGTACTCTCCAGGAGAGTGATAGTAGTTATGAAATCCTGGAGGAACTGAAGTCTCTCTCCCTCCTAGCTAGGAATGATGCAGATCAATCCATTAGACAGTAATGAGTAAGAAACAGGGGAGGAACAGCTCCCCAATTCAGGGAAGGATTCATGGTCCCTCCTCCATCTTCCAGTAAGCAAAGGGGCAGAGGTGGAAGAAAACTGGTTTGGCTCTAGAATTCATTGATTAAAGCTTGTTCTATCCTCATATTGCAGTTTAGTGCTTTTATTCAAAGTTCAAGCTACCATATAAAACTTAGCCCTTCTTGTGGTCATATGACCACAATGAAAGACTCCATCATTCTCTGGAACTAGCCTCCCTGATGGCCATTTACCCCAAAATACCAGACTCAGTTGGCTTTCCTGTGTTAAAGCTTCTGCCAGCTGTCAGACTTCCCACTAAGTTCCTGTGCTTGATCTGAAGGGTACCTCTGGTTCTCAGTTCATTTGCAAAGTTGAAATGACAGATATTCTAAGCTCAAAGAAACCATCATTCCTTCCCCATCTCAGGTAACCACCCTTCCCCTCTCCACCTCAGGTCTCTCTTTGAAGATGCATCCCTCCGACCCTTGCCCACATCCAACAAGGGATTGGATTTTACCAAAATTCTCTCTTTACAACTTTTACAGTATAAAAGCTGCTTTAAACTTCCAACAGTTCCACAGTCAGTAAAAGAAGGGTCATTTTGTCACAGACCCATATGGTTTTTATTTCCCTTCTCTTATGACTGGAAAGGCATGAGACCCTTTATTTCAGGAAATCCCAGAATAGCTCTCTGCAAAGGAGGATAGAAACAGTTCAGAACAGGGAAGATTTGTTATTTCCTTCTCAACTTATTTGTCTACCCAAGGTAGAACTATTTCTCTGCAGCCTATGAAAGAGCCTGGATGGTTCTGCCATGGTACTATGGTGCATAGATAGCAAGTGATAAATGGAAATGGTAGAAGACTCGATATGTTTACACTATAAGTTTGAATCTCCGGAAGAAATTTGAAATCCCAAAGTGTATAGAGCAGTTAACTGGAAGAGCTGCATCTGGTGGCCAGGATCCAAATTTGTCCACCCCTCAAGATCAGCAGGAGAAAAAGAATTACAAATACTTCATGTTTCTTGCTTGAACAACAAAATAAAATATGACATCCCCACCCACTTGTGTTATATCTCTGGGAAAAAGCTCCTAAAGGCACTGGTAATTGTTCTTATTACTAGAAAAATCATTGCACTGAGGTCCATTCGACTTCTGCTCAGCGGTGCTAGTTGAGATTTCAAGATATACACTTGGGTTTATGTCTGAGGGAGTTCACAAAGAAGCACAAATCTAATAGTTTATTTTCACAGCAGATGGGCAAGAAAAATGATCTTGTAGCTAACCAAACATTGCAAAATTCTGAATAAATGAATATGCACTAAGAAAAGATGCTATATTTATGTGTTTTGCTGGTGTGTATACTTTCTTTCTATATAAGTTTTATGGATGCCTCCTTTTTTTACATTTTAGTAATTTCCAGATATACTCCCAATCCTACCTGACCAAAGGAATTCTCCCTTGCAGCAAAAACAAAAATAGTAGAGCAAAATCACCTGATAAAATAAAGCATTTTTGTATAATAGTTAAAATCCTGGTTCTATTCAGAGGACCTGGATTCAGATCCCGGCTCTCTTGTTTACTAAACCAAGTGATTGAGAACAAGTCCTTTAATCTCCCTGAGTTTTAATTTTCTCATCCCTATCTAGGTCATCGATCTTCTATGTATGTATGCAATATTCTATACCCAGAGTGTCTCAGACTTTTTATTTGAAAGAGAGAGGAACTTTACTATCCCTTCTAGATGGTATCAGTGTACAAAGTGATGAACCTGGAGTCAGGAAGTCCTGAGTTCAAATCCAACCTCAGACATTTACTATCTGTGTGATCCTAGACAAGTTACTCTGACTGACTCAGTTTCTTCAACTCTTAAAACATCTACCATCCAGAGTTATAATGAAGATCAAAAGACATAATATTTCTAAAGGGCTTAGCACAGTGTCTAGAACATAATAGGCGTTTAATAAACATTGATTCCATTCCATTCCAAAGAGCCTCAAATTAGTCATATTGAATCAGAATTTAACCTTACAATGGCTTCCCCTTTTTGTTCACTTCAAATCTACTTAGAGCAAAAGATCACTCTAAAAGATGCTTCAGGGTGCCTCAAACTCTAAGAATCAGACCCATGGGATAGCTCCACCATAACTAAAGCTGCTTCTTATCATTTGACTTCTCAAAGCATGGAAAAGACTAAATCAGAAAGTTCCTTACCTTTTGGATACTCTGGACCCTCAGGATAACTTCATTACCTGGTATGGCCTCCTCACCTTTCTGGTCTTCTTATACCTTATATTGAACCCTACACTCCCATATACTTTCCTTTATAGCCTCCTTGTGGGTCATCAAACAAAACTCGGAGCATCTTCAGAATCTGTCCCCTACTCTTTGAATGTTCTCCTTCTTCATCTCTATTTCCTGGCTGCCTTCAATTTTTAGCTAAAATTCCATCTTCTACAGAAAAACTTTCCTGATCTGCCTTAATTCTAGTGCCTTCCTTCTGTTGATTATTTCCATTTTACCATACATATATAGGTTATATATGTATATTAATATATATATAAATATTCACTCATTCATTCTAGAGAGCCTTATACTTACTAGAGACCAAGAAGGCTCATCCTGGTTCACTGGAACTAAGCAACTACTGCCATTTTGGATTTCTATGGAGAGTCAAGGATATACCTAAGTTCATCATACCTGGAGAAAGGTACAATGGCCCAAGTTCCAGTCTTGAAGGAACTCAGACAACCATCTTAAGTGCTTCCAAAACTATTTGTCCTGAATATCCTCCATGTGCTCAATTAAGAGGAAGGTTTTTTGGTTTGGGGGATTTTTTTCCATAATGACCCATATCTCCCAAAGATCTACCCCTATCTGTTGGAGGATCTCTTCCACTGAAGTAATATCTCTCAAATTTTTGACAGGCTATAAACAATCCAGTCTCTGAGGTCTCAAGAGACCCATCCTATTTGCCCTTGATCCCGTCTCTAGTAAAACACCACCTTGAGCACAACTACTCTGATAGCCAACTTACTGAAGTGGAAGAACCCCAAAAGCATTAGAAGTTCAGCCTGAGATTATTGATTGTTCCACAGAAGAAGATTCCTTTCTTCTACCAAAAGAACAATCCAGTCCAGGGCAACCCTTTCCCAATTTTCCAATAATGATGTAATTGGCATTTAAGTATCACAACTAGGTTTGCATTTCGTGTACTACCTCTTGATTTCTTGCAACAACCATGTGAGGTTGACTCTGTGAATCTTGTTATATATGATACTTATCAGCATGTTATATATACATATAAATGTTTATTGACCAACTGACCCTCTCTATTTCGCAGATGAGGAAAATATAACTCAAAAGTGGGGGTGAAATAACTTTACCAGGGTCACATCACTAAACAGCACCACAGGTGGGATTCAGATCCATGCATCTCCTCAAGTTTCATGTCCTTTCTTCTCTGCCAGCTAACAAAGGCAACTGCCAGCCTCTTTGGTCGCTAATAGGAACAGTTGAGTTTTTAAGAGTCCATTCCCACTGGCTGGGGGCTGGGGGATGGAGAGAGGCCAAGATCAGTTCCCAGTCACTGCTCCTGGAGCACGGGCAGAGAGACAAGTGCAGATTGAGGCAGCATCACAGCCACCACATTTGAAAGCACCAGGAGAGTGCTATTACAGCCTGTATCGGGCACTCCCGCTGTGCCACCAGCTGAGCCATCACCCCCTGTAGCTCCTGCAGCTGCTCCCAGTCTCTGTGCCACTTGAGTCAGCCCCTCTTAAGGTTACCGAGTTGGCTGCTTCCATTATGCTACCCAAAACTGTCATGTTCTTACCAGGTAGATCCCTAACCTAATGGAGCTGATTCATACAGGGATTAGCAGGTGTTAGGTCTCCATGGAACCCTGTCATCCTGGATTTCTCCTAGATCAGAGATTCTTCACCTTTGTTTATTCACAGCTCCCTTTGGCAGTCTGGCAAAACCGATAGTGAAATCCTCCTCAGATGGCATTTTTTAAAGGTATAAAATAAAGTAATATCACATTATTGTAGTGTGGTATGGGGGAAAAAGAGCATTGGACAAGACGTCAGTATATCTGGACAATATCCGGCCTCTCCAACTTGCTAACTGAATTACTTTGAGCAAGTTGAATGACTTGTCTCTTTGAAGCTTAGAATTTTTGGCTGAGAATTTATTAAATATTATGTCATTACTGAATAACATTTGAAAAACGTAGAAAATAAAGCCTAGGTCTAAAAAAGAAAACTAATTTAATTGAAATATACATAATATACTAATTCTCAATATATTCTTATTTTATAATAAACATTTAATTAATATATAATTTAAGATTTACAACCAGCTCTCCAAAAATAAAAAATAGGTACAAACAATACTCTTAAATTTAGTCTAAACTTTTTAACATTTTCTCCATCACTTTCTTAATTCTAGATCTTCAACAAAACAATAAATACAATTCTGATTTGTAGCCTTTGCCAGTTTCATAGGTGTAAATGCTCATGCTAAAACTTTAACAATAAGCATTTGATAAGTAGTTGAAGCTGGCTCCGGCACACCCCAGAATCTCAGTTTCCTATGTGAAAGGGAGCCTCAAGGTCCTTTAGTTCAAACCCACTGTTATACATTTAAGAAAACAAGGTCCTACATGTAGAACCCAGTGGAATTGCTCATTGGCTACCTGAGGAGTGATGGGAGGAGGGAAGGGAAAGAAACATGACTATGGAAACTATGGAAAAATATTCTAAATCAATTAAATAAATAAATAATCTTTAAAAATTAAAAAAGAAAATCAAATGAGAGCTGGAAAAAAAAAAAGAAAATAAAAAAAGGTACTCTGACTCCAAATCCAAATTGGTTATTTCCCCTGCACAACAGTGCCTCCTATCCTTCAAATGAAATGATTAAATTAAATGACCCCTACAGTCACTCTGAGTGTTCTCATTATACTGTTATATGGTGTGAGGGCTGCCAAAAAGTATAAAACCCATTACCTGTGAAGAGCAGTGGATAAGAGTACTGGACTTAGAGTCAAGAAGACCCAAGTTCAAGTCCTGCCTCAGATACTTAACTATGTGGCCCTCAACCTCCACTTCCTTATCCATTATATTTCAGTTCAGTCAATATTTTCAGGTACCTCAGACTCTTCATGACCCTTTTTGGAGTTTTCTTGGCAAAGATACTGGAGTGGTTTGCTATCTCCTTCTCCAGCTCATTTTACAGATGAGGAAACTGAGGCAAACAAAATTAAGTGACTTGCCCAGGATCACACTCTGGAAGATGAGTCTAGTCTCAGCACTCTATCCACTGGGCCACCAACTACCCATAAATACTGCATACAACCAGGATAACGATAGCACCTAATCCACTGAGTTGTGAAGACCAAAGGAAATATTCTATGTAAATACTAGCTATTATTATTACCTTCTCTTACAGTAAAAGACTTCTACAATCCCTTTCAGTTCTGTCTTTGATCTAAATGGACCCTAAGTTCTCCACAAGGTATTTCTTCATCTCAGCATTTATAAAATTCCTATGGAACAGGTAGGTCTTTCCTTTTTTTTTTTTTTTTTTTTTTTTTGACCCTAATAGCAAGGACCATCATTCAAACAGCTGACACCAGAGAGAGCAATAAACCTCCATCCCCATAAAACTCCTTAAATGTGAAAATATTTAGAATGCCCAAAACTGGTTCCCATTATTGATTGTTGGGGGGTGGAATTTGGGGGGGGGGTGGAAATAGGAGGGTGGAGGGGTTGAAGTCGTTAAATACACAGAGTACAATTTACTCCTCCATAAAAAAAAAAAAAAAAAGTAAGCCTGCTTCCATTCTGTTTTGGTTTGTGGGTTTTTGTTGTCATTTCTTCCTAAAGCGCTGTTTCCTCACATTTGCATTTCCCAGCCTTTTTAATGTGATATTCCATTTAAGCTGCCTTTTAATTGTATGTGCTGCCTTGGCAGAACATGACTGATGTACTCGCGTTAATTAGGGCTCCAGTCAGCAGCCTGTGCCAGCTGGAAACTGAGAAACAAGCGTAAATTATTCTGTCATCAATCAGCTCGGAAATGTTTGAATCACTAATTAGTTTGCAATTTGGGTGACAGTTTATCTGACGCAGGCGGTGTCAGAAACTTCAGATCCGAGATGAATAATTTGCCGGCAACAAGCCCATATCCCCTGCTTTTAAATACATGAAGGTTTATCTTCATGTTGAAAGGTAGCTCAGCAGTCTTCATTAACTTCCAACTGGGACTATGTAAATCAGGAATCAGTGTGAGGCACTTCAGTCGGTGGTGGCTTTAGCAGATGATATTTAGAGCAAGAAAGCCTCTTTTCTCTCTTTTTTTATTAATAATTCATAAACTCATAGACAAGGATGTTTGGGCCTTAACAGCTTAAAAAAAATCACAATGGTTAAAAAAAAAAAAAAAGGCAATCACACCCCCCACCTTTTTTACATAAAAATTAGTTGGGTGAGGCATCTCACTGTTTAACTGATTTATTCTCCTCTGCTGCTATCATGTGACTGGAATGTTAAACAGGGAGTGATTAGCCCTTGTCCTTTAAGGCAGGATCATTATTGGGGTTTTATTAAATGGCAGGCTTGTGTTTCCATTTAAAGGGACATGGAAGGGGTGGAGGAGGAGAGGGAGAAGGAGAGAACAAGCCACTAAGAAGAAAATGGGGGATGGGAGGAAGCTTTAGTTGAAATACATAATAATAACATAAAAAAATCTATTACTAATCCAGTTAGGAGCTCCAGATCATCCCCCAGTCACTGGACTCCAAGGAGCAGACCCAGGAGATGATAATTGTTGGATTTGGGATAGGGGAGTGAGTTGTCTTGTGTGGATGGCTATAAGCTTATGGAGCAATATGGAGAGAGAAAAATAAAAAGCCAGATAACTCTGGGTAGAGACTTCATACGTAAGCACAAATGGCCTAAGGAGACATGGCTTCCAGAGAATTCAGATACTTCTCACTCCGAGTGGTGACATGTTCTAACCACCAGGGTCCTGAGGATGGCCAAACCAAAAAGAACAATAATTAGCACCGACCTAACTCTTTAAGTTTTACATATGTTAATTCATTTAATAAATCAACCATTAAGAATTTCTTAAGTACCTAGTATGTACCAGACACTGGACTTGTCCTGAGGATGGCCAAACCAAAAACAACAATAATTAGCACCTACCTAACTCTTTAAGTTTTACATATGTTAACTCATTCAATAAATCAATCATTAAGAATTTATTAAGCACCTACTATGTACCAGACACCAGACTTGTCCTTAGAATAGCAAAACCAGAAACAATAACTAGCATTTATCTAACTCTATCTTTTACATATCTTTTCTCATTTAATAAATCAACCATTGACTTTATTAAGCACCTACTATGTGCCAGACACTGTACTTGTCCTAAGGATGGTCAAACCAAAAACAATAATAATTAGCACTTACCTAACTCTTTAAGTTTTACATATGATATCTCATTCAATAAAACAATCATTAAGAATTTATTAGACACCTAGTATGTAAAAGACACCAGACTTGTCCTTAGGATAGCAAAACCAGAAACAATAATAACTAGCATTTACCTAAGTTTTACATATCATATCTCATTTAATAAATCAACCATTAAGACTTTATTAAGCACCTACTATGTGCCAGACACTGGACTTGTCCTAAGGATGGTCAAACCAAAAACAACAATAATTAGCACTTATCTCACTCTTTAAGTTTTACATATGATATATCATTCAATAAATTGATCATTAAGAATTTATTAAGCATCTAATATGTACCAGACACCAGATTTGTCCTTAGGATAGCAAAGCCAGAAACAACAATAACTAGCATTTACCTAACTCTAAGTTTTACATATCTTATGTCATTTAGTAAATCAACCATTAAGACTTTATTAAGCACCTACTATGTACCAGACACTGGGTCAGGCACTGGTGATACAAAAAAAAAAAAAGTGAATAGTCAGAGAGTTCAAGGAGCTTACCTTTTCTGGGAGTTGAGGAAGAAGGATGGCAAGAAAAGATGGTGAGCCTAAGTCATTCTTTACACCCTACACAAACCTTAACTGCACAAGCACTAGGTGTCAAGTAGCTGAAAAGAGTGGAGAGAAGGTGTTAAGGGTGATGGACTAAAAGTAGTTGGGAATGAGTGGAACAAGGAACAATCTGATTCTTTCGGCAATCCTCAATGTATAGGTAAAAAGATTGACGGTATTTGGAAATCCCTCTGCCCAGTTTTTTTTTTTAAGTGAAACTCAAATTCAGATAGTGTTTGACTTATTATTATACCTGTCCTTTTAGTCTTCCTTCTCCCAAAGCAATTTAACACTTCTTTTTTCTCTCCCTAGAGTTTCTGTTCTCTTCACCAATTGGTAGTGAAGGGAGCTCAGCTGGGCACCAGAAGGTGGCACTGGGTGCTGGAGGGTGAGTTACCTAATGAATATCAGGTAATAGGCTGTAAGCAAGTTCCATGAGGGGAGGAATCCCGTTACTTAAACTTTGCATCTCCCCTATATAGCGCTCAGCACACAGTAGGCACCAAATAAACATGTCAAATATCAAGGAAATCAAGTCATTCTTCCTAAACTTAGTTGATAATCCAATTGAATCTCAGTATATTATCACCCACCCAATTATCATCTGTCTAAGCATAACACACATGGAGACATATATGTGTAAATATAGAGACATGAAAACACATACATGTATGCACATAGGCATATACATTACAGGGTTTCTTGAAAGTCATGTGTATAATGGTTATGTGCATATATATATGTATGTAATATATACTTGAATTCTATGTTCAAATCCTATTTGGATCACTTTGTTGCCCTACCACAAGAAGAAGTCGGTGACTAGAATATATATTTCAAAAATACATATGAACTGCATTCATTTATTCATTCATTGATTACCTATTCTGCACGGCTTTTATATGCTTTGGGGGTTACCAAGAAGGATAACTCACAGTCTCTCTCATCAAGGAGTTTGCAATCAAATGAGATCACATGAAGAGACCTTTGCAAAACTTAAAATACTATATAAACGATTATTATGGCAATCCTGTTGAAGAGGAGAAGATTAGTCTGAACTAGCTACAGCCACTCAACAGGCTTCAAAAGGAAAGGATAGAGAGCAATGAGGTGGCTCAGTAGATTGAGAGTCAGGCAGGAGACTACAGGTTCAAAACTGGCCTCGGACACTTCCTAGCCTTTTGACCCTGGGCAATTAACTTAACTCCCATTGCCTAGTCTTTTACCACTCTTCTGACTTAGAACTATTCTAAGACAGAAAATAAGAATTTGGAAAATATTTAATTAGAATTTTTTTAAAAGAAAGAAAAAATAAAGTCTTTCTTTCAATATCCCACTACCCAATCCACTTTTAAGACTGTCAGGACTCTTCAGGCTCTTCTTCATGTTTTTTACTAAGATTAAAGGATTGGATTGATTTCCTTCTCCTTCTCCTCCCCAACAGCAGCTATAAAGGCTACACACACATCTACTAGCCTCAGACTAGATCTCTTGGCCACAGTTACCACTTCTTGCTTCATGTTCCTTTCCCTGAACATAGGTGAACAGTTTTGAGATAGATTTGTCTTGTTGGCAACATCATGAGCTCAAGAGGTCTGTAGTCAACCTGAGTCCTGTGTGCTGGTAGCAAGAGGTACTTCCCAAAATCGGAGAAGATAACCAGTGGCATGAGGCTGGACCATACACACCTGATTAGCCAGAAAATATGAACCTAGATTAAATTACTCTGATAATAGAATTCTTTAGGGAAAGTGAGATGCCTATTCAGCAGTCTCATAAGTTTCCTGGGAATGATTCCTCTTATGAGGGTATAATAGGAATGATGAGTTACTATTTTCCTTTTTTAAGTATTTAACAAGGTGCATTTATGAGTCATTTGTGTCTAAGCTTTTCTTTTGTAGTAAAGAAAATAAATGGTTGTCCTATATCTGGTGTTATTTACTTTATACATTGAGTACTTTTGAACTTTTTGAACAACCGCTGAGTTAGATTTAGGAGATAGTCCTGAAAAAAATTCCAGATGTAGGCATAATAAGCCACAGAGTTTGAGAAAGCCTGAACCCTTCTCTTTAGGGTAAGAGTTCTCCAGGTCTGAATCAGGTTTGTTAGTGAATAAATCCAAAGCTTGAATCTCTTGTTGGAAGAAGAAACTCCTGGATTGAAGTTTTATATGTAAAGTGATGAGTTTTGAATAATGCTTTCAGAAGTCCCTTCCAATTCTAAGTCAATTATTCTATGTATAACGACTACATTGTTACTTGTGATACTGAATTTGACATACCACTCAATGGAAGGATTTTTTTCCAACAGCTAGTAGGAAAGAAAAACGTTTTTTAATTCTTTTCTCTGGTTAAAAAGATGCACCCACCTTTCTCATAATTAGCATTTTTCCTTCAGATTGAGACAAATTATATATATATATACATATGTATATATATATATACACACACACACATTTGACAGATGGTTACTGTATAGCCAATCAGTTCTAGGTCAAGGAATCTTTAAACTGGTTTTTCACTTCATTTTCTTTTCCCTGAAGTGCTCATCCTGAATAGAATATTTTGCTAAATGTAGAAAATAGAGTGGGATAGAATGAAATGAGTAGTTTTAAGTGACATGCAACAAAGACAGAAGATAAGGACAGGAGAAACAAATCTATAAGAGGAAAAAGAGAGACACAACAGAATGTATATATTGTGTCACCTATGGAAATGAGTTTGAAATTAAATGGGGCCTTTCTTTTTTGGGTCAATGGTTGGTAAGTGTATAGGATGTGGCTGTGGGTCCAGTAAGAACATAGATGGAAAGGTGGATGTTGCTGTGTTCATGATTAGTATAAGCAAGAATACTACCATGAAGAAAACTGCAGTTTTATATGCCAATATCTACTTTAGAAGACAAAGAAAGATTTGGAAAATTCCATGAAGAACCTGCAAAATTCTCCAAGTCGAGTCAATATATTCCTTTATACTTGGTGACTTCAATGAATGCGTAGGAAGGTGAGGAAGATGGCTAAAAGTATATTAAGAAATGTAGTTTAGAGCCAAGAAATTAAAAAGGTTAAAGGTTTCAACATGACTTTAGAACTTTCAGGTCTTTACAACTTAAGCATGTTCTTTAAAAAAATAATAAGAGTAAGAAGGCAGTTAGTAAGGCCTAAAGATAGGAGGTCCTGGGTTCAGTTTCAGCCTTGGACATTTCCTGGCTATGTGTGTAACCCTGGGAAAGTTACTTAACTCCCATTGCCTAGTTCTTGCCATTCTTTTGCCTTGGAACCAATACTTAGTATTGATTATAAGATGGAAGGTATGAGTCTTTTAAGGAGGCAGCTGGGTAACTCAGTGGATTGAGAGCCAAGCTTAGAGATGGGAGGTCCTTGGTTCAAATCTGGCCTCAGACACTTCCCAGCTGTGTGACCCTGGGCAAGTCACTTGACCCCCATTGCCTACCCTTACCACTCTTCTGCCTTGGAGCCAATACACAGTATTGACTCCAAGACGGAAGGTAAGGGTTTTAAAAAAAGAGTCTTAAAAAAAGAGTAAGAAAGTAAGGGATATGGTGAGTAATAAATACAGAATAATGAAATTGATTATATCTTAACAGACAGAGTACAGCTGGTTCCAGATGTTGTAGTCACTGTCTGTGTACAGTTAGATCATCCAATGGTTAGAGAAAAGGTAAAAATCAATGCCAAATTATGAATGCCAAGAAAGGATAAAAATGAGAAAATGACTAATTATTCAACTTATTTAAAAGCTGCCAAGTACAAAAAAAGTAGGTAATGGCTAAAATGATTAAGCTAGTGCCACTATTACCATTTCTTTGAGAAGTATTTTTAATTGAAATTTTTGAAGGGTCAAAACCTATGATTTCATTACTGTAGATAATTCCTACTGAGAAAATGTACTCTTCTAGTGCAAATCTGTCTCCATCTCCAAATTACTATCTTGGAGTGTTTTGAAATTTTGGTGTTTTGAAAGGATAAAATGACCCTCCAGAGTCACAGCCAATAGGTGTTGAAAGCAGGACTTAAAGATGGGTCTTTGTGATTAAAGGCCCTGGTCAATATCCATCATTTGTGCTTTCACTTACCACAATAAGGAGGCCAAAATAGGCCAGAAACCACTGATGTACTTGTCAAGAAGAAAGATATGGTAGCTGAAGACAGAAACTAGTTTAGCATATAAATGCGTTGGCACAGCATTACAGAAGTGGAAGCTTGCAGATTATAAACATTATGGTATCACAACACAATGAAAATTAGAGTCTGTCATGAAATTCAAATAAATTGGATAAATCTGAGAGAATTTGTTTATAACATTTGGAAGTACAAAAAGTAGACAAGCAATAAAGAGACCTACTGATGTTTCCATTCTCATTAAAAACAATAATGAGTCAAATGGGAAAATCTAAGTGTCAAATTTCTTTGATAAGGTTTTGATATCCAAGATATATAAATAATTAATAAATATATGTGATATTCCACAATAAATAAGTGATCAAAGGATATGAACAAGCAGTTCTTTAAAAAAAAAAGCAGAATATTCACAACCACATGAAAGAATGCACCTTCACTTGTAAGAGAAATGCAAATCAAAACAACCTTGTAGTTTTACTTTACACCCTGAAAATTGGCAAAGGTGACAAAAAACAGCAATAGTCAATGTTGGAGGAGTTGTAGAATGATTAGTAAACTGATATATTGTTGGTGGAGTTGTGAAATGGTACAACCATTTTGGATAGCAATCTGGAATTAGGCAAATAAAGTGATTAAAATGTCCATACCCTTTGATCCAAAAACCCTCTTACTGGGCATATATGTGCTCTAAGGAAACTATTTATAAGAAGAAAGTTTCCATGCATACCAAATATAAAGCATTTCTATTAAAGCAAAAACTTGGAAAATTCTGCGGAAATATTTATGATTTGGGAATTGCTAAATAAGTTGTGGTATGTGAATCTAATGGAACACTATTCTGCCTTAAGAAATGATATGGGCAGTGAATATAGAAAAGCTGGAAAAGTATAGATTAACTGGCATAGAGTGAAGTAAGCAGAGCCTAAAGAACAAAATACACAGTAACTAAAACTAAAAGTAAATGGAAAGAACAACTATGTACCAAAAAAATCAAAAGTGAAAATAACAAAATTATAAAGATAAACATGACTCAAATGAAGACACACTCCACCCAACTCCTTCATGAAAGTAGGAAATCCATCATGCTATATGTTGCAAATGTTTTCAGACTTAAATAGATTAATCAGTAATGCTAATTTTTTTACCTCTTCAAAAAAATACTATGACACACAAGATGGCTTTCTTGGAGGGGTAGGGATAGGAAAAGGATGCTGGGGTTAAGTATGATTTTTTTAAGAAGCAGAAGACTTCAAGAAAACCACATTCCTTAAAATAGTGATATCACCACATTTGAACTCTACCTTCTCAGTATACAAGATACTATATAAAGTAGCAGCAGCAAGTAAGATGAAATCAAAAAGGAATATCAACCTCAAGTGAGACTTAAGGAGAATTAGGTTTATCTAAAGCATGAGTTCTTGACCTTGGAGTCCATGAAATTTAAAAAATACATGTTGTGATGATTGAATTTCAATATAATTAGCTTCCTTTGTAATTTTATGCACTTAAATTTATGCATTAAAAACATTATTCTTAGAATAATCCACCGAGGAATTGTCAAAGGTGATAATAGAGTTATATCATTAGTAAAAATAGAAAGGCAGATATGTGGCATAGAAGATAGAATGACAAGCCTGGAGTCAGGAATATTCATCTTCCTAAGTTCAAATCTAGCCTGATTTCATATGCCAGTAAAGTTATGCTTCTTAATATTCTATAAGCTAGGCTTCAACAATATGTGAACCAAGAATTACCAGAAGAGCAAGCTGGTTTTTGAAGAAGCTGAGGAACTAAAGACCAAATTGCCAAGATTTGCTGGATTATGGAGAAAGTAAGGAAGTTCAAGAAAAAAACATTAACTTCTGCTTCATTGATTACACTAAAAGCCTTTGACTGTGTGTATCACAACAAAATGTGGCAAGTTTTCAAAGAAAGAGGACTACCACATCATCCTACTTGCTTCTTTAGAAATCTGTATATGGATCAAAAAGCAATAGTTAGAACCTAACATGGAACTTGAGTAGTTTAAAATTGGAAAAAGACAGCAAGGCTATATATTATTACCTTATTTATTTAACATATGAAGAGCATATCATATGAAATGCCAGGCTAGATGAATCAAAAGCTGGAATTAAAAAGAGAAATATCAATCATCTCAGATATATAGATGATACAACTTTGATAACAGAAAGTGAAAAAGAATTAAGAAGCCTTTTAATGAGAGTGAAAGAGGAGAGTATAAAAGCTGGGTTGAAGCTCAACATTTAAAAAAAAAAAACTAAGATCTTGGCAACTGGTTCCATTACCACTTGGCAAATAGGAGAAGAAGTGGAAGCAGTGTCAGAGTTTACATTCTTGGGTTCAAAAATCACTGCAGATAGTGACTGCAGCCATGAAATTAAATGACACTTGCTCCTTGAAAGGAAAGCTATGGCAAATATGGACAGCATAATAAAAAGCAGAGCTATCACCTTGCTGACAAAGGTCCATAGAGTCAAAGCTGTGTTTTTTCCCAGCAGTAATGAATGAATGGCTGTGAGAGTTAGCCTATAAGGAAAGCTGAGCACCACAGAATAGAAACTTTTGAATTGTGGTGCTGAAAAACACTTTTGAGAATCTCTTGGATAGCAAGATCAAATTAGTCAATACTGAAAGAAATTAGTTCACACTATTCACTGAAAAGTCAAATACTGATGCTAAAGCTTAAATACTTTGGCAGCATAATGACAAGACAGGATTCATTGGGAAAAGACCCTTATATTGGGAAAGACTGAAGGCAAAAGGAAAAGACAATGGAAGAGGATGAGACAGACAGTGTCATGGAAACTGAATTTGGACAGACAGAGAGATGGTGAAGTAGAGAAGAGCCTGGCATGCTATGGTCCATAGGATTACAAAGAGTAAGATATGACTAAAAGCCTGACAAAAAATAGGTAAAAGACTTTTAGAAATCATTTTCTCTAATCTCTCCATTTCACAAATTAAAAAATTGAAGAAAAGAGTAGATGACCTGTTCAAGATCATACTCATGAGGCTGCACAAATCAGGAATAGAGGCAGGAATCTAACTTCAACTATTCTAGTCATTGAAGCCAATGCTCTCTCCACTCTTCATCAATGACTTCAGGTTTTCTGAAATATCAAAGCACTTTCCTAAGTCAACTGAAAATAGAATGTGAAATTTAGGACAATGACCACTCCAGTCTCCTTGCCATCACTACCACCACCATTACCAAATATTAATATGTGTTGAGATTAGTTTGGTAGAGATCTAAAAAGTGGAATGGAAACTGTGATAGTCCCAAGCAAAATAATGAAGTAGAAGAACAAGATGGTGAGATGAAATTGAAAATGATTGTCTACAGGATGACTAATGTGTTGGTTATGATACAAAAGACCAAAATCTGACTCCAAAATTAATCCCTAATTTGAAAAAAACTGATACTTTGAATAATTAGGTTTTCAAAGAATTTTATATACCCTATCTTGAGTCTTACATAAATCTTATAATGTACATAATATAGCTATTATTCCCCATTTTACAGATGGTAAAACTAAGACTCAGAGATGTTAAATGACTTTGCCATGTACTCACAGACAATGCAGATGAAAAATTAAGATTTGAATCTAGGCCTTTTTGATTCTGTATGCTCTAGTAACTATGTTGTCCCAGATCTCTAAAAGAGGTTAATACTCTTTTTTTTAAAACCCTTAACTTCTCTGTATTGGCTCCTAGGTGGAAGAGTGGTAAGGGTGGGCAATGGGGGTCAAGTGACTTGCCCAGAGTCACACAGCTGGGAAGTGTCTGAGGCCAGCTTTGAACCTAGGACCTCCAGTCTTTAGGCCTGACTCTCAATCCACTGAGTGGTTACCCAGCTGCCCCAGGTTAATATTCTAAAGGTAATTTAGCTTAGTAGTCTAGCTTTCCTCAAATAATAATAATAATAATAATAATAATAATAATAATAATAATAATAATAAACTAAAAAACAAAAAAAATGGTGAGGAGACAGAGATGTTCAAGTTCATCAAATCCTTTCCTCCAATATTTTATGAATTTAGTAAGACGCCCCATAGACAAAAAAAGGACAAAATAAAAAGGTCTTCTGAGTTCTAAGAGACTATAAAATCATCTTGGATTTGGTTTCTAACAAATCAAATGTAAAGGAAAAGTCATCCAGTTCTAACTCTGTGCACTGCTGAGATGGTCTTATTTTGAGCCAGTTCTAATGTTTCAGCACTTTAAAACTGCCAGCAAATCAGCAGCATGAACCTGAGCTAGAATATGTTTGGTTTGGGTTTGGGTTAGTTGGTTTTTAGGGGGCTGATGTTGGCACTGGGATGTACTCTTATTAAAAGTTTTCAGACTTCCTTTTACTTGGCTAAATGCCCCTTTTAGGCATCCTCCTAGAGTCATCTCGTTCAAAAATAGCACCCTGGATTCAATGTTCCTTTGGAAAATCAGGGATGAAAAGAGACTGCAAGTTCAAAAAATCATGGGCCACCTAAGTGCGTGTGATAAATGTGCATTGATGGACAGAGGAGAAAGCAAGGTTTCTGGAATCAAAGGGCTTGCATTCAAATTTCATTTCTAATAATGCATGTTTGACTGTGGGCAAATCACTTAAACTCTAAAGACCTCAGTTTCCTTAGCTGTAAATTTAAGGTTAAACTAGACAACTCAGTTTAGCTCAAAGCAGTCTGTCAATCCAAGGGAGACTTGCCCAATGAGGAATAAGTTAAAGGTTTACTTGTTTGGGTAATTAGGGCAGCTCTTAGCTAATTTTTGTCTTTGTTCAGAGAAGGTTCAGCTACCATATCAGGATTACAACTAATCCCTTCAGTGCATACAATTATTCCAATCCTAAACTACATATATGGTTACAGAATATATTTGGGGGTGACACTTCTTAAAAAGTGTATTCAATCTTTCCTTCAACATCACTACTTTGTAAGAGCTCTGCCTTCATGTGATTACTGATAAAATGTTTTTAAATGTATGCATTAAACACACCTTGCCAAGATTCCAACTACCAAATCCTCTAGAATTCACCTTTCTTTTCTCTCTACTGCTGCTGCTGTTGCTACTACTATTGCTGCTGCTGCTGCTACTGCTGCCTCCACTACTATTGCTACTCTTCTCTTTAAAGATGAAAAGCATGAGACCAGTAGAGACAAAGTCCTGATTTGTGGCTGCCTCTCCCAGACCTGGATTTCAGGAAAGACCAGGACAGTCTTCCTTTCATACCTACTCTCTGACCAATGAAACACCTCCTTGTCCCCTGAATGCTACCCTTTACTGCCACATCTTTCTATCAGTTCAGGAACCATGCTAAAAATCTGCTAAGAGAATCTGCCATCATTCCTAGTTCAGTATATCAGTCTAGTCCCTTTAGCCCAGCTTATCCTCACTTATCTTTCAGAGCATGGCCAATATTTATCTTCATATATATATATATATTTCCCTCCCTCTTCCTGACATTAGAATTTAAGCCCCTTGAGGGAAAGAAGTATCTTTACTTTTATTAATGTATCTTCAGTGCTTAACACAGTATGTGGCATATAATTAGCCTTTAATATTCTAAATGCTTTTTTATTCATTCATTAATGTGATTTACTCAAGTTCATTGCTAGTAACTTGAAACCAGGTCCTTTTCACTGCATGATGCTAAATGCCCCTTTTAGGCATCCTCACTAAATTGTGCATATCACTTAGTTCTTTTTTTTGTTGTTTTAAACATATTGATACACTTGGTTTGAACATAGCAGATACTTATCATCAGTTTGTCTTTTGTAAAAAAGGTGGAGGTAGCTAGGGGGCTCAATGGATTGACAGCAAAACCTAGAGACAAGAGGTCTTGGGTTCAATCTGAATCAGGCACTTCCTAACTATGTGACCCTGGGCAAGTCATTTGATTCCCTTGCCTAACCCTTACCACTCTTCAGCCTTGGAATAAATACACAATACTGATTCTAAGAAGGAAGGTATAGGTTTAAAAAACATTTTTTAAAGACATAGATATCTTCTTTTTCACTCTAAGCATTGTGCATCTCCAGAGTCTCAAATGATGATGCTTAACATATTTATATCTTTCATATCCTACAGATTTAAGCCCATCAAAATATTTTCTATTTAAGTTTCATGAAATGGAAGTATAATTCTCATTCATATTTATAATATTTTTAACATTTCATATAATATTCCTAAATTATTTATCCTGTAAATACATTACAATTTTTTTTTAGTATATAAGAATACTTACCTACAAAAGCCAATACAGTCAAATGGAAAAAGTACTCCAATGAAAGACAGGTGACTCTGTTGTCCTCTTCCTGGACATGCACCTAGCCCTCTGTCCTATCTATCACTCCTCAGAGTCAACCATTTTTTCCAAAGGTACCAGTAAGTGGTGAGTATCTTTCTAATTTATTCTATCTTAAGGGAAATAAGGAGCTAGGATTACCATTATATTACCACACATGAAAACACACACACATTAAAATAAACAAATTAATGAATGAAGCCAAATGTCACAAATATGTTGAACTCCATGCTGAATTTAACCTCTTTTTGTTCTTCCCTATTTCCCAGAAAATGTTTCTTTACGTTGTCCTTGAGGTCTGTGGATCCCGGTAATAACAACAGTTATAGAGCACTTACTAAGTGTCAGGCATTATGCTAAGTGTTTTACAATTATTATTTCATTTAATCCTCACAAAAACTGTATGAGGTAGGTGCTATTATTATCCCTAATTTATAGATGAGGAAACTGAGGCACACAGAGGTTAAGTGACTTTCACAGTCACACAGCTAATAAGTATCTGAATCACTTGGTTTTTTTTTTAATGTTTAATTTTAATAACAATTTTCCAGATAAATTTTCCAAAGTTATGATTCATTTCATCTCCCTCTCTTCTTTCCTCCTCCCTCCTGGAGCTGACAACCAACTTAATCTGGATTATATATGTAATATCACACAAAATTTATTTCCATATTATTCACTTTTGTAAGCAAATAATCTTAAAGAACCAAAATTCCAAAACATATATCCCAATAAACAAGTGATAAATCATATGTTTTTCATCTGCATTTTGACTCCAACAGTTCTTTCTCTGGAGGTTGATAGCCTTCTTTTTCATAAATCCTCAGAATATCCTGGATCATTGTATTGCTATTAGTAGCAAAGTTTATCACATTTTATCATTCCATAATATTGCAGCTACTGTGTATAATGTCTTCTTGGTTCTGCTTATTTCACTCTGCATCAGTTCATGTAGGTCTTTCCAGCTCTTTCTGAAATCATCCTGTTCATCATTCGTTATAGCACAATAGTATTCCATCACCATCATATACACCACAATTTGTTCATCCATTCCTGAATTGAGGAACATCCCTTTAGCTTTCAATTTTTTGCCACCACAAAATGAACACCTATAAATATTTTTGAACAAACAAGTCCTTTCTCATTTTTTTATCTCTTTGGGATACAGAACCAGAAGTGGTATTACTGGATCAAAGGGTATGCATTCTTTTTTTAGCCCATTGAGCATAATTCCAAATTGCCCTCCAGAATGACTGGAACAGTTCACAACTCCACCAACAATTCATTCATTACTGTCCCAATTTTGCCATATTCCCTCCAACATTTGTCATTTTCCTTTATTTTTATGTTGGTCAATCTAATAGGTGGTACTTCAGAATTGTTTAATTTTCATTTTTCTAATCAAGAGGGATTTAGAATATTTTTTCATATGATTATAGATGACTTTTATTTATTCATCTGAAAACTACCTATTCACATCCTTTGACCATTTATCAATTGGGGAAAGTCTTGGATTCTTATAAAGAGGTCATTTTTGAACTCAGATCTTCCTGATTCTGGTCTCAACACTCAATCCACTATACCACTTTACTGATCACTTAAGTGCCTAATTATTAGAATAAGCAAAATTATAGTACACTCCTGAGCAAAACCCCTATCTCCTGATGCTGTTTTTGCCAGAAGCTAACACTGTCTCTCTGAATCAAGCCTTTCTAACCATAGCTTCTTCCCTGCTCCCCATAACAAAATCCAGTGCCTATCCCACCTCTCAGGTGGGGTCAGGAGGAACAGGCTATGCCACTCCCCACAGAAAACACACTTGACTTTCATAGGAGAACAAATGATTTAGACCTGGAAGGGAATTAAAAGATCATCTGAGTTGAACCTATTTTTTTTAATTTTAAACCCTTAATTTCTGTGTATTGACTTATAGGTGGAAGATTGGTAAGGGTAGGCAATGGGGGTCAAGTGACTTGCCCAGGGTCACACAGCTGGGAAGTGTCTGAGGCCGGATTTGAACCTAGGACCTCCCATCTCTAGGCCTGGCTCTCAATCCACTGAGCTACCCAGCTGCCCCCGAACCTATTTTTTTTAACAAAGAAGGAAACTAAGCCCCCCAAAGTGCCCAAGGTGATTTGCAAAAAACATCCTCAAACTTCAAAATCCAATATTCTTTCTCCTACATCATGGCTCAGTACTTGATCCCTCATTCATAGGAAATACCATAAAGCTTAATTACATATTATCTCTAAAGCACCATGAACTTCTCAGAAGACGGCACCCCATAAATACAAGTTACAATATTTCCATTATTCACTTTCTCATATTGTCTTCGGTACAAGCCAGTCTCCTCTAACTCAAAATGCTTGGCATTTTCTCTATATATATCCCTGCTCTTTCTCAGAGGAAGAATCATGTTCTGATTCTCTTTCTAAATCTCTTTATGCCTACTGCTGCTGTGAATTTTACTTGTTCTCCTTCAGATCACTCATTCATTAAATTTCCTGATGGATTTCCTTCATTCACCTTATGCACTTTGGTCTAAGGATGTTTCAGACCGTAGAGACAGCTTGATCTTTCCAAACACTCTCCTGAACTTTCAACTTTAAATTTTAATGAGCACCAGTCAGATTCTAATCAAGGCAAGGTGGATTATTGATTGTTTGGTCCTATCACGTATGCACGAATTCTCTAAATCATTTAGACCCCCTTGGTTTAAAAGTAATTGGTAAGTCATTAGGATGGAGATGGTGCCCTTCTAAACCGATGACAAATATCCAGCTTTTTAAAGGCACCTGTGGTCTAGGTAACACAAGCCTGTCACTGCTGCCAAGTTTTATTATTCATATATTATTAACCAAGATAGATGTTATCTACTACTTTATTTTATGAGGTTTTTTTGGTTAGAACTAAAAGCAATATCATCCTATAGGAATGTTTAATACCTGTGAGTAAGTGCTTTTTTCCATCCTCAAATTAAATGCATTATTTTTCCTTTTCTTTAATAACTTCAAAATAGGAGTGTGTCATTAATACTTAATGGAATTTTGAATTCTGATGGTAATCAGCAGCAAGGCTTTTCAAGGTTGTAGTGAAGTATTTATTTTTCTAGCCTTCTCAATGGTCACAGAAACATCTGTCATGAACAATGCTTTGTACTTGATAAAAGGAAAAGAAGTAGCTGAATCTTTATGATTATCTATCTGAATCTTGGCTTGTAACTGCTAATAGCTGACCTTAATACACTGTATTAGAGACCAGCATTTAGATGGGTGCTTTGAAGGCAAAACTCTGATCTTCTAGAGAAGGTCAGGGTTCAATTCCTCGACAATACAAGTTCCTTATGAGTGGTAAAAAGGGAAAATTAGACTGATGATGATGATGATGATGATGATGATGATGATGATGATGGTGATGATGACAATAGCATTTATATAACACTTTAAGGTTTGGAAAGTGCTTTAGATTTATCTCATTTGATCCTTAGTAATTGTATACAGTAGGTAATATTATCATATCCTATTTGCAGATGATAAAAATAAGTTTGAGACAAGTGAAGAGATTTGTCCAGGGTCACAAGCTAGAAAACTGAGGCAGGATGAGAACTCAGGTCTTCTTGACTACCTGTCCAAATGTTCAATCCAATGACCCAACCAAGGGCAGTAGCCAGAAACCCAAATCTACATAGATGGAAACTCAAATCAGGAAATATAGATTGCAATCCTGGTTTGATCTATCATTGACTAGCCTTGCAACTTTAGGCATGTCATAGTAAGTGAATATAATCCTATATTTCCCTGTCTATAAAATGTGAGTTGAGCTAAGTGCATTCCAACTTGAAAATTCTAAGACCACTAATATTTTTGAATAGAGAGAAGTGCTGCCCTAAATACTTTGAGTCCAAAAGATATTAGGATAATTAGGGAAAGTTGGCTAACAAATCATATTGAGACAACCAGGTAATTCAATGGATAGATCACTGGGCATAGAGTCAGCGAGACCAGAGTTCAAATCCTGCCTCAGAAACTTATTAACTGTATAACCTGGGCCAAAGCATTAAACTCTTTTTGCCTTAATCCACAAAAAAAGAAAATGGCAAACCATTCTGGTATCTTTACCAAGAAAACCCCACACAGGGTAACAAAGAGTCAGACACAATTAAATGACTAAAGAACAACAATAACAAATCAGGCAATGGAATATTTGAAAATCTGAGTCAGGACTTATTTAATCAATCAATAAATCAACAAGCATTTATTAAATGTATACTACATGCCAGTCACTGTGCTAGGCATTGGGATACATAGACAAAATATGAAGAATGGTAGCCAATTTCAAGGAACTTATAAAATGTAATAAGCAATCAATTCAATATTTTATACCTAGATTATCTGCGTGCCCTAGGGGACTACTTCTCCCCACAACACAGACTACTATTACTCATTCTTTTGTAGTTACTCTCTCACTGATCACACTGATCTTGTTGCTTCATATAGCTATATGAAGTTTGCTAAGCTTCATCTGTTGCCTAAAGAGAAATATTATTTACTGCTCTCCAATTGTCCCAGCTGTGAGTTGACTATGTGCCAATGAATTCACAGGTCCAAACCCTATTCCCAACCTTTCCTACCTCTTCAAATTTCTAGATTCCTTCTAGATTAGGTTTTTCCCCCTTCAGGAAGCTTTCCACCATTTCCCCTGGCTTTTGGTACTCTCTCCTTTTGTGATTCTTCATCTGTAAACATGCTGTCTTTCTATGGTGCTTTCTTCAGTCACCTTACTAATTACTGTACCAAATTGTTCCCATCTTCCTATTCCTCCAAAAGAAGTATTCACTTCCTAAATAATATCCCCATTTCCCTCAGCCATTTCTAAGGTGGAAGCATTTCTAGGACTTCACCATTCCAATTACTCTCCCTTTGATAAACTCCATTTTGTTAAAATTAACTTTAAATTAATATACCCCCCCAAATGGTCATAATATTCCAGGTAGTCTGACCAGTACCACATGCAGAATAACTGTTTCATTGATTAGGAGACTATACTTGACTATCAATTCTTCTGGTAGTCATGAAACATTATTGACTCATATTGAACTTACAATCAGCTAAAATCCCCCAGCCTTTTTATATAAACTTCTGACAATCCAGGTCTTCTCACCTTCTGTGTTTTATTCAATTGCCTTTCTTAAAGCTAAACTCTGACTTTATATACATCACTGCTAAATTTCATCTGGTTTTGTCCTAGCCTCTCAGAAAATCTGTTTTTCTCTTTCTATTTCTGTTCTAATTGGAAGAACACCAGAGATGGAGTCAGAAACTCTGGGTTCAAATCCTGGCTCTACCATTTATGACCTCTATCTTGAGTTATCTATATCTATAAAATATAAGAATTGAATGGAATGACCTATAATATCTCTTCCAGATATAAATCCAGTGATATAATGCTATAATGCCATGAATTCCAATTCTTCCAACAAACATACGTGTTATCCCTCTCAACTTAATGTCCTGGAAATTTGATAAAAGTATAACTTCTACAGCTTCATCAAATCCTTGCTAAAAGTATAGACCATGACAGGACCAAAGATAGAGAACCCTGTGGTAGTCCCTATAGATCTGCCCCAAAGTTGACACTAAGTAACCCTTTTTCAGGTACAATTGTTCAAAAAGCTATGAATCCTCCTCATTGTACTGTCATCCAGTACACAGTTCTCTATCTTGTTCAAAGGATATCATTTGTCAAATGCCTAACTGAAATCAAGATATATTCTATCAGTAGCATTTCCCTGCTCTACCAATTTATCAAAAAAAAATCATTGCAGTTTGGCTTGACTCATTCTTTCTAAACCCATGTTAACTTTTAGAAATATTTTACCTTTAATATTCAAAAACTATGCATTTAATTATCATTATAAAAATTGGTAGAGAATCAACCGCCCCGTGCCAAGCTTATTATATATCATTTCCATAATCTATTTCTCCTTTTTAAAAAAAAGTCAAATTATTATTTGCTTATTCCCAATCCTCTGATACCCCTCACAATCACCATGATTCCTCAGTGATTACTTTTTTCTCCCACTACAAGTCAATACACTTTTTAATAATTTTATTTTTTATATTTTGTGATCCATGTTCTATTCCTTCCTCCTAGCCTTCCCTACTCCTCTGAAAAACTGGACAATATAAGTTAGTTGTACATGGGTTATCATAAAATACTTATTGACACATTAGTCATGATGTGAAAGAAGACACATATTGGGTATGCCAGAGAAAAAATAATGGAGGAAATAAAATTAATAATATGCTTCGATCTACATCAAAACTGCATTAATTCCTCCTATGGTAGTGAGTAGCCTTTTTCATCATGAGTCCCTTGGAGCTTCCTGGATTCTTGCATTACTGATAATAGTTAAGTCATTTGCAGTCAATCATACAGTATTGCTGTTACTGTGTACAACGTTCTTCTGGTACTGCTTACTTCACTTTGCCTTAGTCCAAGTTTTTTGTGATTGTCTTATTCATCATTTCTTATGGCACAAAATTATTCCATTATAATCGTATACAACAACTTGTTCAACCATTCCTCAATGGATGGATATCCCTTCAGTTTCCAGTTCTTTGCTACCACAAAAGGAGCTACTATAAATATTTTTTGTGTAAATAGGTCTTTATCCCCTCTCTTTGGTCTGTTGACAAAAAGACCCAGTAGTGGCATTGCTGGGTCAAAGAATATATAAAGAGTTTTACGGCCCTTTGGGCTTAGTTACAAATTGCTCTCCAGAATGTTTGTATCAGTTCCCAACTCTACCAATAGTTTATTAGTGTCTCAATTTTTCTATGTTGCCTCTAACATTTATAATTTTATTTTATTTTATATTAGTCAGTTTGGTAAGTATAAGAAGAGAGCTCAAAACTGTTTTAATTTGCATTTCTCTAATAGTGATTTGGAGCATTCTTTCATATGACTAAAGAGAGTTTTGAATTCTTCATCTGAAAACTGCCTTTTCATATCATTTGACCATTTGTCAGTTGGGGAACGCTTTGTATTCTTATAAATTTGACCCAGTTCTCTATCTAAGAAATGAAGTCTTTGCCAGAGACACTATAAAATTTTCCCCAGTTTGTTGTTTCCTGTATAATCTTAGTTGTATTGGTTTGTTTATGCAAAACCTTTTTAATTTAATGTAATCAGAATTACCTATTTTACATCTCAGAGTATTTTCTGTCTTATTTGGACATAAATTCTTCCTTTATCCATAGATGTAACAGTTAAACTATTCCATGCTCCCCAAATTTATTTATGGTTATCACCCTTTATTTCTAAATCATGTATCCATTTTAACTTTAACTTTGTATATAGTGTGAGGTATTAGTCTGTGCCTAGTTTCAGCCATACTGTTTTCTAGTTTCCCTAGCAGTTTTTGTTGAATAACGAGTTCTTTCAAAGCTTCTTCAGTGATTACTGACAGTGGCTCCAATATCAAATAGGCACGGTGTTTTTGTTCTCCAATTCATGGTTGTAATAACCCCGGAGCACCTGGGAATATTTTGCACTGCATTAATACTTACACTACTTACATAGGGTCACTGTGGGGAAAATGCTTTGTAAAGTTTAAAGCACTGTAGAGATGTGAATTATTACTGTGATGCCACTTAAGATTTCTACCCTTTCAGTATCCTTTCTCCTTTCACATATCCCAAAAGTAGAGGTTCTAATTTTCTCCTCTGAATTCCAGTCCCTCATTTCTATCATCTTCACCCTGATATCCCACCTACAACTCAAATCCAATATGTCCATGAATGAATTCTTTATCTTCCCCAAAAAAGCTTTCCAACTACCTCAACTTCATTCTGACAATGATACCAACACTATCCCAGGCAACCAGGCTTGAAACCTTAAAGTCATCTTTAATTGTTCCCATCCAATGCATTGCCATATTCTATCCATTCTACTTCCCCAATAATTCTCATATTTGTTTCCTCCTTTCCACTCCCACTATAAATACCTTGGTTCTGCCCCTGTTTACTTCTAGCCTAAACTATTATTGTATTGTAATAGCCTAAATAACTGGTCTTCGTAACTTCAGCCTCTCCAATTCATTGCTTCATACTGCTATTCTTCCCAAAGGGGGAAAAAAACTGCCACAGAGCTGACAAATTTAACTCCCTTCTCAAAAACTCTCAATGGATTTCCATGACCTACCAAATGAGATCCAAACTCTTCATCCCAGCATTGAAGGCTTTCTCATATCTAATTTTGGCTGCCTTTCTTAAATTAATAAAGAAGTATTTATTAAACATTTACTGTGTTCCAAGCATTGTACTAAGACCCAAACAGAAAAAAGAAGACAATTTCCGTTTTCAAGAATTCTAATTGAGGAAGACAACAGGTAGGGGCAGGTTCAGCTGCAGACAGGGTAGAAAGACTCACAGGTCCTTATAGTGCAACATCAGAGTGGATAGTAAAACTCAGGAGTTCTTAGAGTGTATAAGAGCAAGGTAGCCTGGAGAAAATCAGCCCTTGGACATAGGATTAAAATAGAGAGGAAATTCTATCCAGGACATGGGCATCTAAGAAGTTAGATTCAGATTATGAATTTACAGCCAGATGGGAAAACCAGGAATGGCTTTGGGTAGCTTTCAACAGGGGAAAGGGAGGAGCAGGGTGGTCCCATTTATTGCCAACCCTGGTTGTGGACTTCCTTGACCTATTTCACACAATTCTATTTCATAGGAAAATAAAGTTGCAGGATACAAAATAAATGCACATAAATCATCAGCATTTCTTTATATTTCCAACACATCATAGCAGCAAAAGTTAGAAAGAGAAACACCATTTAAAATCACCCTAGACAATATAAAATACTTAGAAATCTATCTACCAAAACAAACACAGGAATTATACGAACACAACTACGAAACACTTTCCAAACAATTAAAACTAGATCTAAACAACTGGAAAAACATTGATTGCTCATGGGTAGGACGAGCAAACATAATAAAAATGACCATTCTACCCAAATTGATTTACCCATTTAGTGCCATACCTATCAAACTACCAAAAAACTTTTTTACAGAATTAGAAAAAACTATAACAAAATTCATTTGGAAGAACAAAAGATCAAGAATATCAAGGGAAAATAATGAAAAAAAAAAGTGAAGGAAGGCGGCCTATCAGTACCAGATATTAAACTATACTTTAAAGCAGTAGTCATCAAAACAATATGGTACTGGCTAAGAGACAGAAGGGAGGATCAGTGGAATAGTCTTGGAGTAAGTGATGTCAGCAAGACAGTCTATGATAAACCCAAAAAGCCCAACTTTTGGGACAAAAATCCACTATTTGACAAAAAGTGCTGGGAAAATTGGAAAACAATATGGGGGAGATTAAGTTTAGATCAACATCTCACACCCTACACCAAGATAAGAGCCAAACTTTAAGGACCTCTGATGTGTTGTTACTATTTTTAGAATGGATCTCCTCAACACACCCACCCATCCCCCCACACACACACACACATAAACACACACTTGCACACACACACACACACACACACACACACACACACACACACACACACGAATGCCTTCACTGTTGAAAAATGTCTTCGTTCAAGAATTTTCAGGAGATCCCTTACCTCCCTGAACCAAGATAAAGTGGTCCTTGCAGCCCTTCAGTAGTTCCTCATGCTACTGTCATTATGTTTAACTTCTAAGAACAGTACAGAATGGGAGAGAAATTGACCTTTCAGAACCAGCGTCAACCCATTCAGTCACTAGATGAGTCCACAATGAAAAATTGTATTCTCATCAGAAGGCATTCTTTTCTAGCCTTCAATACTCTGTTAGTCCGAAAGGGTTGTTAATAGCCACTTAATCCTATTCTAATTTTTAACAGTTATTTTTCTCTTCTAACTCCTACTAAAGTATCAATAATTTGAGGGAAAAAACTATATCACTTTCATCTATTTATCCCCGAATGCCTAGCCCAGGACACTGAACTCAGTAAGTATTTGATAAACACTTATTGAATTAAAATAAATATCATTCATGAAGGGAAGTGTCCCATTTGCCTTCCCACTGGTGGAAGAAAAGGGGTCTTATAGCTAACAACAATCATTGAGGTCAAAAGAAATTGTCTGAATTTACTACTTCTATCCCAAGAATTTTTCTGGACATTGCCTTCCAGATCCCTGACTATCACAATTTAAGTTTTCTATCTCTGGAACTCAGATACTGCTGTGGCAGTGAGAAAAACCCCCAGACCGATTATATGCCATTTTCTTTTAGGCACACTCCATTAGCCCAGGTAATTGAGAGTTGACTGTATCTCCCTTTCCTATTTAGGCTCTTTATTTGTTTTTTCATGAAAATCTTCATATGTGGGATACAGTGAATGTATTTGTTGCAAGTAGCTGCTTAGCCCAGTGAAATGGGGGATAGAAGTAGGGGGTTTTGGGAAATGTGGGCAAAGTCAATGCAAATTTTATACCAAAAAGAATTTTTGTAGACCCAGTGATTGTATTTTTAATGTGCAAAGCTATTTTCATTGTTTCCTTTGAATGAAGCTATGCTGTTGCCCTTTATATGACTTGGTATTCATTATTATCTAAAGGGATATATAACATTATCAATTCTCCTCATTTATTTTGAAAATATCTCTATATAGCATCTTTCTCTTGGGAAGGTCATTTTGCCTCCTGAAAAAAAAATTGTGTATATGATTATTAATCATCTATAAGCTTTCTAATTGAGCTTCTTTTCTGGAGATTGCAATTAATATAAAATGCTGCTCTTTAAAATGGCAAGATACCTAGATTTTTATTTCCTTGATACGACTGATTTACTATTTGAGTTCATATTACTGATGATTTTAAGATTTTTGCTTTTGAGCAAAAAAGCTCTCCTTGGGATACTGCGTGTTATTCAGCTTGTATATTTCAACTCATACCTTTAAGGCTAACCTGGCAACGAATTTTGCCTCAAGATGGTTTAGAGGCAAGATATGCAGCAGTCTTTTCAGTTCATGCAATCAAGAGATCAAAAATGAATCTTATTACCATGAAAGAATCTTTGCTAAAAAGCCTTTTTCTGTAATTTAATTGCTCCTTACTCATTACCATAGTACATATATCCATATTTTATGATATGTTTCCCTCTAACTTACTTTGGAAACTCAATAAAAACAAATTATAAGGTATAAGAATGCATCTTCCCCCTCAATTTTTAAGATAAGTTTACTAGAGAAAGCTTTAACCATCATTTTACTTGCTTCCTAATTAGAGATTCACCTGACAGTCGAAACACTGATATTGCAAAACACTTTTTGCTAAAAGGTTCATATTTTTCTTTGAACAGTAGATGCCTTAATGCAGTAAGCTGAAATGTTGTGCTGCTCTTTTAATCAAGATCTAATCCACTCAGTCATGGGTTCCAAATTTCTGTGATTATAATAGGACATTTGAACCTCTCAGGGATAAGCTGAACCTGTTAACAGATGGCAAGTATCAGCTTTTTAAAAATTAGAGCTGTAGGTGTAAATATAGATATAGATGTAGTTATAAGTATAGATGTAAATGCAGATATAAGTATAGCTATAGATGGCATACTGATGTGGTGGTAGGCATACATATATGTGTGCATATATAATTATGTATACATGTGTATTTGCATACAGATGTGTGTATTTGTAACATGTATGTGTACATATAAACGTTGGCATAGGTATGTGTGTATGTGTGTTTATAGATTGTGTGCATACATACCTATATACATATATGTGCTTGTGTGTCTGTGTCTGTACACATATGTATGTGTGTATGCATATGCCTGTGTGTTCCTGATACATATATGTGTCTATAGCATAGATCAGAGAATTTAAAGTTAAAAGAAACCTCAAAGTTCTTCTTGTCCATACTTCTCATTTTATAGGCGAGGAAACTGAGGCTGAAAGAAGTCAAATGACTTTCCCTAGGTGGCATTAGTAAAGTAAGGGAGTCAGCATTTAACTCTCTGATGACTAATCCAATGATTTCCCATAATAAGATGCTAACTGGATGAATAAGAAAAGTAGATGAGATAGATAAATAGACATTTAGTGTGCTTGCTTTAAATCTGAGGAATTTCAACAAAACAGCTAAGTAAGAGATAATAAAAGGACCCACTCCACCATACCCCTAACCTATATGAATAAATTTAAATGGCCCAAAATGTAAAAATATTTAGCAAAGTCAATCCAATTAAATTCAACGAACATTTATTAAGTGTCAACTATATGCAATGTAGTCTGTTAGGCACTGGGGACAAAAAAAGTAGAACCTCAGAAGAGAACAACTGAAAAGTGAAAAGACAAGGAAATGAGTAAACAGAAAGGAATTATAATCCAATGACCAAACTTTGTAGATGGTGTGACTCTACCCATTGACACTGTATTAAAAGGAAATCCTGACTATGCTTCGATTACTGGGGTATCTCAACATGAATTAATTAATTTGGAGCCACTCCCTTTAGACTGGTAGGCAATTGGGTTTCAATGAATGGGACTGCCCCTATAATGGATGAATTGGCTCAGATTCTTAGAAGGAGAGGCTGGGACAGCACTGCCTAGGAAATCATCCTTTGCTGACTAGGTGGAAGGATTCCTTTAACAAAAGAGTGCTCCTAAGGGTCTGAGTTAGTTGATTCAATTTGGAGGCCACTCTAATAACTGAAGCCTACTCCCTAGAAGTCACCAAAAAGCAGCTCCAAACCCACAAATTCATCTTGAGTAATTGAGACTAAATAAGGAGTTGTCTTTTATCTTTAAAATAAAGTACAAGTGAGCATGATCACACTCTTTAGTAAAAAGGGATTCTAAAAGATTCCAAGATTCCAAAGGTTCACTCCAGAAAGCTCAAGAAATTTATCAGGGAACTCCTCTGATCAATTCCCTTCTATATAGGTTGAAAAACTTAAAGAGAAATCACCAGTAGGGAAAAAAATAACACTGACTTTAATCAAAAAGAAGATAATAACAAACAAAACTGAACCTAGCACAACATATGAGATTAGAGAACAAATATTTTAACGGAAATGAAAGAGAATCTGTCATCTCTAAAGAAAATAATGCAATGTAACATAATGTAATTAGCAACAATAAAGATAGAAGATAATCTGATGATAAGAATCAACAACATATAGCAGAGAAATATTTTAATAAAAGAATGGAATCAATTGAAAAATAAAATTTCAAGCTAGAAAACAAATTGGTAAAAGTGGTAGGATGTGTAGCAAAACAAAGATAATTCAATTGGGGAAAGATTGTAAAATTATAATTAGCTAACAAAAACCAGAAGACAACATTTGGAGAATTAACCTATGAGTTATTGAGCTAACCCAGAAATGTAGAGAGAAAGCGTCTAAACACCATTTTCAGGAAATCATTCAAGAAAGCTTCCCCAATCAATAAGATCAAGGGGAAGAGTAAAGATGATTAGAATTCACCATAAGTTCCTAGAAAGAAATATTCAAATCATCCAAATACGTTGTTATATTTCTAGAGTTTCATCAGTGAAAGGGAGAATATGACAAAGCTACAAGTCTTAGGTTCTTTGACACCTTAAAAGAAAAACATTATTTTTAACGTATCGCAATTTGAATAACATAGGAGATGACACAGAAAGATAGCAAAGGAAACATAGCACAAAGAAAATAAAGGGAAATCAAATTTAACCTCCCAAACTTTCTATTTAGCTAAACTAAAAATAGTACGCTAAGATTTTTTTTAATGTAATTCCCCATAGCATTTACAAGATTTCTGCTGGAAAAAGAAAACTTGGCTTTAACATTTGATAATCAAATCAGCTCAGGCACAAATCTCCAGGTAATTCTTAATAGACCATGCCAGTTAGGGATATTTGACATGCAAATCAATGGTGAATATCGAGTGTGGGAGTGATTAAGAAAGATGGGATTCTGACTGCTATCCAAGTAATAAGACGACATTATATTCTCCTGAAGCTGGGATTCACTTTTTCAAGTTAAAACCTGCTGTATTTCAATAAGAAAACTTTTTTTAAAGAATTCAAGGATTTAAAAACTTAGAATGAAACTGAAAGCAGAAAAAAGAAAATAACAACAATCTTAATGGTGGTAAAGCTAATGATGTGCTAATTCTATGAAAATCTTCTATCAGTAAAGAGTTTCCATATACTTCAGAGTGAGAGCTACATAGTGTAATGACTAGAGTACTGAACTTGAAGTCAAGATTCAAACCCAAGTTTGAATCCTACCTCGCATATTTACTATATGAACGTTGGCATCATTTTGTCTGTTTTTGCCTCTCTCTCCTCAATTGTAAAATCAGGATAATTAATAGTACCTACATCCATAGGTCATCGTAGCAATAAAATAAGACAATATTCCTAAAGTACTCTGTAAACCATAGACTCAATTTCTTCATCTGTCAAATGCAGGGGGCGGCAAAAAGAAGAGAAAGATGAAGAGCAAAGAAGAGAGATAAAAATGGTTATAATACCTATTTCAAAAGGTATATGAAAATATTTTGTAAACATGATTTGAATATAAATTACTATTTGGAATACTCACAACACCTATGAATTGAGTGTCTGCTATGGGTTGTTAGACCCGTACTTTTGGATTTTAAAATATCATGTCAATAAATGAGTTACTTTATTACCACAAATTTAAATCTATTGGTGACATGAGTCTATATAGCTCTGTTTATTGTTGTTTGATTTGAAATTTTTCCTTGAAATATAATATTTTAAAAGATTCTGCTCTTTTTTAAAACAATGTATCCTATAGTCTGAATTTTAAAAATAAATTATGAGTCCTTGAAGAAGTCAGTTTATATCTAGAAATGAAAATTGGGGGGTGGGAATTGTATAAAGCATTTACTGCATGCTAAGTTCTTTACTTACAAAATTTGGCTAAGAGGAAAAAATGAAGTTTATCTAGAACAAGAACTTGACTGTCAAAGAAATTATAAACTAGGAGGGAGAAAAGATGCCAAAGCAAAAAGATTTAATGGGTCACTTGATCCCCAACATGGGGAAGCAGTCAGTTTCTATATACTATTCCAACCTATCATCCTCAAAAGAAAAAAAATATGTACTAGATCTATCTAGAGAAGTCAAAGTTGAATCCAAATGATAAGAAATCAGAAAAATCACATGGAGTAAAAGGCTCAGGAAATGATCAGGAAAAGTGATTGGACCAGACCAAGTATACATATAGAAGGAATATATATATATATTGATAACACAATTCTGAAGGTACTAAGGGATTGTTTTTAAGCTATCTGAGAGGGGAGGATGTATATAAACTTAGATTAATACTTCAATGGATGAAAAATATGCTTCAATGGACCCAAAACTATGAGAATATTGTACAAAATAACAGCAATAATGTACAATGTGAATGATTAGACTATTATAGGCAAGACAAAGATCCAGGACAACTCCAAGGTGCTCATGGTGAAAAGGGCATCCACTGCCATAAAGGAACTGATGGAATATTAATGCATATTGAAGTATATAATTCTTCACTTTATTTCTTTCATGAGTTTTTTCTCTAAAATAAGTAATATGTATCTTCTTTCACAACATGATGAGCATGGAATTATGTATTGCATGATAGCACATGTACAACTTATATCTTATTAGTTGCCATCTCAAGAAGGGAGAGGAAGCAGAGGAGGGGGGAAAGAACATGGATCACAAAATTCATAAAATTATTGTTAAAATTATATCTATATATTATCTGGAAAAAATGAACAAAAAAAACACTTCAATGGATCTTTGATCTCATCTTCACATGTCTCAAGTACATCCCCTCCTCTCGACTTACTCAGCTAGCTACCACTCTAATTTTTGTTCTCATCACCTCTCTTCTGTCCTGCTAAAATAATCTCCTATTTGATCTCTCTCCCTCAAACTGCTCCCTACTTCAATCCATCTTATATACATACAGTTACCAAAATAATTTTCCTAGAGGGCTGATCTAATCATGTCAGTCCCTACATAATAAACACCAGTACTTTTCTATTGCTTCTCAGATCAACTATAAACTCCTCTGTTTAACATTTAAAGCTATTCATAACTTAGCCCTTCCCTATATTTCTATTCTTATTTACTTCCCTCCTCATACTCTGTCATTTAACCATACTAACCTTCTTGTTATCCCACAAATAGGACACTTCATCTTCTAAATGCCTTTGGGTAGCATTCCTTGGACCTAGAATGTATCTTTCTCCCCTCCCCATCATCCCTCTAGGAATCTCAGGTTTCCTTTAAGACTTAAAAGTTATCCTTTTCTATATTGAGTTTTTCCTGATCTATTTAGCCAATAGTTCCCTCTCTGTCATAACCACCACTCATTTTTCTATCTACATTCATTTTGTATATATTATGCATATACTTATATATATGTAATATACATATCTTCTCCATTAGAATATAAACTCACTAAGGGAAGGAACTATTCCCCTTTCACCTTTGTACCCATCAAGATCAGCACACTGCCCTGTACATAGCAAGTATTAAATTAATTATTTTTGATTGATTGTAATAATACCTAATAACACAAATACTTAAGAGATCTCACTCATCTTTCCTCATTTATCCCATATCATGCCACAGGAGTAGTTAGATTAAGTAATCTCACAAGCTTGTATTTCAGTTTATCTGTGAGAGACCCTTTTTGGTCAGCCTCTGGCAGTGACACAGTTTGAACTCGATTATATCCTACAAATAGAAGAAGCCACTTGTTCTTCCCAGTCATATAAATAAAAGGGAGCAAACTGGGAAGGGAAGGAACATAGAAATTGCTAGAGGGAAAGCCCTAGGCACTTCTGTACCCAATTAGACCATGGAAAAGTAATTTAATTTCTCTGGGTCTCAATCTACATTTCTCTGAAATGAAATGAGGATTTTAACTAGTTGTCATCCAAGGTCCCTTCCATCTCTAAATCTATGATTACAAAGAAAAAAAAAAAGAAACTAGAAGCTCAGATGAGTTGCTGTTCTCCTCAACTAGAATTTATTATGGCTCTACATTCTTTGGAAGAGGGTGAGGACAATGTTGGGTGTCTATGAAGTAGTAGAGGAAGTAAGAGTCAAAGTGTGAGGAAAG
Source organism: Gracilinanus agilis (assembly GCF_016433145.1). NCBI lineage: Eukaryota > Metazoa > Chordata > Mammalia > Didelphimorphia > Didelphidae > Gracilinanus > Gracilinanus agilis. The sequence continues at coordinate 156,898,067 of NC_058130.1, forward strand.
AAGACAGAGATGGATGAGATAGTGAGAATGAAAGAAAAAAGCTGAAAGACAAGAAGTCCCAAAGAGAAAAGATGGCTATAATCCTAGATCCCAAGAAGATAAACCAGCAATGATATTCATAAAGACAAAAGGAAAAAAACACAGACAAATTCAAAAAAAGACATAATATATTGAACAAACATGAAGGAAAATCAACAAGAATCCCCAAAGAAAAAGAGAATTGATGGAAAAATAATGGAACATATCATGGATCAATAGCAAGAAATTCTAGGATTCAAAATAAGAGCAAATCATTAATATTAGTATGGAAGTTAGGTCATAAGTTAGAGCTCTGAAATAAGAATTAACAATGACAAACAACAGGGTAAAAAATGTAGAATGCATGATGAAAAATCTCTCCAAAGAATTTGAAGCTCTGAAAATGAAAATTACATATTTAGAATTAAATATACAGAAATAGAAGAAAATAGGAAAATGAAAAGAAGAAAAGCAAAATACAATAACTTTGAAAGAACAATTAAATGGCATATAAGCCCAAGTGACTGACCTTAAAGATGGGTTATACAGAGATTAATTTAAGTATCCTATGTCTTCCAAGTCTTAGATTTTATGATTTTGTGGACATTCCCATTTGGATTGGGGCTTTTAGGGAGTGTTGTCATTGCTAAGAGACTGGGTCTATGTGTAATGAGTTTTATATTGAGGAAAGGGATCAATGTTATTCAATCATTATTCAGCCATGTCAGACTCTTTGTGACTTCATTTGGGGTTTTCTTGGCAGAAATACTGGATTTTTTTGCCATCTCTCTACAGCTCATTTTATAGATGAGGAAACTGAGGCAAACAGGGTTAAGTGACTTGCCCAGGGTCACACATAGTCAGTAAGTGTCTGAGACCAGATCTCAACTCAGGAAGATAAGACTTCCAACTCAAGTCCCAGCACTCTATCCACCTAGCTGTCCTAAGCATGGGGTGGGGTCAATAGCAGACTGTTTTTTCCATTCAAGAGTTGAACCTCCATGGATGAGAATATTTATATTCCTAGGAAATAACAAATTCCTAGAGTTTAAAGAAAGGCATTGTTGTTCAGTCATTTTTGAGCTGTGTCCAACTCTTCCTAATCCTGTTTGGTTTTGGTTTTGGGGGAAAGATACTGGAAAAATTTACCATTTCCATCCCCAGGTTGTTTTATGGATGAGAAAACCAAGGCAAACAAGTTTAATAGACTTACCCAGGGTCACACAGGTAATTGAGGCAGATTTGAACTCAGGAAGATGTCTTCCTGATTCTAGGTCCAGCATTCTATCTACTATACCACTTAGCTTCTCCATAGAGGAGGACATGAAACGAGGCAAAAAATAATCTGATTTTAAGTGAAATAAGTGATCATGATAAAGGGAGATCACACCTCTGAAATTGTAATAAAACAATTCCTTTCTAGGGATGTGATGGATCTAACTCAAACTTACTCTGAGATCTAATTACTAAACTTTCTGTGTGAATATTTATATCTGAGAAGTTTACAAATATTATAAATCAGGGCTTGATTTATTGTTTTGCTAGTTGCTTAGATTTTTTAAAAGTGTTAATAATGCAGATTAAACACAAAAGTGAATCATGTATACTTTTTTTCTGTAGATGGTTGCTAAACATTTATCAACACACCATTACTCCCACCACACAAATACTACTTTTGTAGAACACTGATTCTTCTATGAACTGATATTTCTCAGAGTAAGCCACAAGAGAGTTATCACAGAGACTTGGTAGAATAAAAGTATTGATGTAGATAGGAACATTTTCTTTCTTTAAAAGATGGGATAAGTAAAAAGTGGGAGGTAACATAAGACAGTATATGATTATTTCAATAGAGGCAGAAAAAAGCTTTTGGTAAAATTCAACATGCATTCCTATTTTAAAAACACTAGAGAACACTGGAATACATAGAAAATTCCTCAGAATGATAAAAAAGAATCTATCTAAAACTATCAATGAATGATATCTGGAATGGGGATAAGCTACAAGCCTTCTCAGTAAGACCTGGAATAAAGCAAGTTCGCCCATTATCACCACTACTATTCAATATCATTCTAGAAATGTTAGTTATAACAATAAGAGAAGAAGAAATTGAAGGAATTTGAATGGGTAATGAGAAATAAAGCTACCACTCTTCACAGTTGATATGATGGTGTGCTAGAAAATATTAGAAAATCAATTTTAAAAACTTATCAAAAAAACTTAACAGCATTAGCAAAGTTGCAGAATGTAAAATAAACTCACATCAATCATTAGCACTTCTTTATATTACTAAAAAAAAGCCCAACAGTAAGAAATAGAAAGAGCAATCCCATTTAAAATAACTGTAGACAATATGAAATATCTGGGAATCTAACTGCCAAGATAAACTCAAGAACTATATGATCACAACTACAAAACACTTTTCGCACAAATAAAATCAGATCTAAACAGTTGGGGAAATATTCATTGCTCATGTTAGGTCAAGTCAGTATAATAATAATGACTATTACATGTCAATTTATCTATTTAGTGCCATACCAATTAAACTACCTAAAAATTATTTCATAGAGCTATTTGAAAAATCCTCATCTAAATGAATAAAAGGCCAAGATTACCAAGAGAATTAATGAAAAAATATGAAGTAAAGTGGCTTAGCTGTATTAGACCTCAAATTATATTATAAAGCAGCAACCATCAAAAGAATCTGGTACTGGCTAAGAAATAAGAGTAGTGGCTCAACAGAATAGATTAGGCACTCAATACACAGTAGTAAATGATGATGATAGCAACTTAGTGTTTGACAAACTTAAAGAACCAAGCTTTTGGAAGTAGGACTCAACTATTTGACAAAAAATACTGGAATGTTTAGAAGAGTTAAACTCTTAAGTTTCTTCTATATCTAAATCCAAGCACCCATGATTTGAGGGGTATGATATAGCCACACTCACCTTATTGTGAATTATAGAACTATTCCTAGACTGAAAGATAAAGAATTGGTTACAGTGTAAAAGTGGAGCTATAAATATTTAAAAGGTTCTAAGGAAAAAACATTGAATTTGCTTAAATGTTTAAACTACTAAAGTTTAAAACTGCACTAAAACTCTAGGAATACCCTGTTCATTGTGAATCTCCGAATGGAGTTAGTATAAAGGAATATAACAGCCAGGCAAGAAAAAAGAAGTTATCTTAGGGATGGACCAGATGACACAATGAGCTTAAGAGTAAGATCACCAATGACTCTGAAATCTAAATCTCTCCTTTTATACACAAGGAGAATGAGGTCCAAACTGCCAAAGGGCACATAAGTAATAAATTTTAAAAGAAAGGATTTGAACTCAGAGACTCTGAATTCATACTCAGCCATCTTTCTACTACACCATACTAGAAGATCCATTTTAAAGTAAATGGATGAATGAATGAATGAATATATAAATATGTAGACTGGAAAATAAATCGATAAACTAATAGATTGTTGTCATTTCTCTTCAGTTTTGTGTATGAATCAGATTTAAATGAGGTAGAGTTGCCTCAGTCACTCTTCCAGAATCACTAAAATCCAGGGACAAGACAAAAATTAGGATAACTGTGGTGGCCTAGGATGCATTAAAGTCACCTTGGTGACTTTAATGTCTGATTGAACTTTAAATTGCACAACCTTTAACTGCCTTTGTTGCCATTGGAATAATTGTTCTCATCTGACCATTTCATCACAGGAAGTCTTCAAATGCTTGAGGTAGATGTTCCCTTGATTCATCAGCAACCTTGTGGTCCATCAGTTATCCTTCACCTGGGCCCATCTTCCTAGATAGGTTTACCCAGATGTGGCCACTGCATATGCTACAACTTCTTAGAGCCACAAGTGAGAGCTGAGTGTCAAGTTTTCAACAAAGTTTTGCGAAGAGCCCTAAAAAGGACTCAGCAAGCCCTCATACCAGAGGTGCTAGTCCCCCCTGAACATATACTCCAACAGATGAGATGATTGTTATAGATAGTCAGGAGAGAGAGAGACAGAGAGACAGAGAGACAGAGACAGAGAGACAGAGAGACAGAGACAGAGAGAGAGGAGAGAAACACAAAGAAACACAAACTACTTTGAGAAGACAGTTTTACATATATTTGAAGAGCTGACTTATTTGAGCCTAGATGCCACTTCATAAGAATAATATTGCTGGAGTAAAAGGAGCAGAACCAGTAGAACATTGTACACAGAGACTGATACACTGTGGCACAATCAAACATAACGGACTTCTCTACTAGCAGCAATGCAAGAATCCAGAGCAATGCTGAGGGGACTTATGAGAAAGAAAATTAGCCACACTCAGAGGAAGAACTGTGGGAGGAGAAACACAGAGGAAAAACAACTGCTTGAACACATGGGCTGATGGGGATATGATTGGAAATGAAGACACTATACGATAACTCTAGTCCAACTATCAATAATGGAATTAGGTCTTGATCTAAAGATACATGTAAAACCCATTGGAGTTGTGTGTAGGCTAAGAGGGATTAGGTGGGCTTGGGGGAGAGGGAAAGAACATGAAATATGTAACTATGGAAAAATATTCAAAATAAAAACTTAAAAAAGAATTCTATTGCTGGCAAAATCATACACATAGATTCTCTTTCACTAGTAAAATTTTCATAGATAAAAGAAGATTTCACCCTTAAGTTTTGAGGATCTCCATGTTTTAATATAGATGTATAAATAATTTGGTTAATTTTTTATTTTTATAGTGATATTTTATTTTATCGATTACATGTAATAATTTTCTGCATAAGTTTTCTGAAGTTATATGATCCAAATTGTTTCCTTCCCTCCTCTCCCTCCTCTTCCCAGGGCTGGTAAGCAATTTGATCTGGGTTATACATGTATTATTATGAAAAACAAATATATATATATATAATTTTGAAGGAGTATGGTATTTCTACTGTTTGTTGCATTTGTAACTTTTATAGTGGGATCATGGGGGGGAACACTACATGTAAATGTCATTTCCAAGACTGATCAGAGAAAAAAATGCTCATATTATAAAGTGATTCAAAAAGTTACTCAAAATTTTGTTAAAGCTATTTATAAAAATTACTTTCTTATTTAAATTTAAATCTTATTTAAATTGAGTAGCATTAAGATTAATTTCTTTCTTCTAAGGATTCAAAATATTTTCTTCTTTTTTCCCTAGTTGTAAGAGGTAAATATTTTAATTTATATAACACAAACATGCCAATAATTTGTGTGAAGTACAATTCCTTCCAGAACTTTAAATAAAGAAAATTTTACCATATCCTATTTAGGGCTATGAATGATAAAAAGACATTTTCCAGTAAGAAAAAAGTAAAATTGACAGTCTTTTTTATTATTTTACATTATTACTACAATATAGTTTTAGATTTTAATAACATTATTATTCTATAAGTTCTTGAAATGGCAATGCTTGCCATACTTAATGTGCTAATCAAAGGCTCCATTCATTTGGCAAAGATTAAAGAAGCATCTAAAAGGAAACAAAGATATTACATCCTTCATCAGAAAATATCTACCTATTTATTCCTGATTCACACAATTTGACAAGTAAATGGTAGATAATTTTAAAGAGTTCCTAAGTTCTACTCACATCAGAATGGAGCATATGCAATGATGGGCAGAACTTTAACCATCATAATAAAAATTGGAAGATTTTCCTCTTAGGTGAGAAAGAAATCTTGTCATCTCTCTGTATATGACTTTTTCACCCTCTTCCTTCGCTGTGCTCTTTCTATGATTATGTGCTCTAGGATGAAGATGAGATTCATCCAACACACTCATTAAATTGGGAGGTATTTTGAACACCCTGCCACTTTTGTCTGCCTGCGTGAACCGAGAGGCAAAATTTCCTTCACTTTTTACTAGGTTCTTGACACACAAAGAGATTTCAAAACATCTCTCAAGAGACTGGAGGTCAGCTTCCTAGGTGGTATTTTGCTGTACCATCTGACTATGAAAAACAACATTTTTAAGGGAGTAGAAAGCTGGATGCTCATTTATCTTTCTTTGATTGATGGATTTATCAATAGTCACACAGAGTTATGTAAGGAGTACAGTTCCCCAATTGTATTATTAAATGACAAGCACTAGGGAGAAAAAGACATCATTTTCAGAAAAATATGAAACTTTAAAACTGTTCCAAAGTGGAGGAAAATTGAGTGGCAGTTTACCTTTAACTCATGCTGCAAGATGTAATACACTTAGATTTTCTGAAAGCTGCAAAAGTTTCAAAGTGATGCCTGTCATATCTAATATGTTTAAGAAAAAGATCCTCCAACAGATAACTCCCTGAAATAAGTGTCCGGGTGGTAGAAACAATGGTATCAATTACAGAAATGTGACTGACAACAACAACATTCAATTTACTCACAAAGGTCAACAGTAAATCTATCTAAAATATGTACAGCTCATAAAAGTAATGGGTTTGCAACTATGATTGAAACAGATGTTCATAAAATCAGCATTTAAACATGAAAACACCATAAAATAAATGAAGACAGGATTAATTTAACAAGGGAGCTTAAGAGCTGGATTGAGGGAGGTAAATGAAAGATAACAGCTAACTCAGTGCAAAGTGATGTGGGCTGAGTGAAGAGAGAAGAAATTCATTGCAAAATATAGAGAAGTTGGCTGTGTGATCACAGGAAAGGATGGGCATGTTCATGGAAGAATAAATGAATGAAATGCAAAGTGATGGATGCTATGTCCAGCTGCATTGAGATTATGATATACCAGCAAGTCATATCAATATCTAAATCACACAAAAAGAAAAAGACTTCTATTTGATCAATTTCTATTGGTCCTGTGTGTGTCAGATCAAATTTACTGATTCTACCCTACTATTGTCTTGCCCTTTTTTCTCACCATCCCCAATCTTTCATGCTCCCCGGAAAGGAAAGGGACACAAAAAATATTGGCAGGTATATTTCCAAGTTCTTAGACAAAAATGATGCTTCCTTAAGTATTTCTTTTATATGAAGAACCAGGTATAATCAAGTTTGGATCTCCCTTGAAATAATATCCTTGAATATCTCCCTTGAAAAATATTCAGGAACAAAAAGATATAACCAGTTATCTAAAGGATATTAAAATGTAAGACCTAGAGCTAGAAGAGACCTTAGAGTCTCTAATCCAACTAAGAGATCTAATCCAACCTCTCATTTTACCAGTGAGGAAATGGAAGCCTAGGGAGATTGTCACCAAAAATCATATAAGAAATAAGTAGCAGTGATTTGAACCTAAGTCTTCTTTCTTGAAAAAAAACAAAAGCAAAAACAAAAACAAAAACCCTTTGGTCCTTCCACTACACCATGATCCCTGTAGTCTGCTATCTACTAATGTCATTGCTCTGTCTACAAGTAGCAGGGAGAAAAGGTAGAAAAACCACATATCTATTTATATCATCTAAGTTTCTCCATCTGTAAAATGAAGGTGTTGGACCAGATAGCTTCAGAGGTGCCTCCAGCTCTTTAATTCTCTGCATCAAATGCAAAAATCATGACCCCGAACTCTGGGCCATGCTCCATTTTGTTCCTGTATGAAATAAATATAAAAGGATTTCTGAGTGCTCTCTCAGCAAAACCTCCAAAAGAGCAGAGTCTAGAAGGCCCTTTTCTCTTTAGGATCCTGATGTTAGCTGCAAACTTTGCTACTGAGGAGAAACATAAGACCATTCTGATTTGACATCTCGACAAAAGTAACTGTTCTGGAAACTTGTTTTTCCCCACTTACATAACAGAAATAGGTTTTGCACAAGTTTTCCATCCTCAGGAAAAAAAAGAACAGAGAAGCTAGCTTTGGGTTGGGGCAGAATAAGTTGTGTGCTTGCCCCAGGTGAAGGTTTTTAAAACATTTATAAGCAACAACAACAAAAAGCCTTCAGAATGAAATGGCTCTCTCAGAATGGGATAAAGCCTTGGTTTCCCTGAAGGCTATAATGCTGAGCAATAAAATGGAAGATATCATTTTCATTTCAGAGTCATAAAAAGTTGCTTTGTAAAGAAATCAATATCTAGCTCAACTTGACTAAGTTAGAATAGTAGGAAAGCCTCAAATAATCATATTGCTTCCCCATGGCAGAGGAGAAGTATGGCACAGGAGAAAGTCCTCTATTACTGGGAATGAATCCAAATCTTGCCTCTTTCACACCTACCAGTGTGAGATTTATCCTATCAACTTGTGTCTCAGTTTCTCCATTTGTAATATCAGGTTGGGCTAACTGACTCTAGCAATCTCTTATATTTAAAAATTGATAATTCTATGAATATTGTCATCCAATGAAGGCATAATAACATGACATGTTGCTAAAATGTCTAGACCTTTCAACTCTATAGGTAGTCAATAAAATAATTTTTTTTCTTTCTTTTGCTTTTTAAAAATATTTTTTGGTATTCATCAAGCTTTTTTAATGACTGATGTTTGAATAATGAATGTTGATCATGTAGCTGATTAAGTCTTTCAGTTGATTTTAATAGATTGATAAAAACCCAAACCCATCTTTCTCAAGAACTTTACTCCTATATTGTCAAATATCTGTTTGCTATCTCCCCTGGATGTCTCTTAGGCATCTCAAATTCAGGATATCCAAAATGGATCTTATTATCTTCCCCTATAATCGTGACCCTCCTCTAAACTCTTCTCTTCTGGTTATTATCCATAACCTAGGAATCATCTTTAATTCATCTTTCTCACTCTCATCTCTGATATACAATCAGTGAGTTGCTAGATCTGGTTAAACCAAACTCCACAACAATTCTTACATCTGCCCCTTCTGTCCATTTATATAGCCTGACACTATCTCCTACCCAGTTCAGTATTAATTACTTTTCATCTGGATTCTTGCAAAAATCTATACTCAAAGCGTTATAAAAGAATGTATACCTTTTGATCCTGCAATACCAATATTGGGTTTATTTCCTAAAGTGATCAGAGAAAAAAAGAAAAGAACCTATCTGGTATAAATTATGTATAGAAGCACTCTTTGTAGCGTCAAAGACCTGGGAATTGAAGGAGCCCATCAATTGGGGAGTGGCTAAAAAAATTGTGGCATATGATTGTGATGGAATATTACCATGCTGTAAGAAATGATGAACAGGTTAATTTTTTTAATGGAAACACCTATGTAAAATTATGAAGAGTAGAATAAGCAGAGCCAAGGGAAGATTACATTCAGCAACAGAAATATTGTTTGAAGAATGATTTGTATATGTCCACCTCTGGAAAAAGAAATGATAAATAGAAATTTAAAAACTAGAGTTTTATATAATATATGTACAATGATCTTTTTGTCAAATGATGCCTTCCCTAATGGGGTAAGGGTAGAGAGGGAAGGAGTTATCTGAGTATTTTAATGTAATAAACAAAATTAAAATTTTAAAAATAGTACTTCCTGCTTCTAGTTTCTTGAGCCCATTTATTCTCTGCATAGCTGACAACATTATGTTCTCAAGACACAGGTCTGACCATATCATTCCTCTGCTCAAAACCTTCCAGGAGCTCCCCATTGTTTCTAAGATTCAATAAAAAAAAAAAGCATCTCATACTGGTGTTTAAGGCCCTCTTCAGTCTGGTTCCTACTCACCTTTCTGGGCTTATTTTACAATACTCCCTTTCACAAGCTATAGATTCCCCAAAATAGTATTGCTTAGTTGTCCCCAACACTCCTCCTTAATAGCCTGTCTCTATTCCTTCATTCAGGCCCTATTCTCTCATCATCTTCACTTACCAGTATTTTTGTCTTCTGTCCTTCAAGGTTCAGCTCAGCCTTTTTCATGAAGCTTTGTCTGATTTCCCTAAACATGAGTGCTCTTTCTTCCCTTAATTTCCTTGAGTTATACCTTTATTTGTATATTGGACTTCCCCTATAAAATGTAAGCTCCTTGAGAACAGGAACAACTTTATTTTTTTTTCTTCTTTTTTTTATTTTTTTTTAACTCTTAACTTCTGTGTATTGGCTCCTAGGTGGAAGAGTGGTAAGGGTGGGAATAACTTTATTTTTTGTCTTTGTATCAACCCGTGTCCACACAAGTGCCTAAATGTAGAATCTAACAAACGTTCACTAATGAAGTGCTGATATTCTTAATTTTTCTAGAACTCATTTTCCTAATTTTTAATCTTCTGTGATGCTTCATATTAGCATGTAATAAAATGTGGAATGTATGGCTAATTATGTGTAGCTACGTAGACAAGAGACCTCAGGCAAGAATAGTGAGGAAGGAAGTGCTCATTATATAAATAAGTACTTACCTAGAGTAGAGAGGACCAGTTTCTGAGGCTAGCTCTTGATGATCTTGAGCAAATCACTTCCCCTCACTGGGCCTCAGTTTCCTCATCTAAAACTTTAACTGAATTAAATTATATTAAAATGTCTTGCAAAAAATAAAATAAAATAAAAAGATTGCTGTCATTTAATAATCTTTCCCACTAAGAACTTTCAAAGAGACAAGGAAATCCTTCTGCGTTTTTACAAAGTAGTTTTCATAGTCAAAATAGATGGTTTATTTAGGATAAATATCATTTTTTTAGGGTAAGCTGCTGCCCTACTTATTGTCTTGTGTCTTTTTTTATATCTATGACAGTCACATCTTTAATATGTTTACTTATTATTGCATGTCAATCTTATAACCTAAAGAAATGTTATTGAACAAGAACCATATGTCTCTTGCTGATCATTCCCCATATCTTATGTTCATTTCCTCTTCAAATAATTTTATGTTAGAGTACTATAATAAATGCTAGATGAATTCAAATTCTGGTTCTGCAACTCACCCCAGTATGACATTCAGCAAGTGGACCTCAGTTTCTTCATTTGATAAATGAGATTAGACAAGATGACCCCAAAATGTACCTTTCTGACTTTAATTTTACCATCTTACTTATTTGTCTCTGTATCTTGCATTCTTTCCCTCCTCCAAGCCCCACAATAGAATATAAGCTTCTGGAGAATTTGAAGTGTTTTGATTTTATATCCTACACATAACAGGTACCTAATAAATTCTTACTGAACTGAACTGAAAAATCTCTCTAGACCAGTGATGGGCAAACTACAGTTCTGTGGGCCAGATGCAGCCCCCTGAAATGTTCTATCTGGCAGCGCAACATTATTCCTAATCTGATGAATGCAATGAGTAGGATACAATACAATGAAAACTTCAAAAGAGTTGCCTTAGAAACAGACTGACGGATGAGCATTTCCTTTCCTTTGGCCCCCTCTTTAAAACGTTTGCCTATCACTGCTCTAGACAGGTTCTGTTTACAAGAAGAAAGTAGGTATTTGTGAATTTAATGCTTTAAACAATAAAATACATCTTGTAAATACTCAAATAGTGATGAAGAAGATGATGATGATGAAATGATTGTGCTGACACAAAAGAATACAGAAATTCAAAAGCAGTGACTCCTTGATCTCATTTGTATCCTCTTTACAACTTAACTAAATGGCCTGAACATCATGATAAGAATTTCAAAAGAACTGATTGTTTGATAGAATGTTAGGTGGTTTTGTAGCCTCCTTTCTGTTCTTCTTGATAAGATACACTCAGCGAAAATAAAAGGAGAAAAATCAGAAGAATCTGTAGTACAAAAAGACAGAACAAGCTGTACACTGTAGCGAGGATAACTCAAAGTCATCCATCTAGAGACAAATGGAAGATGTCTAAGGGTTTCAAGCAGACAAAGATATATAGCTGAACAGAAGGGATGGAGAACTGATAATGATGATGATGGAGAACTAATGATAGAGTAATCTTTATGATTTATGATTTAATATTTCAGTAGATAAGCGATCTCACAAGTCCCTTCACTAGAATTGATCACCACCCACCCAAGCCTTCTCATCTTGTGATATACTCATCTAGCACTTTCCATAAATCCTCCAAAGATGATCAAACAAATTCAGTAGAGGCCTTCCTCTAGGTCAATGATTCCCAAAGTGGGCGCTACCGCCCCCTGGAGGGTGCTGCAGCAATCTGGGGGGCATGGGATGATGGCCACAGGTGCATTTATCTTTCCTGTTAATTGCTATTAAAAATTTTTATAAATTAATTTCCAGGGAGCTAAGTAATATTTTTCTGAAAAGGGGGCCAGGTAAGCCAGAAAAAGTTTAGGAAACACTGCTCTAGGTCTTTCTATATTCTAGGTATGGAATGTTCCATCCATCAGAGTATTCCATGTTCCAAAACAAGTTTGAGACCAAAAAAAAAAAATTTCATTCATTGGGAAATATCATGTGGTCTGAATTTCCCAGAAAACTATATGTGAGTCCGCAGTATGCATATTGATTGGATAAGGAATATTCACTATGGATGGTTTAAAAGAAGTTATGAGGGGCAACTGGGTAGCTCAGTTGACTGAGAGTCAGGCCTAGAGATGGGAGGTCCTCAGACACTTCCTAGCTGTGTGACCCTGGGCAAGTCACTTGACCCCCATTGCCCACCCTTACCACTCTTCCACCTAGGAGCCAATACACAGAAGTTAAGGGTTTAAAAAAAATAAAAGAAAATAAAAGAAGTTATGAAAGTTTTACAGGGTAGTAAAGTATAGGTTAAGAAACTGAGAGACATGAATTTAGGTAAGGATGAGCAGAGAGATAGAATTAAATAGACAGACACATCTAGATTATCCTGAAGACATAGACGGGGGCTGTGAAAACTTAAGATAATATGATTTTTTTTTTGTTAAGTGGAGATCACAAAGAGGCAGGTAGAGGGAGCAGAGGCAGTGGCAGCTTGGACCTAGCCCGTGTCCTGAAGATGCAGGTCTCAGGTCTCGAGAGGTCGATGCTTGCTAGCAGCTGTTCCAAGACTGAAAGGGAAGTGACTAAACAAGAACTGCTACCAATGATAATCTCTAACACCCTGCTGCGAGCTCTCCGTCTGTTTCTCTCCCACTGTGTTAGAAGAGACAGAGGGATTAATTGGGGAACATTTGCAACCTGATTCAACTCCGTGTTATTTACCTTGTAGTCTGTTTTAATTAAATGTCTTTTGTTCTGATTTCACGAATCCTCTCGAATGGCCTGACACAGAGTCATTTCTGGGACTTGTGGACTCGAAGAGATGTTCATTAAAAATAGCACATCAAGGGGGAAGCTGGGTAGCTCAGTGGATTGAGAGTCAGGCCTAGAAACGGGAGGTCCTAGGTTCAAATCTGACCTCAGACACTTCCCAGCTGTGTGATCATGGGAAAGTCACTTAACCCCCATTGCCTAGCCCTTACCACTCTTCTGCCTTGGATCCAATACACAGTACTGAGTCCAAGACAGAAGGTAAGGGTTTAAAAAAAAATAGCACATCAAGACCAAGAGGCAATGAGGAATCACAAGGGGGGCACCTGAAGGAGGCTTTTCCATATGTGGGTACAAGGACTGCCCTTGGGCTACCCATCTATAATCTTTCATTCTCACTATGTGACCCATGTCCTTCCTTTTCTGATCCTACATTTCCTAGATTATATCACATATATTCTTGCTGACTTGCAATGTATTGTTCGTGATATGCTATAACCTATTTTTTGCTATCTGTGCATTAGCCTTTAGAAGAGCAACAATTTTAGTTCTTCATTATATTGTAATCAATAGGAGAATACTGGTATTTTTCATGGGTGTTTGTATCAGGAATCAACTGAGAACCATTGGAAATACTGTACAACTCAAAACAGAGCCAAGATGGCAGACTAGGAAGAAGCCATCAAATGGAGCTTGGGCCCACATTCTCCTCAAAGAGCCAGAAAATTCAAGACTGAATTCTGAAAATGAAAGCCAAGAAGGAGTCACTATGGGTCATTTTCTCAATCCAGGGAAGCTTCGGGAGATGAACAGAGAGGTTTGAGGGCAGTGGGGAAGAGCGTGGCCATAAGCAAGGCAATGGAAGGAAGCATCGCAGAGCCCAGGGAAGGAAGCCCTGAGGAAAAAGAGATCTCAGAGGATCTCCAAGAAAGCTCTGCATGCAGAAATGAGGCCCACAGGGAGGTTTGTTGTCCCATAGCCAGTTACAGGTCACAGATCTAGGGTGGAGAGGAGGGGTGGTGGAGCACAGGACAAGTTCCAGGAAGCAAATGATAACTGTATGGCCCTAAGTCCAGGAACAGAGCAGAGTGACCCTGACCAGTGCTTAGAGCACCAGGACTGGAGTCAGGAATATTCCTCTTCTTGAGTTCAGAACTGGTCTCAGACATTTACTAGCTGTGTGACCCTAGGCAAGTCACTTAATCCTGCTTGCCTCAATTCCTCATATATAAAATGAGCTGGAGAAGGAAATTGAAAACTACTCTAGTATCTTGCCAAGAAAACCCCAGATGAGGTCGTGAAGAGTCAGACATGACTGAAATGAATTAAGACCAACAAAAAAATCCTAAAAAATGAGTGTGTCATAAAATAAATTATAGAAACACTCCGAGATAATGACAACAATAAGACATGTCAAAATTTGTGGGATGTAAACCAAGTAGTATTTGGCAAAAAATTTACTCCACTAAACTCTCTCATCAAAAAAGATAAAAAGAGCATATCAATAAATTGAATATTCAACTCAAAACAACAAGAAAATAAACAAATTTAAAACCCTTAAGTAAAAACATAAAAAAAGAAATCCTAAAAATCAAAGGAGATGAATAAAATTGAAAATGGAAGAAAATAAAACCAATAAATAATACTAGGACTATTTTTTAAAAATAAAATTAATAAACCTGCAAATAATTTAATTTTTAAAAAGAAATAAGAAAACCAAATTATTATGAACAAAAATGAAAATATGAATTCATAACCAAATAAATAAAGAAAAACATTTATTAGAAGTTATTTGACCAAAGGATATGCCAATAAAATTAGATTAATAAAATTCAAAATTCAAATAAAAAGTATAAATTTACACAAATATAAATTGCCCAGATTCATAGAACAAGACATAGAACACTTAAATAATGCTATTTTAGAAAAAAAAAATTGACCTAGCCATAAATGAACTACCAAAGAAAAAAACCTAGGACCAAATAGATGTAAAAGAGGATTATACCAAGTATTAAAAGAAAACCAATTCTAATACTAAATAAATTATTTGAAAAAATAATTAAAAGGATCCTACCAAATTGTTTCCTTTATATTAGGTTTATCTGATGAAGATTTTATTTCTAAGATTTACATAGATTTGAGTCAAGTTTAAAAAAATAAAAGCCATTCCCCAATAAATAAGTGGTTAAAAGATATAAATAGACAATGTTTTTCTTTTTCTTTTTTTTACCGTTATATGTTAATGGAATCAATATGACAATAATAATATTTAACTCTTTTGGGGATTTATACAAAAAGTTGCATAGAATCCTTTTGCAAACCATAGTTTTCTTATATATTTATTTTACAATGCAAAATATTTAAATTCTTTGAGGAGGAAAACTTAATTAAAAAAATTAATCTTCTATATTGACTACTTATTTGGAAATTATTTCCATTTTATATAAAATAGAAAATATATAGCTCTGACTTATTTCAAAAATACATGGTATCAATTTAATATAAAATAATCACCATCAAATATATTCTTATTCATATATCAAATTTCACTTTTTAAAAGTATATTCATATTCAAGCATTAAACCAAAGTGATTATGATTTAAAATTTTCCAAATACACCTACAAGTTTTATTTATGTAACCACAGGTCTGAGTAAGTTGTACAAGTATACTCTTGGTAGCCTCAATTTTGGATAAAAATTCAATTTATACACTTTACTGTAAGATAATAAAGTCATATCAATTTATACATGTCACTATATCCCCAAAATGAGTTTCCTAGGTATAAGAAAATGGCAAACTTTGTTATATTGGCAATTAGCTTACAGAACTTAGTTGCTTATATTATATACCAGAATATGTAACTTCACAAAGATATTTTCATTTAAAGTGCTATACAGTTACCTGCATTTAAAAGACCAATAACCATTGCCACATTAAGATTTTCCAATCCTAGATTAAAAGCTTTTGCTTTTAAACAAAATTAGTTTTCCTCAATGAAATATATAAAGAGATATATAATGTATATATCTATATGTATTTCTCTATATATACACAAATATATACATATGTAAAATGACAATCATAATTTTATTTTTGTAAAATTTTTGAGTTTTTATGAATCACAGACTTTCTAGCAGGACACAAACACTTAAAATATATCTTATAGATACATATATGTGTATGTATACATGTGTATACATACATATAATATATATTATATCTATAATCTGCAGCATTCAGTGTAAGATTCATCACAGAAATCAAGAGGGGCTCCCATCTACCTTACCTCTATGGCAATCCCACATGGCTCCCACAGTGACCACTCATGGTCATGGTTACCCTACTGAATAGGCAATTTTGAGTGGAAAATATCCAGAACCTTCCAACTCTCTTTTGGAAGAAAGTTCTCATAATATGTATATGTGAAGCTTCTGAGTAGTCTAATAAAGCCAATTTTGTCAACTTTTATTTTCCTTTCCTAGAAGAATCCATGCAACTCCCTACAAGTTAGCTATAACTTCTTTATATTGATTAGTTTCATTTAGAGCCAGGATGTCAATATTAAAATATTGTTACTTGTTCTGTAGTATATCAACTCAATTTTTTTTACTAACACCTTATATTTAAAGTAGCAATAGCCGAATTCATGTTCACAGATGGTCTAAAAGCTGATTCTTAGCACAGTTTTTTGTTTTGTTTTGTTTTGTTGTCACTATGTTTCCACAGGTAGATGGGACCAAAACAGGAATCAAGGTTGTTTTACATTTTTCTTTGTTTTCATAGAGTTCCATGGCCTGAGAATTCATTACCTGTTGGCCAACACACTAGCAAAGCCTTCCTCTGGACTAATCTAAACTGGTCTTCAATGAAACATAGGTTGTCAAGAAAATAATGTTTACAGTCCTTCTCTCTTAGTAGATGCAGCCACAATTTGTGCCCCAGTATCCTAGCCTTTGAGAATCCATGCTTACCTCCACATCACAATGAAGCATTAGAGTAGAGCTTCATGATTTATAAATATTAAGGTACATATAGTCTCTATGCATTTAATTCAGTTTAACTCAATAAGCACTTATTTAGCATCTAGTTGCCAGATATTGTACTTATGTGCTGGGATACAAAAAAAAAAATTTATCTCTGCCTTCAAGGATATATTGGACTCATTATTTGAATAGGCAGAAAACCAAAAGTATAAAATATTAACTAAAGAATACCAAAAGTAGGTTCATGGGGTTGAGGAGATAAGATAATAAGAACAAGAAAAAACAAACAAACACAAAGAGGAGACAAGGTTTAAAAAGCCAAGAATTAGAATTGAGTCAGAAGTCTATGACAAAGGCTGTCTGCACAATAGTTACAGCATCCAAATCTGCAGATATATTTTTTCTTGAGTTACTTTGTTGTGTTTTTTTGTTAATTCTAGATTCAAAGGAAAATTAAGTCTGACCAATGGAAAGCAAAAATGAAGAATAAATTTCATTTGCTTTTAATTGGTGCCACCTTTTAAAAGTCAAAGCAATAAGGAGCAAGCTAGGTGGTTCAGTGGATAAAGAGGCAGAGCTAGAGAGAGGTCTTGGTTCAAATTTAGCCTCAAATCTCTTAATTGTGTGAACTTGGGCAAGTCACTTGACTCCACTTGCCTATCCCTTACCACTCTTTTTGAGAATATTTTCTTTTCCAGATTACATGTCAATACAATTTTTCAATATTTGCTTTCTGATAGTTTGCAATTCATGTTCTCTCTCTCTCTCTCTCCCTGTCTCTCTCTCTCTCTCTCTCTCTCTCTCTCTCTCTCTCTCTCTGTCCTCCTCCTTCCCCAAGAAGGAAGGTCATATGATGCAGGTTGTACATATATTATTATATAATACATATTTCCATATTCATTATGTGAAAAAGACACAATTGATTTTGCTGGAGAAAAATTCATGGAGGAAATAAAATAAATAATGGTATGTTTCAATTAATATCCAAACTCCATCTGTTCCTTGTCATTACCACTCTTCTGCCTTTGAACTGATGACTTGGTATCACTTTTAAGGGAGAAGGTAGGGTGTTTTTAAGTCAATTTAATAGAATTATAGAATAGAATAGAATAAAATTAATTAATAATTTTATCAGTCACAGGAGACAAAATAAACCCACATCAATATTTCTATTTACCACCAATAAAGTACAACAGCAAGAGATAGAAAAGGAAATTCCATTCAAAATAACTCTAGACAATATAAAATACCTGGGAGTATACCTACCAAAAAACCAGCAATTAACGATCACAATTACAAAAGAATCTCCACATAAATAAAGTTAGTATGGAATAATAAATTGGAATTTATTATTAGAATATTTGGAATTGGAATTGGAAAAAACATTAAATGTTCATTGAAAGATCAAGTCAATATAGTAAAAAATGACAATCCTACCTAAATTAATTTCTTTAGTGCAGTACCAATTAAACTACCCAAATATCATTTCATAGAACTAGAAAAAGTAACAACAAAAATAAATGGCAAAGAATATCATTATGCAGATGCCCTATTGTGGCATGAAGGGAATTTTGGTCTATGTCAATGGACTACTAGGTCATACTATGCTGAAAGATCTTTTAGTATTGGACCTGTAATGGGTGATCCAAGAACAGCCTAACTAATTTTGGAGAGTGTCTTCTCAGAGTAATTTAATGAAACAAAATCTGTCTGTGAATGCATAGATGAGTTATGTATCTGTTATCTAAGTTGAAGTACTGAAGTATCCTCAGTAAAAAAATCACAGACATGAACACATGAAAAGATAAGAATAGGTATTTGTTTACTGAACTTTTTAAAAGCATGGGTCTTTAGAGGAAGCAGCATGTTTTAGTAGAAAGAATATTGGATTTAGAAACAAGGGACTTTGGTTCAATTTCTTGCTCTATTACATATTGACTATATATATGATCTTGGCCAAGTAACTTAGCCTTCCTGGGACTCATTTACGTCAAATGTCAAAAGAGAGAGGTATAAAAGACTTCTGAGATCCCTTCCAGCTCTAAATCTTATGAAAGCCCAAGATAATCTTCCCTCCCTTTTTTTTAATAGTCAGAGTTTTTCAGATGGTCTAAATAAAGTTAGCATATATATTTGCACATATATGTTCACATACATATGTGTGTACACATATATGAATATCAAATATAATATAACTGCCCCTTTCATATTTTCTATTTGGTTATTGAAAGAGACAGTGAACTGTTGCATAAAGGAAAAGCATTAAAATACAACTAATGAAGAACATAAAGTACTTTTATATGTAAATAGTTTGGGAAAACAAGGACTTTGGTGCAAGAAAAAGTGATAAAACTGAAATTCTAAGAAATACAATTTTCCTATTAAAATGTAAGGACAGAGTAGATAACTAAGAAGTATTTGAAGACAGAGAAATGACCATGGCTTTAGGACATTGTGGCCTCAGTTCATTTGAATGGAACTGTTTCTAGAGTTTTAGAAGTTAAAACTCACAAAATGGTCAATGAAATAGTTACTTGGAGACTGTGGACTGATTAAATGCCTTTTAGGGGAAAGATGAGTCACTAAGCACAAGAAGGTCCTGATTTGAGTCAATTTTATTGAAGCACAGGAACAGTTAAGAAGGTAACAAGAGCTGAATGAGTGGTAAGTTGGGAGGAGAGAAAATTCAGACCTGAAAATAAGAATAAAAATTCAATTAACAGTCAACTGACAAAAGGAAAACAAAACTTCAGCTGTTGTACTTGGGAGATAACAGTGGTTAGAGAAAGGTTGAAAGTCATTGGAAAGTAATTGATTCTACCTATTGCCCTTTAACTCCATCTACAGTTTGAGAAAAAAAAATGAAATCTCTCAGAATTACCTGGTTGCTTTTGGTTGCCACTGCTTATGTTTAGAGGGAAAAATAAGGGGAAAAAGTAAGGGAAAAAATGTAAGAATTGCAGCTATCATCCTTTTTGAGTGAAGAATATACTGGGCTTGTCTGCATTGCCTAGAGACCTAATGTGAATTATACTGTGAGGTTTGCTTTACTGTTAGAAGTAACTTATTGGACAATCCAGCATCCAGTTGGGAGAGGACCTATTTGGGCTTCCCTGTATACCCCAAAGAGCCAACCTAAGGAGATTTGTATTTCTGTGGCTTAAGGGAACTGCTTCTCACTGTAATACAGCCCTGCCTCAGCATCCTTTTCAGAGTAATTGTGAGTTAAAAGACCTTGCCACTGCTTCAGCAATTTGAGAATAATACAGAAAGGAAGAAGTTAACAAAGAAGCAAACTCTTATGGTGCAAAAGGTTTATGAAGGGACCAATGACACTGAAGTACAAAGTTGTGAATTTCCTTCACTTCTGTGAGTCCCTTCTTAATTTCAGTAGGCATTTACCTACTCTTTTTCCCATGGATACTTTACGTATCCATGGGAAAGTATAACCCAGGTTTATGAATTAACTATAATATATTGATTATTCCTACATTGCTTCATTTTGAGCAATTGTGATGTACTAGTTATTGCTTCTGCCTTATCAGTAAGTAAATGATTTACGATTAAGAGTTAACCACATCATTGTACATAATTGAGTGATTTTGTGTAGTGTGTACTGGTTGATTTAATGTTGACTGAGTGATTTTCCCTACTGTACTCATGAGGCCTTCCCTTCAGCACACAAAATTGGTGGGGAAAAGCAGGGCTCAGGAGTATAGAGGGGAGTAAAGAGAGTATATTCTTTCCAAAATAAAATCATCCCTATTACCCTAAGGGTGTATATTATGATTTTATGATGATTGTCCTTTTCTGGAGACTTAGACAAGCCATTGTAAAGACTGACTGGGTGAGTAAACAAGCCCAAAGAATGAGTACATGGTCACACTCTTTGGATGGCCACATTATTCAGTGTACACACCAAGTACCCCACATAGGTTACATGTATAATTATCATTGATTCAGGAAAATGAAATTTGTGGATTCTGTGTGATTTCTTTTCTTAAAAAAAAAGCAAAACTTTTTTCTCCTTTAAACTTTGAAACTTAATGTGAAATAGTTTACCCAGACATTTCCAAGAAGAAAAAAAGAGCTCTCTATGCAAATAAGGGGAAAAAGGTATTGTCAGTGATGTTGAAAGCATTTCTTCATTAAAAGATTTTATAGATGAACTCAACATGAGCTTTATATAGCCTGCTTCAAGGGGGGGGAAAGTGCTTAAGGTGGCAGAATGTACAAAAACAAACAGTGAAATGCAAATGTGGAAAGTACAGACTTCAGGTATCAGGCAGCAGTATTCTGCTTCTATATTCAAGGGCTAAATACAGTATATATTTACTCAGTGCTTGAACAGTCTCAGGCTGGAGTCTTAATCTAACTCCAAGGCTGATTTCTCTTACTTTAACAAATCTCCCTGCAAAGAGCTGAGTCTGTTGCTTAAAAACTGATGGGCTTGGTTTGGATCTACCAAAGATTCAAAAATATTAATGCCTTTTTGAAATATGATGAAAAAAAGAAGTCAATTTTGTAATTCAAGAATACAACAATTTAAAACATGATAAAGGGGTTTCTGGCCCTTCCTCTGATCCCAAAATTTTGGGTCACAGAGAATCACAAAGTTAGAACTGAAAGGGACCATAGAAATCTTCTAGTTCATACCCTTCATTTTACAGATGAAGAAAATAAGACTAAGAGAAAACCCTAAAAAATCTCTTAAAGTTTTAGGGATGCCTTAGAGGTTTAGCGAGGTAGTTACACTGTACTTGAAGTACATTAGAGGTGGGAGATAGGAGAGATATCCATTTGAATATAACCCCTGACATTCCTAGCTTTGTGACCACAGGCAAGTCATTTATCCTCTATGACCCTCGGTTTCCTCAGCTTTAAAGTGAACACAATGATAGCTTACCTCACAAGGTTATTGCAAGGATCAGATGAATGTCAAGTACTTTGCAAGCCTTAAAAATAGTATACAAATGTCAGCTATTATTATTTTAAAGTTTCACATAAAATTATGTCACCATGACAGGAATATTTTACATTCCTGGAAATAAAACTTTGTTTTCCCTTCTCCCGCTAGCTTTTTTAAAGATAGGTAATAAAAAAGAGAAATATTTCAGCCCCAAAATTACAAACCAGTCCTGGGGCACTTCTGGAAACAGTTATCTCAATGACTATTCTCATGGCATCTCAGAAGAAGAGTTAATTGGGGCAGACACACTAACATTTATTAAGCACCTACTATGTGCAAGGACGTGTGCTAGGCACTGGAAGTTCAGGGATCAAAAACATCAAAATCCTTGTTCTTATGGAACTTACGGTATATCTATGGGGAGGAGGAGGTGACAGGTACACAAATAAAAGGTCAAAAGTACACAAACAAGAACAACAAAAAACCAGACAAAATATAGCAAGACATTTAAAGAGAGACCAATAGAGAAATGTTAATTAAAGCAATTCTGTGATATCCACTTATACCCATTCAATGGGAGGCCATAGAAAAAAAATGGTAAATTCCAATGTTGTTAGAAAAGTGGAAACAACCCATGTCTCTGAGCGGGGAAGAATGAATGTTTGAACTGCATGGTAGGTGAACATAGCAAAATAAGACAAATAGGAAAAATTCAAAGAATTAACAGAAGATATATATGTAGTGGTTCTGAATTTTAAAAAGAAGAATTGGAACAAGAATATTTATACATTCTATTACTGTTAAAAGTGATGATGATGATGATGATGATGATGATGATGATACAGATCGTTGGTCACAATATATCACTGATGGAATTACTCCTAATAAAGGTGCAACATTTCAAAATCAAACTTGTCTTTTCTTCCTGTTGCCAACCAGATCCTCTTCATAGAGGATCTACACAATACATAGTAGATTTCCTCTAGTTGTTGGGGTTTTTCACATTCTGCAAGCACCAATTCATCCTTCGGGTTCTCCATTTTTTATCGGCCACTGCATGACTGGTTCGTATCCTTTTCCAACCACACATTTCATATCTTTCATTCAATTCTACCAGCAACCACTGTCCCAAGTAGTGTGCAAAGCCCAGGAGATAATAAACTGTTTAATAAATAAATGTTTATTGACTTGGTTTGGCTTGAAATGTGATAGGAAAGACAGGCTACAGGATGTGAAAAACTAACTAGTAAAACCAGCTAATTAGTTTGGAATCTGAGATTCAAGCTGGTGGCAAACCAGAAGAGAGACATTCCAATCAAACCCCTGAGGAGAAATTGCTTAGAATAATCTTAACTCTGGCTTTGTTCTTAGTCCCTTTTCTCCTTCCCATCTTTTGACTAGAGAAAGACCTTGTGAACCTCAGAGGGCCCTGAGGATTTGGAAACTATTGTCAGCATCCTAGACCTAGGAATATCCCTGGAAGAGCTGCTGAAGTATCTACATTAGGAGCCAAGGACAAACTAGGTCCAAAGAAGAAAGGTAGCTTCATAAAATTAAAATGCTGAAAAAAAAAGAAAGCTTCAAAAGTTTACAAAGTCCCCAGCAGAGAAGAGATTAATAATAATTATATCTACCTTCCAGAGTTATTGTGAGGATAAAATGAAATATTTTCAAAGAGTTTCATGAATCTTAAAGTGCTATATATATGCTATTATTATACCTTTTTCTAAAATCTAATTAAGTTTGCTTGATTAATTGATATCAACTAATACTCAGAGACATATTAGCTGGGTGACTTTAGGCAATTTACTTAACTCTGTTTTCCTCAGTTTCCCTATCTGTAAAATGAGCTGGAAAAGAAAATGGCAAATCATTCCAGTATTTTTGCTAAGAAAATCTCAAATGGGACCATGAAGAGTTGGATATAACTGAAAAAAACAACAACTAAATAACAATTACAGTTACAATAATGGTGGAGAATGGATACTGATGGAGATTCATGAGCTATGTAGGATTAGTTAAGTATCTGCCCATACCTCTGGGTCAATTCTAGAGCCCTGAGGAGAGCAACAGCTGTGATCTAGAAACCCAACCTGCCAATACTCAATGCTATATTTGCTACACATCTATATCCAATTTGTGCCTAACTTGACAGAAAAAACAAAGATTTTTGGAAGAGAGTCTTTAAAGGCTCTTTTTTATTCTGCTGAGTCAAACATAAGTTGTTGTTGTTTAAATCAAGAAAAAGTAAACAAACTGGGATGACATATTCTCCACACTTTCAGTCAATTGTACAATTGTGAAGATGTATCTTGCTGTAGAAAAATGCTTACAAAAGCCAGACAGTTCTTTTATTATACTTCCATACCTATACAAATCATTCTCAAAAAAAATTTATGAAGTTACAAAAGAAGCATATAGATAGCTTTTAGTGTCTTCTTTGTCATTTTTTATAATAACACCTATAATTTTTCCTTAATATTCAATATTTTCCCCTCGTTGACAATTTTTGAAAATTAATTTCCTTTGTTTTCACATTTATATCACCTTCAGCAAAGATTTCTTCTTTATGTACTTGGTGGGAGGAAACTGTTCTTTCAGGTTTATCTTCCTGATTGCTATTTCTATTTCTTGATAGAACACACTGAAGAGTGAGGGTTAGAGTCCAAATGAAGAGTTTTTACTGTCACAAATGATGAAAATAAATTGATGTAATACTGATAGGTATGTTCCCTTTATTGCTTGTTTCCCAGTTTCACCTTTAAGAGATTCTGGAACAACCTGGCTTAATTAGATTTTATACCAACCTTTCTTCAGACTCATTATTCTCTCTATCATCCTTCACTGTTGTCTGAGTGTCTCCCTTTCATAGCATTCCACCATTCTCTCCATAATGTCTGGAAAATGAATTTTTATTCTAAACCACCATTGCTCCTGACTGTCATGTCTCTCTGTCTGGCAAGAAGATCAAATATTTGTTGGCTCAAGTGATACTTTTCTGGCTTCTTTATAAAGATAATACCCATTAAATTTGCAAAGAAAGTAATAACTAGGATAATGAATTTAAAGCTGGAAGGAATCTTAGAGACTATTAAATCAAACCCTTAATTTTAGGGATTGAAGAAACTGAGGCCCATATATATGGATGAGTTGTAGACAGCTTGAACTGGCTTGTAAGAGCTGTTGGTTAAATTTTCAACAACTTGGAAACTGACAAACACTATAAAAAGGGCTCAAATTATTCTTTTGTTGACTGTCTAGACACAAGATGGAGAGAATGTTAATAATGTGTATTAAACATGTAAAATCCAGTAGAATTGTGCATTGGCTTAGGGAGGAGGATTTTAGGGGAAAAGAAAGAACATGAATCATGTAACCATGGAAAAATATTCTAGACTTCGGGGTTAAGATGGCTGCAGAGTAGAAGCAGGGCTCTTAACTCTTCTAACCAAGTGATACATGATACCTCAAAAGGACACAAAAACCAAATATAGAGGAATGCAGGGACCCCACAATAGGGCGCAGCATTGAAGGTACACGGGATTTGGGCATTTCCATGCTATAAGGAGGTGAAATAGCTCTCACTAAAATGCAAGCTGATCAATCTGCCTCACACCCACCCCACCCATAGTCTCAGAGCCAGCGCACAAGAGTTAGTGCAAGCATGGGGCATTCACTAAGTGACGAAGTTCTTGGCAACTAACCTGGCACACCAAGGGCTGCCTCCTAAGAGCAGCAAGACTTAAGACCCCAAGAGGCTAAAGAATGCAGACTTTGAGCTCAGACCTTGAGCACGGTCCTTGGGCACGGACCTAGAGTGGAGGGGTGACAGACTGTGGAAGCAGCACGCTTAGACTCATAAAAGAGCTTCAGGCAGAGAAGCAAACAAGGTGACCACCAAGGCTTGACCCTGAGAACAGCTAGACTTCAGACCACAGGAGCCTAAAGAGCATAGATCTTAGGCTTGAGGATAAAGCTGAGAGGGGAAGCACTGTGCTGAGACTCAGGCAAAAACTGCTCCACAGCTCTTTACACAGAAAGCCTACCCACCTCACCCAGACTTCCTACTGAGAAGGAAAAACCAACATAATATTGTCAAGCAATGCCCAAGAACTAAGCAAGAGAAAAAAAGAGGAAAGCATTAACACTCGATAACTTTTACACAGAAAAAATCCAGACAACAAAGCAGACAGCAGAAGAAGACAAACAATTAAAGACATCCAAACCTTCCCAAAAAAATGAAAATTGGTCACAAGCTCTTGAAGAGTTCAAATCTGATACCATGAGAAAGATTGAAGATATTTGGCAAGAAAAGTGGGAAATAGCTCAAAAGGAAATTAACAGGTTAAAAGACAGAAACTCCCAATTGGTGAAAGATGCCCAAAAATCAAACAAAATGATAAGCAAATTGGAGACCCAAATTAAACAAAAGGAAACCATGAAAAACAGGATAGACCAAATCAAAAAGGAAAACCCATCTCTAAAGACCAGAACTGGGCAAGTAAAAGTCAATGATCTTGCAA
Source organism: Gracilinanus agilis (assembly GCF_016433145.1). Taxonomy (NCBI): domain Eukaryota; kingdom Metazoa; phylum Chordata; class Mammalia; order Didelphimorphia; family Didelphidae; genus Gracilinanus; species Gracilinanus agilis. The sequence goes on from NC_058130.1 coordinate 156,924,527, forward strand.
GACAGCAAGAACTAATAAAGCAAAGTCAAAAGAAATATGAAATATCTCACTGAGAAAATGACAGATCAAGAAAACCAGTCTAGAAGAGACAATTTGAGAATCACTGGTCTTCCTGAAAAATCAGAAATTAATAGAAAGTTGGACACTATACTACAAGAAATTATCCAAGAAAACTGCCCTGATATTCTTCAACAAGAGGGCAAAATAGACATTGAAAGGATCCATAGATCACCCTCTACACTAAACCCTCAAAAGTCAACCCCCAGGAATATAACTGCCAAATTCAAGAGTTTCCAAGTTAAGGAAAAAATATTACAATAAGTCAGAAAGAGACAATTCAGATATCAAGGAACACCAATCAGGATTACACGGGATCTGGCAGCCTTCACGCTAAAAGACCACAAGCCATGGAATATGATATTCAGAAAGGCAAGAGATTTGGGTCTACAACCAAGGATCATCCCATCCACTTCCAGGGAAAAGTATGGGCATTCAACAAGATAGAAGATTTCCCAAGTATTTGCAAAAAAGAGACCAGAACTAAATGGAAAGTTTGATATCCAACCACAAAAATTAAGAGAAACATGAAAGAGTAAATAAGAAAGAGAGGGGAAAGAAAGAAAACTCTTACTTTTAAATTTGCTTTTCTACAAGGCTTCAATAAGATCAAATTATTTGTATTCCTCTATTGTGCTCAAAGGAATAAAGAACTGGAGGAATTCCATGTGAACTGGAATGACCTCCAGGAATTGATGCAGAACAAAAGGAGCAGAACCAGGAGAACACTGTACACAGAGACTGATATATTGTGATATAATCGAACATAACAGACTTCTCTATTAGCAGCAATGCAAGGATCCAGAGCAAGGCTGAGGGACTTATGAGAAAGAAAACTAGTCACATTCAGAGGAAGAACTGTAGGAGGAGAAACACAGAAGAAAAACAACTGCTTGAACACATGGGCTGATAGGGATACTATTGGGGATGTAGACACTAAACAATAACTCTAATCCAACTATCAATAATATGGAATTAGTTCTTGCTCAATGATATATGTAAAACCCAGTGGAATTGTGCATTGGCTAAGGGGGGTGGTTAGGGGAGTTTGGGGGAGAGGGAAAGAACATGAAATATGTAACTATGGGAAAATATTCAAATTAAAAATTTTTTTTAATTATTTGTATTCCTATATGGAAAAATATTATAAATAATTCTCAAAAATTGTATTCACTATTATAGTAATTAGAAGAATTATTCATAGGGAGAGGTTGGAGTACTAAATGATCTAAGAGATTGATGGGCAAACTTTTTAAAGAGGGGGCCAAAGGAAAGAAATGTTCATCTGTCAGTCGGTTTCTAAGGCAACTCTTTCGAAGTTTTATTGTATTGTATCCTACTCATTGTATTCATCAAATTAGGAATAATATTATAAGGCCAAACATTTCAGGGGCCCGCATCTGGCCCATGGGCCATAGTTTGCCCATCACTGGTCTAAAATATACAGAAAAAAGGGGATGGGGGTAATAGAAAATGGCACCAAGAGAAACTTGAAGGAATAAGAAAAATAGGATAATCCACACCACACAAAGAGGACATGGGAAGGGGAGGGGATGAATGCTATTATAAGAAGGAGAGGAAGAGAGCATTAATAGGAAATACTTAAACCTTACTCTCAGTGGAATTAATCCTGAGAGGAAAGAGTAGCTATATCTATTGTGATATTGAATTCTATCTTACCCTATGGAGAAAGTCAGAAGGGATAAACCAAGGGGTGCAGTGGAGTGGGGAATTCAAAAAGGGAGGGGAAGAGAAGGGGAGGGAATTCATTAGGCCTTAAAAAATACTAAGAGTGAAACAAAAAGAGAGGGGGTGGAAAGGGAAGTAAACTAAGGGAGGGGATAAGGGGAACTAATTTAAAACAAATCACTGATTTAAAAGGAAATAGCGCAAGAAGAAGGGGGCAGAACTAGGAGAGGATATCAGAATGTTGGGGAATACACAGCTGATAATTATAACTCTGAATGTGAATGGGATGAACTCACCCATAAAACAAAAGCAAATATCAATTTGAAACCAAAATCATACCATATATTGTCTACAAGAAACACACATGAGGCAGGTAGACATACATAGAGAAAAATATCCTAAAAAATAAATAAAAACAAAAAAACAAAACAAAAAAATAATGTGTATTAAATTTAAAGTGTGTCATGTGTAAGTTTTTTGTTTTTGTTTTTGTTTTTTTTGCAGAGAGATAGTTTATCAACATTTATCAACCTACTCCTACCTATGGAGGTTAAGTCCAAAGTCACACAAGTAGTAAATTCAGATCCTATAATTCCAAGTTCAGTGTTCTTTCTTCTGCACCATACACAGGAGACAAAAATCTAAAAATAAGAAATAACAAAACAAATCATCTCAATTACTTATATGGAAATTTCTATATACAAATTTATGTAAATTATATATTTATATATTTTTAGATATAGCTATATAAAATATCTATATTTGTATGTCTACATAATTTTTTTAATTCCATATACAAATCTATAATGTGTATTAATTAACAAGTTCAAAGAACTAGAAATTCTAATCTAAAAAGGTGCATTGTTCATACTGTTGCAATTGCTTTTAGGGTATATGCATTCTATATCTTGAAATGATGTTTCTTGTTACCTTTGGAACTATGATCTTTACCCAGCACTTCGAAGAAACATCCTTCCTTTTATGTGCAATTTTTTCTATCTTCTGGTATCATTTAAAGTAAGAACTTGGCAACTACTTTTTTTAACTTTCTCCAGAAGTATATAAATTCAATAGTCTTTGGACAAAGATCTCACATTTATAGAAGCAATAGTTTAATGTTTGCAGATGTGCTTAAAAAAAACTATATAAACTTTCGCATTCACTGTCTCCTTGGTCTACCACTTTGCCATGGTCATTTCAAAGAGGAAAGAAAATAGTTTAAGAATAAGGGAGCTAGGTGGTATGGTGGATAAAGTGTCAGGAAGATCAGAGTTTAAATCTGGCCTCAGATACTTTGTGATTTTGGGTGAGTCACTTAACCACTATCAGCCTCAATTTCCATATCTATAAAATGAGGATGATAATAATATCACTTACCTCACAGGATTTTTGCAAAGATCAAATAAGTTGGCTCATGTAAAACATGTTATAAACCTTAAGGCACTAAATAAATGCTAGCTATTATAAGGTAGCTGTCTTCCGCACAACAAGGTAGTATTCCAGATTCTCTTCCTTTACAGGACCAGGTGTCCAAAGGTCCAAGTTTTAACCTATTTGTCTCTCTCCCATTCCCTGACCTCTAAACTGAATTTGCCCTGGGTGAAGAATTCCTAGTTATGGCTCTGACTGAAGGAACTAGGGATGCATAACTTGGAGAAGAGAAGATTGTGAGTGAGGAGAAAGGAGAATGATAATGATCCTCAAGTATTTGAAGAACTGCCATCAGGACCAGGATTGTTCTGACTTGTCCCAGAAAACAGGACTAGGAAAATGATTAGCAGTTGTAAATGGGAAAAAAGTGATTTTATGTCAAGGAAACCCTCCTAAAAATCAGAGCCCTCCAAATGTTGTTGTCTCAGGAGGTACTAGATTCCATCTCACTTGAGTTGAGTAGTGCTTTACTGACTACTTATCTAATATCTTGTAAGGTGGATTCTTATTCAGGTAGTTTGGGGACTAAATGGCTGATAAGGCAACTTTGAGATTCTGTGATTCTATGAAGGTGAATTTGTAAAATCTATTAAAGTCTTTATGAAAATGGTCTATGTATGCATTGAGAGTTTCACTGAATAAATTAGAAATTGAAGAAATAAACAATTTTTCTGACAATATAATATTGATTAACACATAATTGACTGAAGAATATGGGAACACTTGTTGTTTAGAGTTTTGTTTTGCTTTTTTAAAACATCTGACCCAAAAAAGTAAAATAAAATCTCTATTCCAATCAGTCACCTTTCATGCATATGTTAAAATTAGTTGAGATTCTTTATTAGATGCATATACACTGAGACAATTGTGTTCAACAGTCCTCTGAGCAAATTTGAGCAAAATTGAGCAAAGAGAGGAAATAATATTGGGACAGTTTCAAGTGTAACATTAGGGAAAAGGAGTATCTTATCACAGATTGCCTCAATTTTTTTAGACCCTTATTTTCCATCTTAGAATCAATACTGTGTCTTGGCTCCAAGGCAGAAGAGCATCAAGGCCTTGGCAATGAAGGTTAATTGGCTTTCCAAGGGTCACACAGTTAAGAAGTTCTGAGTTCAGAACTGAATCCAGAACCTACGCCTGGTGCTCAGTCCACCAAGCTACCTCACTGCCCCAGTTTGCCTCAACTTTTTTTGTGAGACCTGTGATAAAAATCTAATGAATAGGAGGGCAAAGGAAACTCTGCAGATGACTTGAAGAGAGCTGACTATTGGAACGGTGTAGGGAAAATGGAATAGAGTGTCAAACAGGAAAGTATTAAAAGGACAGGCATGCAGCAATGAGGGATCAGTTTAGATCATACAACACAAATCTGTTAATTCTCAAGAGGATCCAAGTCATTTTTTTTGACAAATGTATATGTTTAATAGTGAGTTGTTTGTTTATTTTAGTTTTGTGCTGGAGTGACCAATAGTAAGTGATATCAACAGTCAGAACTTTTAGTTCTCTGAGCTAATCAAGTCTACAGCATAGGGAAAAACTAGCCTAACTTGCATGGGGATGGGAAAGAGTGAGGGAGGAGGATTGGAATACAGCTACAATCATGATTTCCATTAACATTCCCATTTTCTAAAGCAAAACCATCTATTTTCTAAGGTTCAGAGTATAGAAATGCTTTTTTTCCAATTTCTGGGGTCTTGGCCTCCTAGCAGTTTTTGAGTCTAGCAATTTTATTAACAGAATGCAGAGTAAATGCACATTTTAGACACAATGTCTTAATAAAACCTAGTGTTTATCTTGTAAACTCTTTAAATGATTTCTTGAGATCTATTTATCATCTCCAGATAATCTGATAAAGAAGGCTTAGTTGATAAGAAAGTAACAGACACGGAAGATCTCTCCATCAGCTCATGCTGCTGCTCTGTCTCTTGCAGCATGGGGTTTATTTTATATATTTCAAGACTCATTTCACGCAAAAGAACCCCCCCAAAACTTTGCATTTGCGCAGAAACACAAATTATGTCATATCAAAGCACAATAAAGTTATAGTTTTACAAAGAATTTTTTTATGAAGATAATGCCAGATGAGAAAAAAGTCCCAAGGCTAAAAATGAGCCTCACTTTATCTAAAAGTTATTTTGCCTGAGCTTTCCATTCCGTGACCTCAGGATGCCTGGAGCAATTAGAGAGATATACCCACAGCTGCAGCTTTACTCTGCTGAGTGAAAAAAGGCTGTTAACTCATTAAGTGCTGGTTTACTAAGAACTTAAAGTTTTCCTAGAGGCTATAATGTTTTTCAATAAGAAAAGGTGTGGATCATAAAAGAGGTCAAAAGAGGAGTCTCAGGTTTTCTTCTGTTTAAGACTCTGTTTCTCTTATTGGCCTCCCACAATGATTATGTCACTCTGTTAACTCATATTGAACTTCCAGGACACTAAAACTCCCAGATAATTTTTTAAACATATTTTTAAACAATTGACATATTTTTTGCATCCAGCAACAAATTAATCAATAAGTATTTATTAAAAGCCTAATATGCACCAAGTATTGTACTAAATACTGTGATACCAAAAGAGGCAAAAGGCAGTCCCTGTTCTCAAGGCACTTACATATACATCCCCCCGCTTCATACTAAGCAAAACCTTAAAACAAAATCCAAAATAACAAAAAAGAGGAAAAGTGGAAAAAATAAATTCATTATCAAACAGGACTTCAGCTGTATTTGACAAAATATGTGATTATCCATGCAATAAGCCTCTTCCTCTAAAAAAGAAAAGAGAAATGCATTTTCTCATCTTTATTCACAATTATAAAACGGCATTGTTCTCTTAATTCTGTTCATTCATATTATAGACATTGCATTTTTTCTGATTCTGCTTCCTTTACACTGAATCAATTTATATAAATCTTACATGTGCTTCTCTGAATTCTTCCTATTTATCAATTTTTATGGAGCTCTGATATTCCAAAACATTCAAATACCACAATTTATTGATTTCTAATGGATGGATATCTATTTTATTTCTAGTTATTTGCTGCCACAAGTACTGCTATGAATATTTTGTTGGGAATGAGACCATTTTTTCTATCTTTAACTGCCTTGGATTTATGTTTATTAGTAGGATCTCTAGGTCAAAGATATGGACATTTTAACCATTTTTTTGCCTTAATTTCAAATTGACTCCCAGAATATTTAGGTCATAACAGTGAATTTGTGTGCCTTTCTCTATAGTACCTTAAATACTGTTTCCAATTTTTTCTAATTTTCTGGGTGTGAGCAAAATCTCATAGATGTTTGATTTGCATTTCACTTATTTGTATTGTTCTGAATCAATCATTCATATGGTTATTAATTTTAACAAGTTTTTGAAAACTATTTCTTTATCATTTTTATCATTTATACATGGGAAAAACCATTGAGGAATGATTCTCTGATTTATATATTCCTGTTAACTCATTAGGTATCTTTTTTTAAACCTTTACCTTTTGTCTTAGAATCAATATTAAGTATTAGTTCCAAGGCAGAAGAGTGGTAAGGGTGAAGCAATTGGAGTTAACTAATTTTCTCAGGTTTGCACAGCTGGGAAATGTTTGAGGTCTGATTCAAACCCAGGACCCCTCATCTCCAGGCCTTGTTGTCTATCTACTCAGCCACTGAGCTGACCATAGTTCACTATGTATTTTAGGTATTAGATCATAATCAGAAATATTTTATGTTAAATTCTTTTTATGCCACTTTACAGCTTCCCTTCAAATCCTAATTACCTTCATCATTAATAAGTTTTTCTGTTTTATGCAACTAAAACTATTTCATAATTTGTTATTGCTTCTATACCGTATTTAGTTAGTAATTTTCCTCATACCCATAGCAATGAAAGGCATCTAATTTTGTTCTTTTCTCATTTTCTTTGTGATATAAACTTTAACATTCAGAGTATACATTTATTTTGGTATGTAATATGGTATAACATGTCCATCCAAGCTGAATTTCTACTAAACTACTTTGTAGTATTCCCAGTTTGGGGTTGTTTTGTTTTTTTTTTTTTTTTTTTTTTTTTGGTCAGAGTTCTCCTCCAAAGGAATTTATGTTCTTGGTTTTATAGAATGCTGAGTTGTTGAGTTAAATTATCTCTAATGCTTCCTCATCCAAAATATCCCAATGATCACTTTTTATCTGTTTTTTAAACCAGTACAAAATACTTCAGATGATTATTGTTTTATAAAATAATTTGAGGTTAACAAATGCTTAATTCCTATGTTTCTCATTATTTTTCTTAAGTTCTAGCCTTTTTATTGCTTCAAATGAATTTCATTATTATTTCATCTAACCCTATAATATACCACATTGGTAATTTGATTTGTATAAGCACTAAATGTGCTGTTAACTAGAATTAATTTAGGTAATATCATCATTTTTATTGTATTTGTACAGTCCAAATACCAGCAATGGATAGTCCTCTAAATATTTAAGTTGTTCTTTATTTTTTAAAAAAAGATTATAATTTTAATTTTTTAGTTGAATACAGCTTGAAAATCTGGCTCCCAGATAGTTTATGCATTTTGTAGTTATTTTAAATAGAATTTCCCTTTATGTTACTTTTGCCTATACAGCATTTTGTTTTATCCAAAAGAAATGCTATTGATTACTTCGTGTGTGTGTGTGTGTGTGCATGTGTGTATGCATGTGTGTGTGTGAGAGAGAGAAAGAGAGAGGGAGAGAGATAGAGAAAGAGAGAGAGAGAGAGAGAGATCCTACTACTTTGCTGGACCTATTACTACAACTCATTCTTTTGATTATTATCTGTAATTATATAATTTTCAGATAACTATCTATCTAGTTATTCCACTATGTATTCATAAAGTCAATTTAAATCAGAGTATAAAATTTTGCATTTACCTGTATTAAATGTATTCTTATTTGATTCCTTTTTCTAGCCTTTGAGTTCTGGGGGATCCTGACTATGTCATCCAATAAGTTAGTCCTTCCTTCTACTTTTGTGTCATCTGCAAATTTGTTAGGCATTCTATTTATGTATTTATACAAATTATTGAAAAAAATATTAAATGGTTCAGGACCAAGGACAGTTGTCTGGAGCATGCCACTATATACATTCTTCTAAAGATTTTGTGCCTTAAACCAGTTTGTAATAATTCACCTACAGTCTCCACTCTCCACTTTGTCAACCAGGATAAAATATAAGACTTTTCAAATGCTTTGCTCAAATCTGAACAACTTATAACGCCATCATTCTCAAATATACCAGTTTGCTATTCTTGTTTTAAAAAAAAGGCAAAAAGGTTAGTCTGGTGTAATCTGTTTTTGAAGAAGTTATTCTGAATGCTTATGATTGCCACTCTCTTTTCTAGTTGTTCCTTAATCATCTCTTTAATAATTTGTACTAGAATTTTGCCAGAAATTGAATTCAAGCTCACCTGCCTAAAATTTGCAGGTTTCACTCTCTTCACTTTTTTGAAAATTGCCACATTTGCCTTTCTTCATTCTCTGGCACTTCTCCCAGACTCTATTATCTTTTAAAGATCACTAAGGATAGTTCAGTAATCACAACTTCAAGTTCTTTCAGTACCCTAAGAGGCAGTTCATCCAGGCCAGGTGTCTTTGGTGACTTGAACTCATCAAGGGCAACTAGGTTCTCTCTTCTTATATCCTGAATTCTTTCAGGTTTTACTTAGCTGTTTACAATTTCTATTGTGTTCTGATACAACAAATATAATTATCTTTATTTAAAAAAAAAAAAGCAAGCACCACCACACATTATAATTCTTTCTACCCCAATCAACAATTTTAAACCTAATTTATTTATTCTCTTACCCTCCCCCCCAACTTCAATGGGTCTGTGGACTATTTCCATTTTGTCCATTGTATCCCCTGTGCATGGAATATAATCACATGTTTAGTAAAGAATTCCATGTAGGTATTCCATCCAAAAGTTTAGATGGTAATTCATTCAAATCATGTTATCCTCTATAGTTTATATCAATGTTCTCAATTAATTTCTCCATGGGGAATTTATTAAATATACTAGTGGCCTTCTCTATGGCTTTTAGAATTGGGGAAGAGGGATCCCATTGTAACACATTATCTTTAATACCTCCCTCTTGCTACTTGACTGAACTACCTCCTTCTCTGATCATTCATTTTCTAGATGATATACCTTGTGCCATTTCTGTTCTAAAAGTCGTCATTGATAATATGTTAGAATCTGTCATTGCCTACCATAGTCTCTGTTTCACTTTGAGGAACCTTCAATTTTGATTCTTTAAAAATTATGTTGCCCCACAATTTGTGACAATCTAGCACGACTAGAAGAATACTAATATTAGAAATTTGAGTTTTTATTGCAAGAATCTGTTTACAAGTACTGCAAGTTGAAAATACTGCACAATTTCCAAAAGCAATGCCCCTTTTCATCATTCTATTCATTTCTTGGTCAAGCTCATTGTCCATCTATGATTTGTCAAGATTTTATTCATTTATTTCACTAAAGGACTAACTAAATATACTACCTTTCCAAAGATATGCATAATATTTTTAAAAGAGGCATTTTTCATCCACTTGGTTTTTCCTATGTAGATTATAAGACTGATCTTTTTTGAGTGGCTGTAGATCTCATTTTGAAGACTATAATGTGCATTCATTCAGGAAAATGGCATCTGTATTAAGGATCATGTTGAGAACTTCACCTCCATAGAAGTTTCCTTTTCTTTTCTTTTTTTTTTTTTTTTGGTTCTACACTGAATGTACTCCATGATGTCTCCTATTTTAGTCCTTATCAATCAAATATCATATGATAATAATCACTGTACAGTTATTTCTGTTGTTCTATCCATCTTGCCTGATTTTAAATTGTGCATAAAAGGCATCTTTTTTGAAGGAAGACCTTTAAAGTTTGTGTTCTTTTTTTGACAATGTGTTTAATATGATCTGCCAGGCATAGATCATTATGAACTTTGGCATTCCTGGCACCATTTTTATATGATCAGTGCATTTTTGCACTCATCCTCCATTATCTGCCTTACTTCCATCATCTAAATATATCTCTACAAATTTTTATAAGACTTTGAATTCTTAATGGGTCTGCTTTGATCTCTGTAGGCACCTTCCCTTTCACTTCCTCAATGGAATTCTTTCTGTTTGTGACTGCCTTGTTGAGAACTTCCTCCTGCACTGAGTTCCTTTCCATGGCATCATAGATCTGTGACTTGGGAGTCAGGAAAACCTGAGTTCAAATCCTAAAATATGCATTGTCTGTGTGACCCTGGGCAAGTTATAAAATAAAAGCTCCTATATCACTGAGAGATAACATGTGAAGTACATTGGAAACTGGAAGCATTATACTAAATTCTATTTTATACATATTTTCCCTATACTCTGAAATGTTTTCTCCATAAATCCAAGATACATTAGAACTAAATGCAACTTTCCTATCCTTCTACACCACAAATTCTGAGATTGAAGCAGTAACTTCTTCCCAAAATTCCCAGTCATTTCCACCTATGCCACCAATTCCCCTCTGTTGATCAGACTCCATTCCAGAATAATTCCTCTCCTCACTTCCTCTATGTTTTCCTCTTAAAAATCTAGGGGTGTATGGCTCCCTTTTTTTCCAGTTCATTTCTTTCATACAATTTGATTCAAAAGATAGCACTTTGCTAGGAACTAAGTATTTAAGTATTTGATCTTCATTTTTGTTCAATAGCCAAAACATTATAGAAAAAATTTTCTTGATATGTGATAAAAAATTAATAATAAACAAGCATTTTTAGCACAAATGTTCAGAATATTCCTTTTCACTCTCTTTTATATTTTAGATCACTCAGGGAGAGCACCATTGCCTTAAACAATTTCCTTAGAAAATGAACATTCTTGTGGTTTGGGTTTTTTTTTGTTTGTTTGTTTTTTTCATGAGATTGAGTCAAGATTTACTCAGCCTAAGTCTGCTTTGGAGTATGCTGCTGACCAGTCTTTTTCTTCAGGGGGAAAGGAATAGGAAAGTAGAGCCTTTCCTTCTTGTCAGTTAATCCCCATCATTTGAATTATACTGTTACCTTATTGCTGAAGCTGTCTGACAGATGGGAAGACATTGATAAGCACCAATTTCCTACCACTGAATGAAATGAAGGTGCTTATGCTCTCTCCACTTCAGTTCAGGGCCACCTTAGCTCAGGATTTAGTTTTTGATGGATGTCATCTTTTTCATTCTGAATTTGTTTCCCTCTTTGTTATTTTTGTTTATCTATTTATTGTTTTTATTTATTTTGAGGATTACTGGCATTAGAGAATATATGTTTAAAGTTGGAATGTCCATGTCAACAAGCATTTTAAAATGATCACTGTACACCAGACACTGTGCTAAGTGATCAAAACAGATAATTTATAAGGTGCTTGTCACAAAGCCTGGTACAAAGTAAGTTCTATAAAAAAATATTTATTCTCTTATTCTTTCCTTTGAACAGTGGGAATACAAATAGAAGAAAAATAAAAGCAGCTTGAAGGGAATTTAGCAGTGATTAGGTCCAGTTCGCTCATTTTACAGTTGAAGAAACTGAGGTCCAAGATTTTAAGTGGCTTACTTAAGTTCACACAGGTAGTCAGAAGCAGAAGTGTTATTTGAACCTGTGTCTTCCACATCCAAATTCATTGCTCTTCCCACTGTATCACTTTACTTCTCTATAAGTTAGCAGTGTAATAAGTAAAATAAGTAAAGACTGAGAGTAAAAGGAGAAGTAATATTTTAATCATGGTCATTGTTGGTAGAATAAATTTCGACCGTGTGCCTGCTAAGATCTATTCAAAAATCACCTGCCAGTAGCCATCACCTCCTACCTAAACCAAGAGAGGCAGGAAACCAAAAGAGACCACCCAATGATCCCCAGGAGTTTTTATATCATTCTCTTATGTCATCACACTTCCTGTCTGCATTCCATTTTTACAAGAGGAGTCATGGGAAATGTAGTTTCCAAAGTCCCCTAAACATCCACAGTAAGTTTGTCATATGTCTACATATCTTAAGGTTCAAATGAGCCCCAAATACCTCTAAATGGAGCCCCAGAAATTCTAAATAACACAGCAACAATATCATGCCTTTAAATATTCGCATTAATTGGGTTCAGAGACCCATTCTTTTGCTATATTAGCTAATTGAAGACTAAATCCACACTAAGCTCTTAACTAGATCAGAAAATTTCTTATCCTCTATGTCAGGAGTACTTAATCTAATCTGTGAATTTGATTTTTTTATGTATATTTTGATAATTTTATTTCAACATAATAGGTTTCACTTGAAATCCAAGTATTTTTATGTATTTTAAAACATAATTCAGAGAACTAATCCAGAGGCTTTACCTGACTGCCAAATAGGTCCCGGACACAACATTTAGAAACTACTCTTTAAATTATAATTGATAAATAGTGATTTGGGGTCCAGAAAACAATTGGCAAGTTGGTCCTTTCTTTAATAACAATATACTACCTTTTTTCTTTTTCCCAAAGATACTGTTAGCCTTTCAGCTGCTCTTCTCTTCTTATTTTTTATTGATTTCAAAATTTTGGTATTTACATAAAAAGTAAACCTAGTTGGTTTTGGAGAATCATATTATTTAATTTCCAAATAGTTTTTGATTTGCCTGTCCAGGTGCCCTTACTAATTATTATTTTTATTGCATTATGATCTGAGAAGGTTACATTTATTATTTCTGCTCTTTTGCATTTGTTTGCAATGATTCTATGCCCTATTACATGGTCAATCTTTGTGAATGTACCATGTGCAGCTGAAAAGAAGGTGTATTCCTTTTTGTCCCTATTTATTTTTCTCCACATATCAATTAAATCTAACTTTTCCAGGACTTCATTCACCTCTCTTACCTCTTTCTTATTTATTTTTTGGTTTGATTTATCTAGATCTGAAAGAGGAATATTTAGATCTCCCACTATTATGGTTTTACTATCTATTTCCTTCTTGAGCTCTGCCAGTTTCTCCTTTATGAATTTGGATGCTATACCACTTGGTGCATATATATTGAGCAGTGTTATTTCCTCATTGTTTATACTGCCTTTAATCAGGATGTAATGACCTTCCCTGTCTTTTTTAATCATATCTATTTTTACTTTGGCTTTGTCAGGAATCATAATAGCCACTCCTGACTTCTTTTTCTCATTTGACATCCAAAAGATTTTGCTCAAGCCCTTAACCTTAAACTTGTATATGTCCACCCGTCTCATATGTGTTTCTTGTAGACAACATATGGTAGGATTTTGGTTTCTAATCCACTCTGCTATTTGCTTCCATTTTATGAGCGAGTTCATCCCATTCACATTCAGAGTTATAATTATCAGTTGTGCATTCACTGACATTTTTGTATCCTCCCCTAGTTCTACCCCTTCTTCTTACACTATTTCCTTTTAAACCAGTGGTTTGCTTTAAGCCAGTATCCCTTATCCCCTCCCTTGTTTAACTTCCCTTTCTACCCCCTCCTTTATTATTACCCTCTTTTTATTTTTAAAGGCCTAATGAATTCCCTCCCCCTTCTTCTCCCCTCCCTTTTTTGACCTCCCCACTGCCCTGCTCCCCTTGGTTTATCCCTTCTGACTTTCTCAGTAGGGTTAGATAGAGTTTTATATCCCAATGGATAATATAGCTACTCTTCCCTCTCTGGGTTAATTACACTGAGAGTAAGGTTTAAATATTACCTCTTAATGCTCTCTTCCTCTCCTTCTTATAATAGTATTTGTCCCCTCCCCTTCCCATGCCCTCTTTGTGTGTAATAGAATATCCTATTTTTCTTATTCACTCAAGAAAAAGACTAAAACGTGAATTGATACCAGGAGCCCTGAAACCAAAGTCATAGATTTTTGCAGATGACAAAGTCTTGTCCTAGTCATCACATCCAGAACAATAGATGCAGTACCAGTGATATTACAGAGGGAATAGGACCACCCAGGACCTGACTACACCAACCAAGAATATAAGAGGAAAGGAATTCTAGAAAGCATAAAATTCCAATCCAGAAACTGTCTAGAGATATGAGTAAATAGAAGAAAATATTGAATACAATAAAGAAATACTATTGGTTGAGAGAAGCCCATGAGGGAAATCCTGAAGGGGGAAACAAATTGCATAACAAATTCAAATAAAACTTCAGGAAGAAAATGAATTGACTACAAGGATAACAAGAATTGGAAGAGGGAAGAATGAAGCAAGATTTTAAAAAATAAAAGTAGAATTAAGATAACAGCTTTTAAGGAATACATAACTTGGAAATGAAAGTGGTAAACATTAACCAAATAGTGCACTCCATGAAAACAAAAAGGTACAATCAGAAATCACTAGTAGCAAGAGATAACACTATTAAAGAAAAGTCAAAACTTTTTTAATAGAAGAAAATGTAAGGTATCTACTGTCAAAACAATGGACCTGGCAAACAAGTCAAGGAGAAATAGTTTAAAGATAATTGAACTTTCCAAAAACTATGGCCCTACAAAAAAAAAATCTGGATAACATATTTTGAGAAATAAAAGAAAACTGTCCAGATCAATTAGAACTAGAGGAGGGCAGAGTAAAATAAAAGGAATCCATAAATCATCTAAAAGAAACTACAAATTGAAAATACTAAGAAATACTATAGGAAAAATCCAGAGCTCTCAGATCAAAGAAAAAATATTACATATGATCAGAAAAAAAGTCTTCAAGTGTCAAGGAATCAGTCAGGTACACAAAAAAATTATGCTTCAATATGTTGGAATATGATGTTCCAAAAGGCAAAAGGCAAAGTCTTATAAACAAGAATAACTTATTCTACAAAACTGATTATATCCTACATTATCAAAATAGACTTTCAAAAGAATAAAGAACTTTTGAGCATCCTTGGAGAAAATAATAGATCTAGGTAGAATTTTTTGAAATGAAAGCACAGAAGACAAGGGAAATTTAGAAAGGTAAATGTATTTGAGCAACATGAAGCATAATGATGTCCTTACCCAGTAAGAGGGTTGGAAGAGGCAGAGGAGACAAGTTTCTCCTCAGAATCCAACTGGTTTCTATTATCAGAGAAGGATTGTAAAAAACACAAACAAAAGACCTGGGTGACTTGGTTTGAGATACTGCTTCCAAAAAAGAAAAGGAGTAAAAAGGGGGAAATGAGGAAGAAGGAAGAGGAGTTTCTATTTCTCATAGTTAGAGTAGCTGAGAAGTAAAATATATAAAAATGGAGAAACTAAGAGGAGAGAGCTCATGATTTTCCTTATCTGAACTGGGCAAAGAAGTTAAACACAGAAACAGGTCATTTGTAGTAGAAATACATTAAAGTCAATAGGGAAAAGGAAGAGAGGAAGAGCAGATGTGGGGAGAGAATAGTCATATGCAAAACCAAACTTAACTTTGGATTATTGATTTGGAGAGGGGGAGGTTGATCAAAAGGAGAAAAAGTATAAGAACCAGTATTCAAGCTCTGGAGTATATAAAGAGAAGAATAGAGGAGGAGGATCAGATCTCTTCAATTCTAGATTATTAATGTTGATTGAGTTATTCTTCCTACATCTTCATCATTGCACAGAGTGGGTATGGGGAGCAAAGGGGAGGGAAACATATAAAGGTTGTGATGGAGGGAAAAGTCACAATTATTAATCATTACTGTCAGGCAGTCAATAAACACTTATTGAGCACCTGCTATCTGCCAAGCATTACCCTCAAGAAGCACACAAATCCAATGGGAAGGCAAAAAGCAGATCAATATGTACAAACTATATACAAGATAAATAAAAAATAATTAACAGAGGGAAAGCCTTAGAATTAAGAGGGAATTGAAAAGGTTTTCTGTAGAAAGTAGCAATTAGCTGGGACTTAAGGAAACTGCAGAAGCCAGGGAAAGCAGGAGATGTAGATGAGAAAGGAAAGAATACTAGGGATAGGATATAGCCAGTGAAAATGGAGATGGAGCTAAAGGATGAATTGCCTTGTTCATCGAATAGCAAGGAAGTAGTGTCACAGGATAAAGGATATTTGAGAAGGAGTACATAATGTGTAGGAAGATTCAGAAGGAGGGGAGTAGCTATATTTTGAAGGGTTTTGAATGCCAAACAGGATTTTATATTTGATCCTGGAGGTGGTAAGAAGACACTGGAGTTTATAGATTATGGAGGTGACACAGATAGACTGGCATTTTGGGAAAATCACTTTGGTGGCAAATGAATGATGAACTGGAGTGCAGAGAGACCTGTGGTAGGCAGACAAATCAGAAGGCTATTCAAATAGTCCAGGTGACAAAGTGTTGAGAGCCAGGATGGTGGTAGTATCAGAGGAGATATGAGAATATATTAGAGAGATGTTGCAATAGTGAAATCAGCAGACCTTGTCAATAGATTGAATAGTGGGGAGAGGAAAGGGGATTGGGTAAGAGACAATGAGGAGTGGAGGATAAGATCTAAATTGTGAGCCTGAGGGACTGGGAGAATAGGGATACCTTCAAGAGTAAAAGATTAGAAGGTGAGAAGGTATAGTGAATTCAGCTTTTGATATGTTGAGTTTAGGATAAATTTTGGGCATCTGGTTTAAGATATCTAAAGACAGTTGGAGATGTAAGACTGGAGGTCAGCAGAGTGTGGGACATGTAAAAATAAAAATGGGCAAGCACACAAATATAAGGACGGCAATGGAAATAAAAGTTCAAAATGATTCAGATACTTTGAAAGATGTTATCAAAAGTATCTTCAGTGGTAAAGTGAAGTGAAGCTCAAAGAGGAACTTCCCTTCAGGGCTAGGTTCAAGGAATGCTAAGGAAACTCTTGTTACAGAAAATTTAACTTTTTATTTAAATATATATAGAAAAAAGGATTTCTAATTCTACAAGATTCTAACTCCACCCACATAAACTCCCAGGTTCCATAAGGAACTGCTTCTCCTGTGGTCCACAGGCTATGCTAATCCTCCCTGATCTAACTAACCAAATTTATACTATTCTAAATAAACCTGCCATTATAATTCTTAACTTCACCTTTAAGTTATAAAGATAACCAAGGCTAGCTAGTTGAATCAAGTTAGGACTCTGAGCCTTAACAGATTCAGAGCCCAAACCAAAGACGAGGTTTTCTTTGGTTTTTTCAGAGCTTGATCCAATTTATACACAGTAACAGATAAAAGAATAGTGTTTCCCCAAGTTGGAAAAGAAAATACTCCACCCTTTCAAGTCTTTCACTCAAACAGAGATAGAGAAAGGCAAAGATGTTACCTTCTCCAGCTCTGCAAGAGAAAAGAACCTGTGTGTGGCTCTGTCAACTTCCAGAAGCCAACTGCCAAAATGCCACACCCAGAGAGTGAAACTGTCATAGAATAACCTGCCAATATATGAAATTAACACTCTCTCTCTCATCTCTATTTGAAACTCCAATTCTTGCTCAAGCCAGCTTCTCTACTTATCTCTAAACTAATAAAACAATACTTATTTTCTAATATCATCCTTATAGATTGGATAAGTAAAGCTAAAAAATAGAGAAAAGGAAATGAAATAAATTCACCTTAAAATGGAAGCAAGGAGCAGAACAGATTAGAAAGCAGAATCCAACAATATATTGTTTCTATGAAATACACTTTAAAACATAAACATGGAGCTGAAGGATTGGAATAGAGTTTTTTATGTCTCAAAGGCACTTGGGGAAGCAGGTGTGACAATCATGCTAAATGGTTAAAAGAAATCATCAGAGTAACTACATTATATTTAAAAACAACATAGATAATGAAATTATATCAATATTTAATTTATATGTACTTAGTATGGCGTCAAAGTACATAAGGAGAAAATTAATGAAATCACAGTAAAAGATAATAAAATTGTATCATTAGGGTCCTGAGTGTGCTCTTTACAGACCTGAATAAACCTAACAAAAAATTAAACAAGAATAAAGTTAAGGATCCAAATAGTATTTTTTTAAAGTTAGGTATGATAGTTATTAGGCAATTGTTGAATATGAACCAAAAGGAGTATTCATATTTCTCAGTTAAACATGACACTTTTACTACAATTGACCACATGTTAAGGAATAAAATCCTAATGTATACAGAAAGGCAGAAATATTAAAAATATCCTTTATTGACTACAATACAATGAAAAAGATGATCACACAGAGATGTATGTCTAGACACACATATAAAGGGGGTTGAAATAAAAAATTTAAGGTTAAATGTACACTAAATAATTAAATCCTAAGGAACTAGTGGGTCAAAAAAACAAATCATAGAAATAAATTTTGTAATTTCTAAAAGAAAATGACAACATTGAAACAGTATATCAAAACTTCTAGTATGCAGCCAAAACAACTCTATGGGGAAAGCTGTATCTCTGAACACTTTCATCAATAAATGATACAAAAGGCCAATAATTTAGGTATACAACTTTTAAAACTCAAAAAAAAAAAATCAGAAACCTCAACTACACAGAAATAGGCTTTCTGAATAAACTTTCTGAAATGATTTAAATTGCTGAATTGAGAAATAGAACTACAGATTAAAAAATAAAATGGAATAACTGTAAACTAATTTAATTTTTACGAAGATAAGAAAGCCAAATTAAAAACTGATGGGGAATTAGCAAAAACTCAGAAGGAGGATGACTCTTAAAAACTATTTTATCCATTTATGTACTAACAGTTTTTGTTAATTTTGAGGAGGCAAATGAATACTTACAAAAATTACAAATGTGCACATTTACAAAATTTTTACATTTTGAATAAATTAACAAGGACATTATAGTCACATATAAAAATATTGTAACTATTTTTATTTTGGATTTACATAAAGATGCAAGAATGATTTAGTGTTGGAAAAAAGTTATTATATTAACAACCAAAACAATGAAAGTCTTGTGATCATTATCAACAAATACAGGGAAAAATTTTTTTGATAAAGTGAAATGATCTCTTATGTTCAAATGAAAACTCAAGAAACTATAGGAATAAAAAAATCTGCTTAATACGATAAGCATTAGCTATCTAAAATCAAGAACTAGAATTATTTGTGTTAAAAAATGATAGAACCTTTTTCAGTAAGAAAAGGAGCAAAACAAGGATACCTACTGT
The DNA here is from genome assembly GCF_016433145.1 of Gracilinanus agilis. NCBI lineage: Eukaryota > Metazoa > Chordata > Mammalia > Didelphimorphia > Didelphidae > Gracilinanus > Gracilinanus agilis. The sequence goes on from NC_058130.1 coordinate 156,943,789, forward strand.
CACCATCATTAATTAATCATAGAAATGAAACTTATAGGAAGACAAGAAAAATCATCTCTAAGAATAAATAAGTGTATGTTAAAGAAGAAACAAAATCATGACTTGAAAATTATATGATCTATTTATAAAAACTAGAGATTCAACTTAAAAACAGTAGGAACATTTAACAATTACATAACATTGGGATTATAAAATAAACTCACAAAAGTATCATATTCTCTGTATATTATAAAAAATCCAACAGAAAGAAATATAAAATGGTAGTCCATTCAAAATAACTATCAAATTATAAAACATTTTGGAATCTCCTTATCAAGATGCCCACATGAATTTTATGAATGCAACCACAAAGCACTTTTTATAGAAATAAAGGAAGAAAACTAATAAAAGAATTAATTGCTTGAGGGCCATGCTACTATATAAAATTAAAATGTTATTTAAATTAATTTACAAATTTGGTCCTTGTCAACCAAACTATCAAAGAACTACTCCTCAAAATAAAGCAAAATAACAAGAAAATTCATTTACAGAGAAGGTCAAGAATATCAAGGGAAATAATATAAAAAGGAAGAAGAAATCTAGTAATATAATATTTTAAATTATAATATAAAGCTATAATCATCCAAACAATTTGTAACCAGTTAAAAATAGTCAAGTTTATTAAGAAAATAGATTAGTTATGCAAGATCCAGAAGCAATTGCACCTACCAGCAGTGTTTGAACAATCCAAGGACACCAATTAAAATACTAATGATTTTCTATTCAGCAACAGCCAAATAAAAAATACTCAGAAAACCTGAAAGTAATCTAGAAAAAAGTAGACTTAAATCCTTATTTCCTACCATTACCACAATAGCCTCTAAGTAGATAATTGACCTAGACATAAAATGTTGCATCATAAAGAATTTAGAGGAAATAGAGACCTTGGCAAAATACTAGTTATAGAGGATCACAACAGATAAAATGGATAATTCTGATTACATAAAGCAAAAAGATTTTTCAGTAACAAGACTAATGCAAATAGAATTAGAGGGAAACAATTGGAGAAAGTCTGTTGCAAATTATCTGATAAATAACTGATATCCAAATAATATAGGGAATTGATACAAGTATATGAGAACAAGATCCAATCCTCCCACAGATCAGTGATCAAAGGACAATAATGGGAAATTTTCAAAAGAAGTGCAAGGCATCAAAATCATATAAAAAAGCTCTAAATCACTAGAAGCACAAGCTACTCAAGGTTTCTATTTTACACCTATTAAATGGGTATAGATGACCAAAAAAGGACAATAATTGTGCGAAGAGCTATGAGAGGACATGAACACTACTGCTCTGCTGGTAGAACTGTGAAGTAGTACAATCATTATGGAAAGCAAATTGGAATTTTGCCTTAAAAGTCACTAAACTGTGTATACTTTCTGACCCAGTAATACCACTAATAAATCTTTACCCCATGGAGATCAAAGACAGAGGGAAAGAACTAATATGTGTGAAAAATATTAGTAGTTTTACCTATTGTTATAGTAAAGAGATTGAAACAAATTGGATGCCCCTCAATGGGAGAAAGGGTTAAACAAATTATGTCATATGAATATCATCAGATATTATGTTACCATAAGTCAAATCAAATCAACACACATTTTCAAAATAATAATAATAGCTAACATTTATGTACCACTAACTATATGCAGGAATTGGAGTAGCTCTGGGGACACAAAGAAAAGAAAAAGCAGACTCTGTTCTCAAGGATCTCCCAGTCTAAAGGAAAAGACAAAATACAGACAACTATGTTCAGATAAGATATATACAGGAAAAAATGGAAATAATCTCAGAGGGAAGGCACTAGCAGTAAGGAAGTTTGGGAGAATGAGGTCACCCAGAAGTTAAGATGAGGACAAAAGGTTAGCATAGACAGTGTAAGGTTCATGGCCTGAGGGGAAAAGATATGGGTTGATGGATCAAATTATGATGGGAATAATAAAGTTAGGGATTGCAAAACAGAGGGAAAGGTGGAATAACAGATTTTGGTAAGATAAAGGAATTTCAGAATTTATGAACATGGAAGTGGAGCTTTTCTGGGTGATGGCAAGATCAAGATTATGACAATCTCTGTGGGTAGCTAAGGTGAGATAGAGGACTCAGTAGGTTTTAGGAAATGAGTAAATAGAAGAATTGAAAAGTTTAAAGTGTTTAAGGGAGTATCACTACATATGGTAAAGTCCCCTGGTATGAGGTCAGGACGTGAGGAGGAGAAAAGACTTAGCCAGGCACTGAATTCATTGAGGAAAAAAAGAACAATGTCCTGAAGGTTAGAAGATATGAATTGATGTAGAGTGAAGGCATTGAAACAGGAAAATGCAAGAACAATTTATACAAGAACTATAACATTGTAAAGAATAACAACTTGAAAATTTTATATTTCTAATCAATGAACAATGACCAAACACAGCTCCAGAAGACTGGTGACGAAATATGTTTCCCCTTCTTGGCAGAGAAGTGATGGTATATAGATATAGAATGAAATACAAAGTTTTAGATGCAACTAACACAACATAAATTTGTTTTGTGTGAGTTGAGAGGGGGTAATAGTGATATAAAAAGTAAGAAGAAAAAGAAAAGACCATTAATATAACATTTTTTAGTTCACACAAAGAATTAAAAAGTGACCAATGATAGTATTTCCATGTTAAATTTGGTGTAAAATTTTAAAACACAGAATCATATGTGGTAGATCTATGCATCCATATGTAATCTTCTTGTCCTTTATAAATGGAAAAGCTCATGATTGTTGAAGACTATAAAGTTTATAATTAAAAACAAATTTAAGGCAAAGTGTGTGGAAACTTCATTTGCTTTGGAACAAAATCTAATATTTGTATTTGGTTATGGTTATCTGACTTTTGGAGATAAGGCCATTGCTTCCTTATGTATTATAATATTTCAATTAGAGTTGATTTTTTAATTGATGTTAAAATCTATTTTCAGGATTTAAAAAAGTGAAGATCTTTAACTCCCTCCCATCGTGGTGCAATTGAAAGAACTCTGGATTTGGAATCAGAGGACCTAAGTTCAAATCCTTCTTCTTCCACTTATTTTCCCTATGTCTCAGTTCCTTCATCTTTAAAATGAGGGGATTGGGTTAACTTGGACTTTTTCCAACTCTAAACTTATGGTTCTATGATCCTTTATGGTATATCATAGAAGCATGTACTACTACGAAAGAGGTTAATGGAGAAGTGTATAGTGCATTTGAGCAGGCTTTGTAACATTAAAAAAAAAGACAAAGAACAAAAGTTAAAAGGAAAGTCAAGGTAATTGTAATAGGAAAAGAAGATTGAAGATTGAAAAGCAGTTTTAAGATTTCAATGTTGATGATTAGACTAGAGAGTTCAATAGAAATAGAGAAGTTGGGAGGAAAGCAAGTTTGGGGTGAAAATGACATTTAATTTTGGAAATGTTGAGTTTGAGCTGCCAGGGAAATGTTCAATAGGGAGTTGGAAAGATGGAGCTGAAACTCAGGGGAAAGATTGAGCTAGATACATTGATTTGCTTAAAGGCTATAATTAAAGTCCTGTGAGTATATGAATTCTCCAAGGAAGAGACTATAATGAGGGAATTAGGTAGAGCCTTGGGGACACTGACACTAAGGTAACCAGAAATGAAAAAAAAAATGAACTAGTCAAGGAGACCAAAAAACAATAGTCAAACAAGTGGAGAACCAATAGAGAGCCAGAGAAGCCAATGAAAGAGATAGTATAATGGAGAGGTTGACCACCATATCAAATAGTCCAGGCACTTGAGGACATCAAGAAAGGTCAGCCTGAGAAAAGCTGAATGGATTTGGCAATTAAGAAGCTAATTCATAGGCTCATGAATTTAGAGTTAAAAAGGACTTTAGAGATCCTTCATTTTACATGAAGTACCCCTTTATTTTACAAATAAAGAATTTGAGACCAGACCAATGTCATGAAGGTAATGACTAGAAGAGTTGGAATTTGAACACTGGTTCTCTGACCTTAAAAATACAATGTTCTTTCCACTTTCCCATATCGCTTCTCTGTGAAATTATGAAACAAAAGATGGTAAGGGAGTAGAAACAGCAATTATAGACAACTCTTCATTGAAGTTTAACAATGAAGGATATGATAGAAAAGAATGATAAGAAAACAAGTCAGGAGGATAGTTGGATCAAGATGAGAAGTTAAGGCACAGGAGAGCTGAGAATGTAGGCAGAGAGAAAGAAACCACTGGAAGAGACAAGAGAGAATGAAATCGGGAATAGAGACACTAGCAGGATCAGTTAAATGATAAATGTTTAACAACCAACTATCTGGGGTGGGGTGTGAGATAATATATGACATACTTAAAGTTTAATCTGCATTATTAATATTTTCTCCATCACTTTCCTAAGTCTAGGCAGTCAACAAAACAGTAAATTATACCCTGATTTGTAGCATTTACTGATTTCTGAGGTGTAAATGCTCACACTGAAAACTTAACAACTGCTTTCATTAATTAATTCTAACATACAATTGTATGCATGGATGAACTTAGCTGAGGAAGAGGTCTACTTCTTAGAGTTAGAGGTATGAAGGTCTTCAAATGCCCACCAATCACCACCACCAACTTTATAGATGAGGAAACTATATCTCAAGGAATGAGATAACTTATGCACAAATCACAAGAGATATGAATTGAACCTGGATCCTCTGATGCCAGGGTCAGTGCCTTTCTGGACCATACTGCTTTACCTCACTTTCAAAGAAAGAGAAAAATGAGAAGACAAATGAATAAGCAAATATATGTTAAGATGTGGAGGAAAGAAGATGGGGGAGCTTACTACAGACGTCTTCAATCTTTTCAGGCAACCCAAAGGCAAGGTCATCTGCTAAGAGAGCAGGTGGTAAAGTTGGCTTGAGAAGAGAATAGATTTGAAACCACTTTGAAAAACTATTAAAAGTGCTAGTCAAAAAGAGAGGAATAAAAGGATTTCAGCACAATAGCAATGTTGTACTTGTTGAGATTAGATATCAGGCCCCTTCATTTCAGCTATAAAATGAAAGGGTTGGTGAGGATGCTCTCTAATGTTACTTCCAGTTCTCACATTTTGTGTTAATGATGAGTAGAAGATTGCTAAGGTTTCTCCTAACAGGTATGACTTCGAGAGTAGCATGATCAATTAACTTTGGTCTAACACAGACAGTTTTGGTTACCTCTTACCTTAGATCTTATATCTGTTTAAGTCATTTTTTATAACCTTTGAGTTGTCATGTACCTCTGCTAATGGTTCTCATAATCAGATGGCAGAATTTTTTTAATTGTTTAAAAAATTAAATAAACAAAAAAAATCAGATGGCAGAAAACTACAGAAAAAAAGAAGAAAGAAAAAAATGTACTTAGTTTGATGGGTTATTATATGTATTCCTTGTCTAGTTAGGCTATGGAAAAAGAAAAGAAAAGAAAAAAAATCTCCTGTTAAGCCTGAGTCTAATGGTAAATGTTTAACAAGTGGCTCTCAGGTGGAGGGAAGGAAATTAAATGATACATTTTAAAGTTTAATCTGTATTACTAACAATCAATGAAACAAAAATTCAAGCTCTGATTTATAGAATTTGCTCATTTCTAAGGAGCAAATGCTCACACTGAAAATTTAATCATTAGATCTCACAAGTTGGCACAAGTTGGTTCCAGCACACCCCTGGATTTCCCCAATAGAACAGCCAGGTGGAGAAGGTCTTTACTTTCATGCTGTTTCATTCTAGTAGTGCATTAAGTGTTGTCGAAGACTGTTTTCCTATTTTAATTAATGGTCTACTTTATTCTCTGAGTATATTCTGAGCATACTGAGTTTAAGTGGATGATAGCATTTGTAAATGTTTTTAATTAAATATAAATAAATGGACTATTTGAACCAATGACACAAATGTTCTTTTTGTTGGGGGGTAAGGAGGACTGGGAGAATCCTTTTGTGTTGCCGGCAGTCTGATTTCCAGCCAAATATTTGGGACTTGATTTTCATATCTGTATAAAATTCAACTGTGTGACAAGAAGGATGAAGAATATGTTTGTCAATACACTAAGTAAATGAGAAAATTAATAAAATTGTGGCCACAAACACTTATATGTTATAAAAATTCAGTCATTTGCTTTTTCCTAAGAAAACTAAACCTCTCAGACTGGAGACATTATATACTGTACTGTTTAGTAATACCAATGTTCATTATGAAAGGCTTAATTATGGCCATCATTTACTTTAAAAAAAATCAAAGCCTTGTCACACAAAGCATAATAATGAATGTGTCTTGTTTAAAAATTAATGAACCATCTTTTCTGAAGGTATAGTCTTCTAGTCTGTAGGGTATCATCATTTTATTCTCTTATTTAAAAGAATTAATATTCATGTAAGATATAATACAAATCACTGTATGGGGCATACTATTCAGCATTATGGTTTATGAATATCATCAGTTTATTTACATAGAAAGCAACATTAAAACCAAAAAGAAGGCACTTGGGGGGAAACCATGCTAATTTCAGCTATACTCGAATTAGCTGGTTAATATTGGGGGGTGGGACATAATGTTCTGGAACACGAGCAAAATAAGCTATTCATCTATAGATGTGTTTGTTTGTTTTTACAGACAGCTCCTAATTCCCTAAATTAGTGATATTATTGTCATTATAAGGATGACTCTTTTGATACCATAATAATTGTCTACTGATTAAAGAAAATGAAACTCCAGCAAAGGAGACATTTTGTAAGACCCATATCGCTAAGAAAAAACAGAGGAAGTCATTTCCTCTAGTACAAAGGCGATGAAGTAAAAAAAAAAAATTATAACAATATTTCCATGTATTTGGTTTCCTTTGTGATCCTACATATCTTAACTTAGTGCATTAAAAACATGATTCTGAGAAAAGGTGTTTAGGCTTCACCAGAATGCCAAATTGGTCCATGATAAAAAAAAATAAAAATAAAAAGGTAAGAATCCTTGCTCTAGAGTAAGATTACAAATGGCCTTGGTAAAAACAACATTCAGCAGCCCTGTCCTGTTAAAGTCAGAAGCAGGAGCCTCTCACAACCAGCTTTAAAAAGGCTCTAAAAAGAGAATTGAGGATTCTGATATCTTGTTTGAGAGCACATGCAAACCTGCTTGCAAATTCTTCTTCATCTCCATTATAAAATAGCAAATAACTGAAGGGCTAAGTTAATTAAATGCATATTTTAACAGCATTTATCTGGCATTGATTGGCTGAGGCCACTTACAGTGAAGGGTTGAATAGTTAATTCAAGTGTTAGCTATCTCCTAACGGAGATGACCTGAAGGTCATATAATTGTAGCCGTAATTTATTTAGTTAAAAATGAATGTGTTCTCAATTAGCTTGGCAGGCTTTATAATAACACAAGTGGGATTTATATTTGCTTATGTCTCGGCTGTAAGGGTATAGTTATTGGATTTGTTTGCCTATATTTAGTCCTCCAATCCATGATTCCTTGCAATAAAGGTCTGAAGGTTTGTTCATTCTGATTAATAGGGGTCTAATCTTAATGTTGTAGATATTGGAATAATCACACCAATGGGACCAGGAGGACACACACAATACACATTGCAGAAGACAACATTGCCTTCTTGCTACTCATATGAATTTTTTTCTCCTATTTTACAGATTCCCTGGCATCTTTAAATTTGCCCCATAAATTGTTGCCTGATGTGAAAATCTACAACTGGTGGGGTACTTGAAGATTTATCATCAATACTACCCAGCAAAAATTTGTATTCTTCACACACATAAACACACACACACATACACATACTCACACACACCTTCTAATCTGCTATAGTTATAAGACGAGGAACCAATAATTGATTGTGCTTTATTTTAGCCCAGCTTCAATGCTGGGCTTTGATATTTTTTTTAAAAATCCATATCTTTAACAATATCTATATATCTGTATCTACATGTATATTTTCCAGAAATCTGATGCATTTTCTCTATTCGTTGACCAAAAGTTCTCTCTCCCAAAATGTGATGGTTGACCTCTATTGATCCTACATAGAACATTGCCTGTGATTTATTCAAACCAGAACCTAGGAGATCATCTAGTCCAGCATTGGCAAAGGTTTTCAAGTTCGTGTGCCCAAACTGCAACTTCAAGCTGCCTGTGAGCCCCCCGCATTACCCCAGAGAGCAGAGGGAGGAAGGGCTCACTTTGAGTGGCTGGACAGAGGGGCAAAGCATGCAAAGGCTCAGGAAGAGAGGGAATGGAGCAGCTTCCCCCACCCATGCCAGGTGGGCACATGTGCCTGGGTGATGCTGAGCAAATGGAGACAATAATAACTCTACTTCAAATGGGTTATTGGGAGGAACAAATAAGACATTTGTAAAAAATCACTTAGCACAGAGGGTTTATAGAAATTCTTATCTTCTTTCCTTCTCTTAATTTTACAGATGAGGAAACTGAGTCCTGGAGAAGATAAATGACCTGCCCCAGGCCACATAGATAATAGCAGAGATAGGATTGGAACTCTTGTCCTTTGACTTTAGAAACATTAGGCTTTAACTGTCTGATGTAGATTCCAAATAATTTTGCTCTGAATTGGGTGTGGAGGGAGAATTGTTTTTTTTTTCAATCTGGATTATCTATTTATTTGGAAGAGATCTCCCCAAAGAGTTTTGACTAAGAGGTACTTTCAATTTGGAATATGCTTAATATCTAGAGAAGATTAGGAAGAGTCCTTGGTTGTTGAGCCTGAGAAACTGGATTGGAAGCACAGAGCTCAGCCAGTAGATGTCTCTGTTACATTCAGGACCATGAGGCACTCTTACCCCTTGAGAAGGAGCCAAAGCTTTGAGTCTTCAGTCTGTTCTGGGTGCTTGCTAGAAATGATGCATATTCCAGGCATTTAAGAAAATACAAATCTGGCACTAGTTGGTTCATGTGCCCAATTTATGCCCCAATTCATAGCATATTCTTAGCTGAAAACATCTAATGAGGACACTGATTCCTATGGTTGAAGGGACATTGTTGTGATGTGGATTTGTTTTATTTAAAATCTTTACATAGACTGTGTCAGAACCCCAACATGCATCAGCTTTTCTCTTGGGAAAGAAAAGCTAACACACATCTCATTGTCTTCTCTTAGGCCATCTGCTTTGCTATACAGCCTTTCACCAGGGCAAATTTATGTTCCTCTGATAATAAAGAGGGCTTTTCCCCCCTTTATTCAGTAAGATTGAGAAAGTCATCCAATCTGCATGACATGCTGGAGTTGGGAATTGCATGAAAGCAAGTAAGGAACAATGTAGATATTTTACCCAAGCAATGGAAGAATCCTTTTACAGTACAGTAAGGAATCTTTCCTTTCTATCCAGGAAAACACTATTAGGTTTTGCAGTAGAGATAAACAGTTCTTCCTTAGAAAAATTACTTTGGCCTTAATGAAAGGTGATTGACTATATGGGATGTGAAGATGTTAAATATCAAAGTACCCTATAAAGATGATGTAGTATTATTGAAGGCTGGACTGTATAGTCAACTCTCTTATGGTCAGTTTGTTGTAGTCCAGAGGTAGCAAACTTATGGCCTGCAAACCTTCAGAGTTCCCACCAACCAGACTAAACTGTAATGGGTTCAAATCTGACTTCAGACATTTCCTATCTTTGTGACTTTGGACAAGCCACTTAACCCCAATTGCCTAGCCCCAGCTACTCTTCTGCCTTAGAAATAATACTAAAACAGAAGGTATGGGTTCAAAAAAAAAAAAAGGAATGGGCAATTTTTAACAAAATAAATAAAACTTCAGTATAATATAGATAGTACTAATTTATTATTTTCTAAGTCAACATGAGGCCCACAACAATCTGTTCTATTTGAATTGTTCCACTACTGTTATAGTGGAATGAATGCTGAATTCAGGGTCAAGAGCCTTGAGATCTATCTAGTTCTAGTTTGACTATTATTAGCTAGCTATAAGACCTTAAGCAAGTTACTTCACGTTTCTAAACCTGAGAATCCTTATCTGTAAAATATCCATGGCTGGACTAAATTACATCTGGGGGCCTTCCAGCTCTGATCCACAAGGATTCTATCTAATCTGAGGATTTTCCAGGTCATTCCATTTCTTCCTTTTCTCCTTTTGGCAGTATATGTTTTGGCTATTTCTACAAGAATTACAAGAGGGGCTACAAATGGTTTCTAACAAGATAGGATGTTGGGAGAAAAATAATATAGAATTGCCCATGAAATTAAATTATTAAAATGAAGCTTTCAGATAGTGGTAAATTTCTATGATTTCCATCAATGCCATTCCCATTCCTTACCAACATTAGCGTGGACATGTGGAAAATTTTGGAAGTCAACTAAATAGAATTACTATTTTCTTTATGAGTTGACTTTAATACTGTCCAATGATTAACATTGCTGATTGGAAGGTTTGGGGGCTCTTTCTTTAGCAATAGACTTCTATTTGGTCTCAATGCCTCTCTCCACTCCAATCTATCCTCCATACAGCTGCTACAGTGATTTTATTAATTTTCAGGGCTAACAATGTCTTGTCCCCCCTCAATAGAATCTTTGTTGGTCAGTTTTTTCTGACTCTTCATGACCCCATTTGGGGTTATCTTGGCAAAAATAATAGCAGTTTGCCATTTCCTTTTCCAGCTCATTAAACAGATGAGGAAACTGAAGCCAAAGGGGTGACGAGACATGCCCAGGGTCACACAGCCAAGAAGTGTCTATGACTAGATTTGAATTAATGAAGATGAGTTTTCCTGGCTCCAGGCCTGACACTTAACCCACCATATCCCCTAGCTGCCAAGCCAAAAATTATAATGTCTCATTATATCTAGGATAAAGCATAAACTCCTCAGATTGTCTTTTAAAACCCTTTACAGGATGAAAGACCTGCATGAACAGATACAGAGTAAAATAAGTAGAACCAGAACACTATACACAGTAACTACAATATTATGGAATGATCAAATGTGATAGACTTTGCTACCAACAGCAATACAATGATCCAGGACAATTCTGAGAGACTTATGAAAAAAAATGCTATCTACCTCCCGAGAAAGAACTTTTAGATTAGCAATGCAGATGAAAACATATAATTTTTCACTTGTTTATTTGGGTATATGTTTGGGGGTTTTGGTTTTATAAAATTATTCGCTTATGAAAATGAATAATATGGAAATGTTTTGCATGGTAATACATGTATAACCCAGATTGAATTGTTTGTCAGATCCACAAAGGGAGAAGGAAGAAGGGAGGTAGACAATATGGATCATACAACTTCAGAAAACGTAGGTGAAATTTTGTTATTAAAATTTTTTTAAAAAGTAAAATGCTTCACAGCCTGTTCCCAACCTAGCTTTCTTGTCTGATAATGTTACTCCCTTTCTCACCATCTATAGTCCAGTTCAAATGGCCTTCTTATCATTTTTACACATGATATTCTATCTCCCGTCTTCTTTGCTCTCCTGTTCCCAAAGCCTAGAAAGTTCTATCCTCTTTTCTGCCTCTTAGGATCTCTAGTTCCTTTCAAGACTAGCTAAAGTGCAACCATCCACAGGTACCTGATCCCCAGGGACCATTACCTCTGCCCCCATTGACTCACTTGTACCTATTTTGTGTATGTATGTATTATATATGCGTCTGTATAGATATAGATATAAAATAGATGGTTGTAGTGAAAGATTTCAGTGTGCATATATATAGTGTATGCATATATGAATGATATTGTGTAAATATAAGTGCAATAGATAGATTATATGTATTACGTGTATATAGATACATACATTCAATGGGGAGAGATACAGATGTCTCTCCCCATAAAATGCATGCTCCTTGAGAACAAGGACTATTTCATTTTTCCATTGGCATCACCAGAATTTAGTACGACTCTTGACATATAAAAAGCACTTATTAAACTTTCGTCTTGCAATTGGGATCATATAACTTTGAAAAAGTTCTGTGGAAATTTGTTATTAAAGAAAAAAAAGAAATAAAAGAAATACTGAAAAAAATAAATTATTGTCATGATATAACTTTCTGTCTCTCAGACTCAAACTGTGGAAAAGCAAAGATAAATATTATGTTGCTATTGTGTTATCATAAAGAGCCAAGTATAGATAATTTTCTAACAATGCCCACATCTCACTAAATAACAAAGTATTCATGAGGCTCTTGTATCTGTGACCTAAAAGCTTACTCTGGAACTTGGTTAGATGTGCGAGGCCACTGATATGCATATTCCTTTCTTTGTTACAGATCACAGCCTGTCCATGCCTGCCCATCCTTTGTGACCTCTGGTATAAGTCCTACAAGTATTTTTTTTCCCTAAATCATTCATTCCAAGATTCTAGGCTGAGATTGTTTCAAGTCACTGTCTGTGTTCATATCTCAAACTCTCCATTTATATCTAGCCTTGAGTAAGATATGCTTCTTGTCATTTTATCACGACCCCAGTATGACAGATTAAGAACTGGAATATTTAAAATTTTAAAATATCTGTATCCACTTGGCATCCATGAGAATTCTATGTGACATTTGCACCACACACAATTAGAACGACACCAAATATTTTAATTCACTTCCTCCAAAACTGCTTCTCATTATACAGTTTTCAGCACTTATGACACAACCGAAATAGAAGCGTTGTCTGTGGGACCACAGCTGTAACTGATTCTAAACTCTTAAAAGTTCTTTGAAAAGTAAATCTCAAAAAAAAATTGAAAAATAAAAAAGTAAATCTCTGGAGGAAAAGAGTTAAATAGAACCAAACAGTTCCCCCCCAGATATTTGTACCATTAGCCTACAATCACTTGACAATTCCAAAAGACAATTTCGAAAATTTAACTCGAGAAAAGGCAAGTAGAGGCATGGTCTGGTCTTGGAAAAGCTGATGGCAGTGAAGCTATGTTGTAAGAGCCTGAGATGAATTTCAATTATAATTTTAATAACCTTATTGGCATGACAAAGTAACTGTGTTTTATGAAAGTCAATATTAACAGCGTTTGTGTCTAGGGCCTGGGCCTTTCCTTTTGCCATTACTTTCCATTGTGCTCTTTAGTAAGAGGCTGCCAAGGGTTGTGTGGGTCATATCTCACACCTTTCTTCCTCGGTCTTCTCTTGCAACCAATTCTAGTATTTCTAGGTTTTTTGAATTTGTTTTCATTTGATTGAGACCTACTAGGTACTACTAAAGAAATGCCCATATTTCAATTTGGGCTTTCATTAAGTATATTTTCCAGTTTGCAGTTGATGATTCTATAAATTATCTTTTGCAAATTAATGTCCCCCCAAAAAGACAGTTTAGTCTTTGGTTGTAAAGTGTGTCCTTTCTAGTAACTGCAATATGAAACACTCCTATACTGGTAGGCATGATGATGGTCTAAGGCCTTTGAAAAGTCATTTCTGGAGGGCTAGCACTGGCTGTGATAATAAGAAATCATCAATAAGTACTCATTGAGAGTTGTAGGTTCACAAGATCCAAATTTTAAGGCTTGAATCTACCTGAAAGTCCATCTAAGCCAACCCCATCATTTTACAGAAGAGATTGCTAAAGCCCAGAGAACTGGAAAGACTTCCCCAAAGGCCTACAAGTTGGAAATGCAGAAGCAAAATTCAAAGCCAGATTGTCCAACTACAAAGTCAGCATTCTTTGCACCTCATCATTTTGGGCATTGTACCAGGCGTAGATTCTGGTGGCCTGAGTCCCCTCCACTCAACTCTCTGATTTGACTGGCTTGTTCCTTGATTTCAGATATGAGGGGAGGTTAAATGATGGAGTGCTAGTAAAGGAGGAAAGGCTAAAAGAAAAGGCCAATGTCTTCTTAAGGGTTTTGAGGTACGTGTAGTCCAATTATTGTTCTCTCTTCATACGACAGCTGGAAAGAGGCCACATCCTCAAATTGCACATTTCTTGATATTAAGATACAAATATTTCCATTTCTTTTGTTCCAGGAATATCTCATGAAAAAAAAAAAGCAATAACAACTTATATAGATATGTTTGGTGCTTTAAGGTTTACAGTCCTTTTTTCCTAATAATTCTGTGAAGTCATTTCACCAGTAGATGGAATCCCTAGTGTGAAAATTCCTTTCATCAATGCAAATGAGCAACCTGTCCTTAATGTACAGTCTTAGAGGGTAGTTTGGAGTAACTGAGTGTTGAAATCATTTGCCCACAGTCAAACTACTATTATTTGTCAATGGCAAGACTTGAATCCAGGCCTTCCAAAATCCAAGGATGACCTTCTGATTATATCACAACTGCTTCCCACAGGTTCTGGCCCACCCTAACCCCACACAATGATACCATCGCCAACAATGATAATGCCAAATCTTCTAAGGTAGACAATAAAATTTTATAGCAAAGAAAACTGATATTCTCCCCTATTCATGCATGTAGTACAAAGGAAAGGTAGATAACTAGGTGACCCTGGGCAAGTCACTTAACCCCCCATTACCTAGCCCAGTGGTTCCCAAACTTTTTTGGCCTACCACCCCCTTTCCAGAAAAAAATTTTACTTAGTGCCCCTGAAAATTAGTTTTTTTAAATTTTAATAGCAATTAATAGGAAAGATAAATGCACCTGTGACCATCACTGCTTCCCTGGATAGCTGCAGCACCCACCAGGAGGCGGTGGCTCCCACTTTGGGAATCACTGGCCTTGCCCTTACCACTCTTCTGACTTGGAACCATTACACAGTATTAATTCTAAGATGGAAGTTATGGATTAAAAAAAAAAAAAAGACTAGTTGAATTCAGCTCTCCTGACTACAAATCTAATGCCATTTCTACTACCCTGGGCATAATGAAACTTAATAATGCTCATTAGCTAATTGATACTCTGTGGCTTGTCCTAGTACTATTAAATAAGAAATATACAAATGGCAAAAAAAAAAATTTTACTTTCCATATCTCTCTGTCCATGTCTCACCTGACTATCTCTCTGTCTCTGTCTCTTTCAGATTTTCTAGAATAATTTTAATGAGTCTCAATTTTTAAGGATGGTTATTTGCTCTTTAAGAATATTAACATTTTATTTCTGACTTTAAAAATTATAATTAAAAATGTTTTAAATAGCATTGTGTTATTTAGATATGTATATATGTATTCACATGTACATATATATTTGTAAGTGATTTTCATACTTTATCTTGTGAGTCCCTTTAATAGAATACAAAGGGACAAGGGGCATTTGTGTGTTTTGATTCATATGGTATCAGAAACAATCTCCCCTAGATTAAGAGAGGGAAAAGCACTAGTTCTATTCCATAACCAATTTTGGAATAGCTCCTGCATCACCTTAGCGTGTACTTCGGGTGTTACTAGATAATCTATAGCTATTGCTAGGCCCCAGATTCCCCCATGATAAAATAGATTGAATTATGCAATTGAATAACTTTAGCAATAGCTTTATCGCAGTATTGAATGTGTCCAGTGGCTTTTATATGGCACAGACCTCTTGTAGATTGTTTTTCTGACACTATTTCTATGGCCTTATAAAACTGCTTATGTGTTTGACCTGCACATATGAGACTCAGATGAGATGAAATCCCAGGGTTGCTAAAGTGGCCTTGCTTTCCCTATGATCAAGACCTTATGCTCAGATTCATCTTAAAGAAAAAACATAATTTTGTTTTTTGCTCAGGAAATATACAAGTTATATAATAACTTGCTAGAAAACCAAGAAATATATTCTCAGGCTATTCAAAACTAAAATTAAAAATATGCAGGAAGGGAGCATCTTGGTGGCTCCATGGATGGAGAGCCAGGCCTAGAGATGGAAAGTCCTAGGTTCAAATGTGACCTCAGACACTTCCACACTGTGTGACCCTGGACGAGCCACTTATCTCCCATCACCTAGACTTTATTGTTCTTCTGCGGTAGAACCAATACCCAGTATTCATTCTAAGATGGAAGGTGAGGGTTAAAAATATTTTTTTAATATACAGGAAACTGAATAATTTTCAAAACCTGGATAACATTCAGGCCACCCATTGATCTTTAGCATTTTTTTTTTGGTCCAAATTTCACCAGTGAAGAGAAACTCCACTCATGCCTATGAACTAACTTATTGGTAACATGTAGACTTAAGAATGTGTCCAGGGCTGATCATAGTAGTTCATGCACATCGTCCATCACACCCAGGAGGCTGAGATTGGTGGAGTTGTTAGAGTTCAAGAATTCTGAGCTAGAGTGAGCTAAGCTGATCATCCATGCTCTCCTGGACAGGTGGCCTGATCAACCCAGGAGCGGGTGAAAGTTCCCTCACCGATCCGTCGTGGTATTGGGCCCACAATTGGCCAAAGTACTTCTAACCAGGACAAGATGGGGAGAACGAGGCTACGAAAACAAACCAACCAAAAAAAGTCTATTTTTCCGTATTGTTGCTTTTTATTATAATCCTGTGTATTTTATTTAATGCATTTAAAACATTATTTTCAGAAGGGGTACACAGGCTTCACTAGATGGCCTAAGGGATCTGGGGGAGGGAAAAGATGACTGCCCCAGCATCCTCAACAGCACCGACTGGTGATTTGCCCACCATCACACTGCTAGGACAGGTCTAAGACGCAGGGTTTGACTCTAAAGGCAATCTCTTTTGCATGAGCCAGTTCTGGGATCACATGCTAACCTTAGGAAGTGTGCCTTGGGAAAAGGGGGGCCCTATGAACCTTACAGGCCAATTCAAAAGGCTACTATGTGTAGAGTCTTCATCCAGTGTATTTTAAAACAATCAGAGGAAGAATAAAAGATTCTGTATGTCACTAAAGGAAAGAAAAAAACATACTACTTCTGCATCACCTTGGGCAAATCACTTCTTCTTGGGCCTCAGTTTCTTCTTCTGTAAATTGATGGAAATGGATTAGATTTTCCCCAAGAGCTTTAAATCTGTGGTCTGGACCTACTCTTCCCTTTCTGAAGGCAAACTTTATCTGTGGGAACTCCACAAAGCAGCCTGATTGGAATAAACGTGTCACAGGTGACAGGGCCTTTTTAATAAAACTCTCCCACCTGGATCAATCCATGCCCTTCCATTTAAAGTTGAGATTAATTCTCCTAGACACACCACAGTACAGTATTAACACTTGAAATCATCTTATAAATGCCTCCTTTCATATCTGGCATGACTATTGTAGCACTTTAGAAACTGCTTCTATTGACCTTTAGATTAAAAATATGTTGGATTATCATGATTGACACATGGAAAATGATTCATTCTTGCCAAACACAGCCTAACAACTTTTTAACATTCCCTTTTCTTTACAACTGCCTCCACTTTCATTATATGAAATATGGCTGTATTATACACCACTTCTCATTGCCTAACATGCTTTTTTTTCCCCCCTGAGTTCAAGAAGATTTACATTTGGAGCTAAATGTTTCAGTGATTGCTCTGTTGGATTTCATTATACCAGTGTAGTTAATCAAAGCAAGTCTGGCCTTGCAACCATGATTCATTGTATGGTTTTTTGAACTTAGTCATTTACACAGAATGAATATACACATTATCACCAGAGTGCTGGATTTTCTTTAACAGCCTGCATGACATGGTACTGTAATGCCTTTGTAAACTGCTTGTGCCGGGGAGTTCTACAAATGTTAGATTTACCACTGAAAGAAAAAAAAAAAGAAAGAAAGAAAAAGAAAAACATATATGTGTATACACTTAGTATATAAATCGCTAAACGTACAATGTGTATATGTGTGGATTGTGCGTGTGGGTAACGTAATAATAAATGTAATAATACATTTATAAAGAAATGTGAATGTGTATCTGAGAGGGATGCATCTGTGGGTAAAATATATGTATGTACATGTTCACATGTGTATATATACACACTATGTGTTTATGTATGTGTTTGTATTTATTCATAGACTTTCTTAAGAAGAGGGAGGGCCAAAAGAAGCTAGCCACTGGGTGGAGTTGGAGGAAGGAGAGGGTGTGGGTATGTCCTGGGGGAAAGGCTTATTAGCCTGCCACTCTAGATGGGAGTGCTTTCCATTTTACATCATTTTCCTTTTCTGGGTGTGTGGTCTTCACAATAGTAATTAACAAGGAACCCTCCAATAAGTCACAGTCTGCTGGCATCTGGGTGGGACTTGGGGAGCTCCCATCTTAAGTACAGCTTGAGGGAACAGACAAGGTTGTTGTTTGGGTTGAGTTTATTTTTCTTTTAAGCTGGAGAAGTTAATTGTATTCATTTTAACAGCCATTTCTGAATAGAAAAAGCAGTGGTGTTCCCCTTTACAATGTCTTGCTCAGAGCCCAGAAGAGGAGATCTGATTCCCTACTAATCCATATCCACTCTGGTTAATTGTAGCGCAGCTATGACCATTCGAGGGAGATGTAATGGGGTAGTGGATGAAGGCAGAAGAAAGAACAGAAGATTTAAAGTCAGAGGACACAGGTTCAAGTCCCAGATCTTCTATTTATTACCTGTAGGTAATAAGCAAACCACTTCTCTGGACCTCATTTTCTTCATCTGTAAAAATAAGTGAGTTGAACTTGCTAACCTCTGAATTTTCTTCCAGTTTATAATCTTTAAATTATTAGATCAAGATTCAGATCCCTCCTGAAAGGCTTACTAGCCTTCAATGATCTTTAGTTTCTTCATCTGTAAAATGTGGACGATACTCATTTTAGCACCTACCTCACTTGGTTTTTGTGAGACTCAAGTGAAATAATATATGTAAAGGCAAACCTAAAAACATTATATAAATATAAACTAGTCTTATTCTATTACAGGCCTTTCCTGTTCATATTAATAATCCTATATAACATATAGTGACTGGCCTACTATATAGATAGCAGTAGGGAATTGATTTTGAACTTATTGAAATATCAAACTTTATTTCTATTTTTAGAAAGATACATCTTAGAGCTTGTATATTGCTAAAATGGTCACTGCTTACCTCATACACATACACACAGAGATTTTTTTGTGTCTAGCTATGGTACAGAACATTTAAATTTTTAATTGACAGGTTTTGCTTTTATATCACAATCATTTCATATTATAAACCTCCTCTCTCCACTACCAAGAGAACCATCCCTTATAATTAAAAAAACAACAAATTTAAACAAAGAGAAAATAGAGGAGTTCAGTAAAACTAACATATCAGCTGAATCTAACAGCACGTACAATGTTCCATGGCCATACTACCCCACTTCTGCAAAGAAGAGGAGGTACTTTTTCTCTCTTTTCAGAGGTCAAGCTAAGTCATTATATTACATAGTCTTAAGTTTTATTTATTATTTGTTCCACTTACATTGTTCAAGTTGTGTATACTATTGGGGTTTGTTTATTGCATCAGTTCATAAAAATCTTCCTAAGTTTCTCTAAAATTTTCACAGTTGTCCATTTTTAAAGGGCAATAATATCTCCATATTGGCATGATGTTTACCCATTCATAAACTGAACAGCATTTACTCTGTTTCCAATTCTCTGCTACTGTCAAAAAAGTTACATTATAAATATTTTGACATATCTGGGACTTTTCTCCTTCAATCATCTGCCTAGGAGTGGGATCTCTAGGTTAAAGATGGACATTTTACTCACTTTTTAAAAGCATAATTTCAAATTGTTTTCCAGAATAACTAGATCAGTCTATAGCTCCACCAGTAGTATATTTCAGTCGCTATCTTTTCATAGTAACCATTTCTATCTTCAATTTGCAAAGTGTACAATAAACCTTAGAATTGTTTTGGTTTTCATTTCTCTTACTAGTGATGTTCAGCAGTCTTTCAATATATTCTTGTTTTCAGTGAGAATAAAATGAGACTGAAAAGTAAGCTTTATGGGAGGGAAATGGGATTAATATAGATTGGAATACCAGATCACAGGATGTCATTAAATGAAACTGTAATAAATATAATGAAAATTAGGGAATGAGTCTGATGAGAAATATAATATCCTCCATTGCACCTTTCTTTCCCATTTCTTCTTGGTCTTCATATAAAAAGATCATGTGTTTATGGGGGAAATCTGGGTGTCTGTGATTGTCCCTAATGTTAGAAAAGAATTTGATTGGAAATCACTCATCAGATTGAGTAATTGCCTGTAATTAATGAGAGTAGGAGTAATACAGATTTTCTAGGACAAAGGTAATTTTGGTAGGTTTGTTTATATTTTAAAACCTTTTCAAGATTTATGAATATCATCAAACAATGAATATTGAGGTGTTGATTATTTAAACCTCTTGTCAGCTTCACTAGGAATTCAAACTTTAATCAGAGGGAAACAAGTATCATATTTTATAGCATAGGAGCATATTTTACATGATCTTCTCCCTTCACACCCCCACACCACTCCCATCCTCACTTTAGTTTACACATTAATCAAAAAACTTACTTCCTGACACATTTTGGCCTTTCTGTCCAGTCATTGGTATAATATGTATCAATAATTATCTTCAGATTTGTCACTTACCCTTTAAATCATAGTTTTCAAATGTCTTTATCTACACTGGCATGAAGATTTATTCTTCTAAACTATTAGTCACAACTAATAATTTCTGTGTGTGGAACTTCAACTTAAAAAAAAAAGGTTAACTCCTAATAAACTAGAGGGAAGCCTCCAACAATTATTGAACCTTTGAGGGCTTAACATTTAACTTACAATGGAATCATCATTCTGGAAGGCAATCATCTTATAACTTTCTTCAGGAAACTAGTCAGGAGGAACTAGTAAGTACTCTGAGTATTGAGTATCTGCAACCTGCTCTGCAAATGAATAATAATAAGACTTCATCAAGGAAAGAGGGTAATGTAATACAGCAAACTGAAAAACCTAAAATGAGAACAGAAAGTAGCAAATTACAAAGTTATTTTTAATCTTTCTTTTTATTGCTTTAAAAACAAGCAACACAACAATCCTCTCTCTCTTTCTCTCTCCCTCTTTCTCTCTTTTCTCTTTCTCTCTTTTTTCTCTCTCCCTCTCTTTCTCTCTTTGCCCCTCTCTCCCTCCCTTTCTCTCTCTCTTTCTCCCCCTCTCTGCCTCTCTCTCTCCCTATCTTTCATAAAATGCAGTGCAATATCCATTTATATGTATAAATATAAATGCATTATAGCATTCATCTCTATATATGTTTAATCATGTAATTATAGAGTACTGCATTTTATAGCTTGTCATCGTTCAGTCTTTTCAGTCATATCTGACTCTTCGTGATCCCATTTGGGATATTCTTGGCAAAGATCCTGAAGTAGTTTGCCATTTCTTTCTCCAGCTCATTTTACAGATGATAAAACTGTGGCAAACAGTGAAGTGACTTGCCCAGGATTACACAGCTAGTACGTGTCCAATGTCACATTTTAACTTGGGTTTTCCTGACTCTAGGCCCAGTGCTCTATTCACTGAGCCACCTAGCTGCATTTTATAGTATACATATAGATGAATAGTTGATTAGATGTGTGCTGTATTACATACATGTATAAATACATAAACAAAATATTTTTGATAGGTATACATTCTAAAAAGATATAGGTTCTATATAGATTGTTTTTATGTTCTATATATGAATTTATGACTATACAGATGAGTTATATTACATTTTGATATGTAATGCAAATATTTATATGCATTTTTCCTTCTTTCATTAGATTAGGAATGAAGCATTTTACAAACAGCAGGTATCTAATAATGTGTGTTGACTGGCTTCAAAACCTATAAATATCTGCAAATTAACCCATCAAATAGCCATTTCCAGCCTACAGTCAGGTATTTCAACTAAATTAAAAGCTAAACCTGAGAGAGATATTACACCAATTTCATCCAGGACTATTCAAATCCTATATTTCAAATTCCAGGCTATTGAGGAAGCTGAGCAGAAGGGTACTGAGGTTACTATAGATCTGACTTTCCATCCTACTCTGTTTGGAAAAGTTTCTGGCTCACGGTCCTTGGAGATGAATTGGTGGAAAATAAGTCCTGATTCCCCCTACCAGTAAATCTTTAGGAGGAGGAGAAAAATGAAAAAAAAAAAAAAACCCACAACTAGAAGAGGATTTTGCACGATTTGGTCAGAAGATCAATTTCTCTTTTGGGGTTCTTAAACTTTGTCGTGGTGAGAGACTCCATGGCTTTGGTTAAGTTAGTTAAACTTGTGAAATGCGGGAAATAATACCTACTCCAGAGGAGCATGGCAAGCTCAATTCTGGAATTCTCTGGGGTGGTTAGAAAAGACAATTCAGTCCATTGTGTTTGCAAAGCACTGTACTGAGAGAGCTCAGCATAGAAGGTATTAAAGAGGTCCTCCATGTTCTCAGCAGTATAATAGGCAGAGGCTAAGCAGGTCAAGGCTCAGAAGGAGAACCTTGCCCACCTGCTCCTAGCAGGCCTCCTGCCCCCTCCACTCCTCCAGACAGTAACATTTACTGAACACTTACAGTGGAGGAGGAGGGAAATATTGATCTACATGCTGGGGCTTAGATGTGGGTCACTTCCTTTGCACTAATCTATCCACTAAGGTTTTCTTCTGTTGTGTAAATCCCATCTTTCCAAAGCCAAAGGAATTTGAAAAAGAGAAAAGAAAAAGAAATGTGGCTTTAACTAAAAGAAAACAAATCAGAAAGAGAGTTAGCACCACCTACACCAAGAAATACTGGAGATGCTCTTTGTCAAATATTAGGAGATAGGTGCCTGCTAGTTGAAGGATAAGATGTTTTCAGAGTTCTATTTTTTTTTTTTCCTATGGCCAAGGAGAGAAAGAGAAAAAAGAAGCAGCATTTGTTTCATATAATAGTGGCTGTCATTCAGCCCTATAAAAAAGTATCTGATGATTTCAAATCAGTTTCTGTATCTACTTGATGATTTTAAAACATTTTTGGATTGTCACTTGGCTAGCTGTGTCACTTAGAGCAAGCATCTTAACCTCTCTGGGTGTGTTTCCACATTTTAAATGGATAGAAAAGATTAGGGGGTTTAAACCTTTTTTTTTTTTTTTTTTTAATCTTGGGCCCTTTTTTCGGTTTTGTGAAACCTAGGGACCATTTCTCAAAATAATGTTTTTTTTTAATAATTGAAAAATTACTAAATTTCAATTTGATGTTAGAGAAAATAAAGATGTAATCCCCCTCATCTAAGTTCATGCAGCCCCTGAAATCTATAAACCAGAGTTAAGAACCTTTGGACTAGATGGTCTCTGAGGCCCCTTAAAGCTAAGCTCTGGATCTACAGCCTTATGTAGAGAGCTAAACATAGATCTTGCCCTTCTTCTTTCACGTTATGAACAAGAGAAAAGTGATTCTCATCTTGTTTTCTTTTTTCCCTCGGCCTTTCCCTCCTTCTCCCCATAAAAGGTCTGGGTTCATCTCTCTTCCACTTATCAGAACTGCAAAGGGAAAAAAAAAAAAAAGACCACATAATTCCAAGAGCTGACCATTTAATACAAAGAGTTCTTGAGAGTGCAGCTATAGGCACTCCAGAATAAATATTTCTTGACTGCAAGAAGTTAAAGGGGACAGAGAGGAGAGGGCAAGGGGAAGCAGAAGAAAGGAAGAGGAGATGGAGGAAGAAGAGGAGAAAGAAGAAAAAAAGAGAGACAGAGACAGAGAGAAAAAGAGAGATAGAGGAACAAAGACAGAAACACACCAAGAGACACAGAGAGAGTCATAGAGAGGCAAAAAGAGAGATGGAGAGAAAGAGATGGAGAGACAAAGACAGAGAGAGATGGAGAGAGACGAAGAAGTAAAAAAAGAAAAAGAGATGGAGAGACAGAGACAGAAAGAGATGAAAAGAGACAAATGCAGAGAGACACACAGAGATGGAGAGAGAAAGACAGAAAAAGATGGAGAGACAGAGAAAGAGACAGAGAGAGAGAGAGAGAGAGAGAGAGAGAGAGAGAGAGAGA